>NC_141367.1:4204443-4804443 GCF_963921425.1 Dryas octopetala | reverse complement strand
GAGGGAGAGGGTCGGGGAGAGAGGAGAGAGAATGTCCAGAAATTTCTGGATTTTGGGTATTTAAAACCCATTCCTACAAAATTACAAAATTGCCCTTTCCTTCGAATGCTCGTATCTTTCAAATCGTAGCTCCGATTGACGCGTGCCGCGTGTCTACGAACTCATGGACTCGAGACCTTCCCAACGTGCTCAAAGTCAAAAACGAAAGTCCATTATTTTTAAAAGTCAACTTTGGGTCGGGTCGTTACAACCTTCCCCCCTTACAAAAATTTCGTCCTCGAAATTTAGCATATATCGTAACAGACAAGTGATGCCCAAACTCGTACCTCCTATCGACCTCGCTGATCCCTCTATTGACCACGTGCCAACGTGATTTGTTCAAGTCTCACCATGCTTCCGCTGCGCCACTCTGATTGACCCTCTGATCTTTTATTAATAAACTTACTCAACCTTCCAACTTTCCTGAACTTGCTGAGGAGCAGAGAGACGATGACTGTGCATGGGACATTTCTCAAAACTTTCTCAAACATTTTCATGGCTCAAATAAAATACATTTCTGAAATCACTTAAAAAAATCATTTTCTTTTTCAAACTGGCTTTCACAAACATTTTCTGAACTGATTTTCTCAAACTTTCTGTAACATCACCATTCCTCACCCGGGCAGTGTGGGATCACTCACTTCTCCTCACCTGGTAGCTCGCCACTGCCTCGCGCAGCCGCCCACTCAGGGTCTTGGTCCCTGGGTCTTGCAGTCCACACACTTCCGGCCGGGTCTAGCTCTGATACCAATTGAAACAACCCGAACCTCGGGCCCATGAAAAAATACTGAACATCAAACTGTTAAATCTGTTTTCTCTTACTTTTGAGCCATGCACAACAACATAAGTAAATATAATTCTGTCAAAACATTTTAAACAAACCACTGAGTAAAAACAATTAAATAAATCTCATCAATAATAATAATAAAGTATTCTTGCAAATCAATTTCCTAATCGTTACTATTAACCTCAAACATTCACAACCTAATTAATAACCTCGTGGCATACTCACCCTCGCTTCCCTTCTCAAACTTCAAGCCTAAACCTCACCAAGTTCTAACCAGCCCAAGTCCTAACGAACAAAAGCGATACAACACACGGTACAAACAATCATCTATCCAATTTCACTCACGACGCTCTTTGAAACCCTCCAACTTTCAACTACTTTTAAAATATCTTCCTTCAGATCCATTTTTCAATCCCCTCAAAATTTGTAAATCGACCTCTGAAGAAACAATTTATACTCCACAACCAAAACCTCACTCCACAAACTGTGAATCGCTCGCCACTTCCCGTACAGAGCGGATCGATGCACGGGCAGGCAGGTATGCTCGCCACTTCTCGTGCAGAGCGAATCTATACACGAGCAGGCAGGAATGCTCGCCACTTCTCGTGCAGAGCGAATCAATGCACGAGCAGGCAGGATGCTCGCCACTTCTCGTGCAGAGCGAATCAATGCACGAGCAGGCAGGATGCTCGCCACTTCTCGTGCAGAACGAATCTATGCACGAGCAGGCAGGATTTCCCACACAACCTAAATCACAACATTCTCAGAACCATCTCATAACCATGCTTGTTTCACAATGTTTAAATGCCCCATGTATTTCTCCTCATATTCATCTCACATATGCATCATCATCAACACTTGTTGTCAGACAATTTATTCTTTAAACATTTACTCTCAGTTTACTCCGAGCTATGCCGAATCAAGGAATCCCTTCCAAAATTGATTCTTGCTCATGACCTTTCACTTGTTTGTTACTCAAATCATACCAACACTTCCCCAATAATTAATTTGATCGTTTTGTATATAATAACTGCCTAATCATCAATCATTAACCTCGACAATAAACAATCCTTCTCTAATTTGGTAACTCTCCTTTAAGCAACTCTATAATTCCCCAATTAATTCCTTAGCCTCAAATCTTCGTCAATTCATTCTCCTAATTCAAATCCTACACCTAGTCTTCTCTAACGTAAAGCAGCAAATCCATAAAACAGACAATTAACCCACGATACTCAACAAAATAAACAGATAAGTTTCACTCACAATTTAACTACGTAAAAGACCAAAATATCCTTCACGATGCCATTGCTCGGATACCAAATCCGGCAGCATAACGGCATCGTGAATGAGATTTCCCGGGCCCATGTACCTGTTAAGACCAGACAACCAACTTAAATATATACATAATTCACAATTGGTCGTTTAATCGTCCAAAACGGGCGGCCGCCACCACACACGGTGGCTGCCCAGCTTATACAACACAAAATTTTCACAGAAACTCATTAAACAACCTCCAAGGATCTCCTAGAAGTTCAAAGTGGGCAAAAAGAGACAAACGGCCACTGTCCCGCCGCCACAAGTGGCGGAAGCAGTGGTGGCTGCGGCGGCACAATCTAAGAAAATGGTTTTTCAACTAAAAATTAACCCAAATTTAACCTAGGACCTTCAATTGGATGAAAAACAACTCAGAAATCATTCAAGTAGGCTCAATTCAAGGCAAACCCGAAATGGGTACAAGCCCTAAAGTTCCAAATTTTTCGATTCTCAAAATTGACATGCAATAACAAGGGGGAAAGAAGGCCCATACCTCGAGGATCATTTTTGACAACTGGACCGACGGCCAAATGTCGCCGGAAATGGCCAAAATCGGCGGCGAAAGCTGGCGGCCGACTTGGCTTCCCGAGCTCATTGCTCCGTCGTGGAGCATCATCGGAGCAGGAGGGCACCACGGCTGAACTCGCCGTGGTGAGGCGAACAAGACCCAGTGGGTCCGGCCACCCAAATCTCGCCGGAACAGTCAGATCGACGGCGAGGCTCAAATCGGGTCTAGGCTGGTTTCGGGTTTTCGGGGCTTTTCTGGGTTGAACGGAGGCCAGGGGTAGAGAGAGGAGAGGGCGGCGATGCTGGTGGGCTGAAAACCTAGCCCATCCGCCGCCGGACGCGCCGCCACGCGCCGGTGGCAGATCGGCGAGAGTGAGAGAGGGAGAGACACGCGGGAGAGGGAGAGGGTCGGGGAGAGAGGAGAGAGAATGTCCAGAAATTTCTGGATTTTGGGTATTTAAAACCCATTCCTACAAAATTACAAAATTGCCCTTTCCTTCGAATGCTCGTATCTTTCAAATCGTAGCTCCGATTGACGCGTGCCGCGTGTCTACGAACTCATGGACTCGAGACCTTCCCAACGTGCTCAAAGTCAAAAACGAAAGTCCATTATTTTTAAAAGTCAACTTTGGGTCGGGTCGTTACAATGTACCCATTGGAGTGCGTAGGGATTGGGTCTAGTGATTCATATACGAAGGATCATAGTTGTACAACAAGGAATCTGTCACCTTTCATAAAGAAGACGAATAACCTATGTGACATTTTATGATAGTTGTCCTAAAGACTCTAGCCAGAGCATTACATTATAATTTGAGAAATGAGTATTCTCAAATTATAAAGATTGGACAACATCTGTTAGAAAATGCCTAGACATATGAACATTTACATATGAAGAAATCAATATTGAAGTTGCAATGCAAAAGGCTCAACGTATAATGCATTTCACGAAATCAGTTTTGTGTCTGTTTGACTAGCCACTCACTAATCATAAAGACAATTTTCTTCACACGAGCACTGCACACGCATTTTCATCACTTAAATGATTATTGATACTTCAATGCTCATTTCTTGAATTGGCTTTTAAAGCCCATTTCATGCCTTTTAAACAAGCATGTGCACGGCACATGAACTAGACTTTCATTAATTCAATTTTTAAAAGACATGTGCTGTTTTCAGCTTGTTTTCACGCACACACACAACACCAATACATTATTCATCATCCTTTCTACTCCACATCTCACACGTATAGGTGACTGTGTATTCTGCTTAGCTGAAATTTCCTCTTACCCATTTCTCAATTCTCAGCCACATCATCATTCTTATCTCTTCTTGGCAATATTCTTGGATATTCCTTTTTGTTAGTTTTGTCCTCTTGCTCAAACCATTGAGGAGCCTCCAAGTGTCTAAATTAGATGTGAATGATTTTGATAAAATGTAGGGTACGGCTCACACCTCTCCTCACCTCTTTTATTTCTAATTTTATGCCTTGGGCATTTCTAGAGAGAGTGTTTTTGATATACTAGTGAGAAAAAATTATTTTTCTTATGAAAATTGTTTTCTAAATCTGGGTTTTGGTTTATAAAATCTGAGTGGGTCTTAAGTGTTCTTTATCTTCATCATACACTCATATAGATTTTAGATAAGGATTCTCCATTAGCCTTTTCATGTTTTTAGCTTGAGGAAGTTGATTTTTATAGAATCTAAATCTGCATTTCATGTTCATATATTGAAGAATCCACTGTGCTTGGTGTGAATCGGTGCCATGGGTTGATGAGCATGGAGATTGAGCTGCCTACTTCATGATTGACTGATTGCCTAGCTTATGGAAGTTGCATAAAGGGGTAAGAAGCTGCCACTTAGTTTAAGACTTGTGATTGAGTTTGTCTGTTGTATGCTGCCTTTGTATTGAACCTCCTACATAGTGGATTGCCCGGTAGCTGAAAAAGACCCCCAGTTTACCCTTTGTGGTTTTTCGGGGTGAACATCTTGTGTGCTTTCTTCTCTATTCTGTGTCATGATATTTACTGACATACTTAACATTTAAACACGAATATGCCTTGAACATTTATGCTTAATGTTGTTATATGTCATATTGAACTATTCAGTTAATCACACACCACTGTAGTTGTGGATAACACTGGGATGCCTACTGTGATGGGTGCTCTAAGTGTATAGGTTGTCACTTAATCCTTGGGTGTGTTTGATTTGTGTTGGCTACAAAATTTGTATTTGGTTTTTCAACTGTCAATCTGTAGCTTCAGATTTAAGCCTGTTTGATTAGTCTCTGAGTCATCACGTAAACAAAAATTGGGGTACGATTACTGACTGTGGTTTTAATCAAATTGATTAGATAATTAAATCACCTAATACTAACTTTCAATAATGGTGTGGTGGATTATCCATGGAGCTTCCACACCAACTCTCCAATCCATAGTTTTAAAGCTACTTGGACAACCTTGTTTCTCCTCGTGTTGTGAAAGGAATTGGAGTACATATAGTTTCATTCACTCTTTAAGAAGGAACAAGTTAACACCACAAAGAGCTGAAGATTTGGTATTTGTGCATAATAACCTTTGTCTTTTATCAAGGAAGAGCCCAAGCTACAAAGAAGGTGTTACTCAAATGTGGGATGTTGGAGAAGATGTATTTGATAACTTGGGTGAAGATCGAAGATATTGGGATGCTTGAAATTGCTAGCCTTTCTCTTGATGAACCACCATTGGAGGCTACTTTATTTACCGGGGAAGACATTATGAATATTGAAGTTGATTGAGACTTATGTTTTTTAATTTTCTAGAGTTTGGATATTTTAAATTCGGATGATCTTTTTAAGTCTTTAGAGTTTGAGTGAAATGAATTTGAATTTGAATTATTATTATTATATATTAATATATATTTTTATTTGCCGTATCCATGACGTATCATATCTTAATTTTTGGAAATTTGTTATATCGCCGTGTCATGTCGTATCCATATCCGTATCGGTGCTTCATAGATATGGACTAAATATGTTTTTTTCTCAAAAAAAAAAAAGAAAAGAAAAAAAGAAAAGACTAATGAATAATGAGATAAACATCAAGCAGTATTCAAGCTACGCATTATAACTTTATAACGTAATCTTCAATAGTCTAAACAATGGTGCAAATGCCTCAGTTTAATTTTTGTTTGACCAAAAGAATTAGTTTGAAGCTCCTAATTGACAGAAACAGCCACAAAGTTTGTGGAATTTGAGGATTTCCTCTTTTATCTTCTATGTTTCACTCCTAGCACTTTCATTAGTGCCGTCACCAATTAAAAATTCCTCTCGAAGAGCAAAAATCAACTACCCAATTTTAGATGGATGTGAGTTTTATGATGGGTTTGAATAGAGTCAAATTCAATTTGTGAGAAATAAATACATACTGACATAGTGACATATTTGTGCTTAAAAAGTTGAGTCATTACATTTCATTTAGTCATGCACCAAAGAAGAACTCCAAAAACAAATCTCCTTTCAAAATCAGATCAAAATACTAGACAATAACTAAAGAAGAACTACAAAATAGCCATGCAAAAAGAAAAAAATCCCCATTCAAAAACTGCAATTCCTGTAGTAACCTTACACCCTTTCATTACATTTTATTTAGTCATGCACCAAAGAAGCACTCCAAAAACAAATCCCCTTTCAAAAACAGATCCTTTTTCTTAGACAATAACTAAAGAAGAACTACAAAAAATAGCCATGCAATAAGAAACAATTCTCATTCAAAAACTGCAATTCCTGCAGTAACTTCACAGTTCACACCCTTTCATTACATTTCATTTAGTCATGCACCAAAGAAAACTCCAAAAACAAATCCCCTTTCAAAACAGATCCAAATCTTAGACAATAACTAAAGAAGAACTACAAAATAGCCATGCAATAAGAAACAAATCCCATTCAAAAATTGCAATTCCTGCAGTACTAACTTCACACCCTTTCATTACATTTCATTTAGTCATGCACCAGAGAAGCACTCCAAAAACAAATCCCCTTTCAAAAACAGTTCAAAATCTTAGACAATAACTAAAGAAGAACTACAAAATAGCCATGCAATAAGAAACAAATCCCATTCAAAAACTAAAATTCCTATAGCAACTTCACACCCGGCCCTGCAAAATAGAACAAAACAAAAACAATCAATAATTTTTTTTATCAGAAAAAAAAAACAATCAATCAATAATTTACCACCACATTCATCCAATATATATAAAGGTCACAAAAGTAGACAAATAAAAATTTATAATATTAATTGGAGATTGAAGATTGAAGATTGAAGATGTAAGTGATCGTTTATGGGCTTCGGCCCCCTTACTCCCTTAGTACCAAAAAAGAAGATGTAAGTGATCGAGGATAACAACATATATAAAACATAGATCAAGTACATATTAAAATAAATAAATGAGAGAGAGAGAGAGAGAATTCATACTAAGTAATTTTAATATTCCAAAAAGAAAATAAAGAGAATATATGGCCTTAGCTTTTGAGATGGTAATTATTAAATTACTTGTAGGCTTGTAGCTAGCCAGTTTTCATTGCAACAAGCAAGAGAAATAAATTAAATAAGAGCAAATTATATTTAAGTACCTCAATTATACATTGATTTTAACCTTAGTACCCCAACTTTCAAAATATGCAAAAAAAGTCCTCAACTTTCATTTCGTGTCAAATACATACCTCCGTTACATTGCCCGTCAGTCAGGCCGTTAACTGCCTACGTGTCGCTGACGTGGGCCACGCAGACAGCTACCCTGGCGCAAACGTGGCTGCAAGAGGTTGGTTCCCGCCTAAAATGGCCATGTCTGCCCTGCCACATCTGGTAAAATAATAAAAAAATAATTTAAAACTCAAAATTGATTTGAAAGAAGATGCTGTTGCAGGTCTCTTTGTACCTCTTTTTCTCTATGTTCCTTGAAACCATGTGCCATTATTAAAAGGTTAACCTCTAGATCTAGCTTCTTCACTCCCCAAAAAAAGTGAAGTCGAGGTAACCCTTCCTCTTCCTGCTTCGTCTTTCTTTGTTTGGTATCAGATTGGTTTTTTTGTTTTTTTTTTGTTTTTTTTTTTTTTTTCCAGTTCTTGCCTCAAATGGACTAGGTATCATGTCGGTGTGGTAATCGAGCTTTACTCTTCACCTCGTGGACGGATTTGAATCCAGGAAGTAGAATCATTCGATGTCCCAGATATGGAGTTAATAGTGCTTTAATTTGATGAAGTATATTTTTATGGTTTGATGGTTTGTTGTTTGTAAAGTGACCATTTTTTTTTACTGGTTGTACATTTGCAGCAAAGATGGTGTCAATTCTGGGAGTGGGTAGACCCCCCCATGTGCGAACGTTCGAAGAACATCATACCAGGTCTGTTGAAGAGGATTGAAGTGGCTGAAGATGAATTGAGAAGGGTTCGAAAGAAGGATAAAGTATTTTGGGTTATAATGGTGTTGGGTTGGATTTTTTCGATTGTGTTGTATGCTAAAAGCAAAAATGACTAAGTGGTTAAGGTGTTAAAGGGTTTGGGATGTTCCCTTTGTATGTCTTTGCTTTTTTATTTTATGGCTATTTGGTTAAAGGGTTTATGAGTTAAGGGCTAAGCTTTTTGGCATATGTTGTTCTGAACCCACTGAAGGTTTTATGTGATTTTCCCTGTGTATGATACTCTTTGTGCAATTTGATAATTTTTGTGATTATGTTGTTGCAGCTTTGAAAAATGTGTGTGCATAATTAAATTGAACATTTTGAAATTTATCATTTTGCATCTGAGTACGTAATTAAATTGAGGTAGCCTAAATGTTAGCCTACAATTAGTGATCCACAAATATGTACAAGGGTTTTGAGCAAAAATATAAAGCATAAATAAGCATTGCCATTAACTAAAATTCTAAAAAGATCCAAGATATACAATACTGCATAGGTTCAAATTATAATTAAAATCCATAATTCACCACCAATGCCAACTATACCAAAATTGATCAAAACAACAAAATCTGTCCAAAATAACATTGGTTGACCTTATTCATCATTGTGAAGGTTGTGAAATATAAAGCATAAATAAGCACTGCCATTAACTGAAATTCTAATAAGTTCCAAGATAAGCAATACTGCATAGGTTCAAATTACAATTAAAATCCATAATCCACCACCAATGCCAACTATACCAAATTTCACAAAAACAACAAAATCAGCCCACAAAATCTATCCAAAATCTGTCCAAAATCTGTCCAAAACCATCCAAAAACTATTCAAAAGACCATTCAAAAACTATTCAAAAGCTGTCCAAACCCATTAATAGACATATTCAATCACTACTTGGCATTGGTTGACCTCATTCATCACTGTGATGGTTGTGTTGCTGGTGGTGCATCACATGTAGCATCTTGGGAAGATCTAGCTTCATAGGATGATCTGGTGCTAGTAGAAGATTTTCTTGCCTTCATTTTGTCAAAATAATAAATTAAGGTTAAACATACTAAAAGTAAAATACTAATTTCTACATGCAACATCCCAAGTAAGACACTAATTTCTACATGCAAAAATGAAGCTAATGTAGTTTCAACAATGTGAAATCACCCTTGTGTTCACTCTCCTTGCTTGTGGTTCTTGAGATATGCTTGGAATGGCAGATGTACATGCCTGCAATGATTGTTCAACCACAATTAGTATCCCTTAATAGTTAACAATAAAGTTATAAAATTCAAATTTGTAAAATACCTGAGAATTGGATCGCTTTCTTGGCCTTTAAGCTGGTCTCTCCCTAGGCGGCCTATGCTTATGACATGTTCTAGCATTATGACCAGTGGCATTGCAGTGACTACACCTTACAGTGGCTTGTTCTTTCCTACCTAGGTTAGTGAGCTCACTTAGTGCTGCTGTTGAAATCACTTCATTCTGTGACTTTCTCCTTTTCATTCGGGGCCTCCCTGGTTGCCTATTGTACTGGAGGGGGTTAGTTGAGGATTGTCATTTGCATCCCAAAGTTGCATGCCATTCACAGGATTGATTAAGCACTGATATGACTCCAAATATGTGGCCTTCATATAACATTGGTTCACAAAAGCCTCAGGTTTGTACTTCATGTAGTTCATTGCAGCCACTGCATGGATGCATGGGATACCAGTTAATTGAAATCTCATACACTTGCATGTCTGATTTCCCAAGTCCACAGTATATTGATGGCCACCTCCTGCATCAACTTGGCACTGAGTACCTCCCCCCATGTAACCAAACATATCTGAGACCCAACCTTGTTGTCTTCTAGCTTCTTTTTTATTTTAGGGCATATGTCACCACCATCAAAAGCCACCATTTTGTCTCTTCTGACTTGTATCCTTTTCATTAACATTGTTCTTATCATTTCCAACATCGTTATAATGGGCCTGTTCCTTGCTTTCAGAATAACTGAATTGAAGCTTTCACAGAGATTATTTAACAACATGTCACATCTAGGAAAGTCACTAAAGTGTGACCTGCTCCAGTGTTGAGCTAGTCTCTCCTTCAACCACCCATATGCACCAGCATCAAGTCTTTTAACATCCTCCATTGCCTTGTTGAAATGAGCAATTGTTGTTGCTCTAGCATAATTCCACAGTGCATCTTTTAAAGCTTTGCCCTTGTAGTCCTTGCAGAAGTTGGTGTAAAGATGCCTAACACAAAATTGATGATGAGTATTGGGTAGAACATCCTGTAGAGTTGGTAGTAAGCCCTTCTGTTGGTCAGAAATAAATGTCCACCCATGAGAGTCGATCACATCAATATCAGAAGCCAGCAAATCAATAAACCAAGTCCAAGAGTCCTTATTTTCGGTTTCAACCACTACATAGGCTATGACCCATGTTTCTTCATTAGCATTAACCCCCACTGCTGAAAGGAGTTGACTACCAAAAGGTCCCTTAAGATGACAACGATCAAGTCCAACCAATGGCCTGCATCCTTTCTTGAAACCCTCCTTGCAAGCCTCTAAACACATATATAGCCTCTCAAACTTTCCTCCATCTTGCTGAATCTTTGTGGTGCTTCCAGGGTTTGTCCTTCTTATCTCATCACAATAGTCATACAATCTATTGTATTGCTCAGAATGAGTTCCTTCGATGATTTTTTTGGCTGCCCTCAAAGCCCGTTTGCCTGCGTTTTGGTAACCCTACATCCCCACTCAGATTCAACAGTATGCATGAATGATTCAGCAGGCCATGTTGGATTATTTTTTATCTTCTCAACATATTTCTCAGTGATCCATCTAGTGACCACATTCCTATTTTGATGCATCCTATTGCAAGTATGATGTTTGTTGAATTTTTTGATTTGCCTTGTACCCTATCAATATTGGGAGTATATCTGGTACTACTTCTTTGGGTGGACCGCCTTGTATTTTGTTGAACCTCAACACCTTCTGTACTCCTTGCATTCTGCTCAATGTCAACATCTTCAGCTCTAACAATATTTTGTGGAGCATCACTTCTTGTTGGTGCATCTTGCGCTTCACAAGTTTCATCAACAAATCTCCTCATTCTTCTGTGATCATCATCTGGCCCATAGTCTACATCAATAAAATCAGTTGGAAGATCAGTGGTTGCATCATCACATGTAGGTGCTTCCTCATTCTCACATGTAGGTGTTTTATCATTCTCATTTGTAGGTGCTTCATCATTCTCTACTGCAGGTGGTTGTCCAATCTCATCAGTTAATGCTGATTCATGACCAACTTCAAGTGCTATATCAATATATGGGGCTCTGTCACCCACTTCATCCCCTATATCATTTGCATCATCTTGTTTAACCTTTTGGTCATCTATACCATCTGATGAATTGTTACTTTTATCATCTTTTGGTGGTGCATCATCATCATCATCATCATCATCTAAGATTTCAATCCTAACTGTATTAGGTTGTCTGTCTATCTCATCCACATATGTCTTATGCCTTACATATGCCTCATCTGGTGTTAGGTGCTCAAAGAACATGTCTATTATACTAACCTCTTCTGTCACATAACCACACATTGTCACCACATCTCGCTCCCATTCCAGCCACCTTAACCCTTCCTCAAATGATAGCTCTGGTACTTTGTAGTGGTACAACACAAATGTCTCCCTATAACCTAACTTTTTCAGCCATATCATCAATCCTTAGGAATGACATTAGGTCTACATCACAGTGATCAACTCAGATAACTTGTGCCCCTTCATAATTAGTTGGTGTCAATATCCCACCATGATGCAAACGTATAGAAAATCTCTCTGGAATGTCTGCACACCACACATGAACAAAAAAAGCAACACTTTACAGGTTAGGGCACAGTGTAAAGTAACTCACTTTTAGCACAAACACATGCACACACAAATCACACTTTGTGTTGTAAAATCCCTAGTTTGACCACACACTTGCACTTTAATGTTTTACCTTGCCATTACAACCACTCTTTTATTTTGTTCTTAGGGGGCAAACAGAACCACTAGGGAAAAAAGCCATTAAAGTGTTTCTTGGACCACCTACTAGTCAAAACCCATTCTTTATTACTCCAACAACAAGCAGCCAAGCAACTCACACTAAAGTAATACACTACCAGACAAGCTAACACGAAAATATTCAAACTCAAGCACATGACACGCACTCATCCCACACACAACATTCATACATATATATAAACCTCACAAAACCTTTGTAAATCACAGAAAATGGAAACTCTGCAAGAGTTGCTTACCATATATCGGAATATCATAGTCATTAACTGAGCGAAAAACCCAACGCATATTGCACGATTGGACGTCTTCTTCCTCAGATCAGTACGAAATCTTCACTGTCTGTGAGCGAGAGCCAGCGATTCCTGCGACTATCTGAGGAAATATAAGGTTTCCATTTTAGATCTTAGATTTTTATGGGCTTCGACTTTTCAAGATTGAGGGATCTCGATGGTAGAGGTCATGGGTTTTCCAAATCTCTGGATAGGAATGTGTTTTCTTTTTTTAGAAGATAAGGGTCTGAATTCTTGTGCTTTTAATGTTGATTATTTTTTATGTTTTTATGTTTTTATTTGTTTGTTTGATTATTTTATTAATTTTAAATTTTGTTTACTCATGGTTTCAGTATAGGTGTCGTGACATGGCAGTTCATTTTTTAAGGGTCAGGGCTGACATGGCCATTTTAGGCGGGAGCCAACCTCTTGTAGCCACGTTTGTGCCAGGGTAGCTGTCTGCGTGGCCCACGTCAGCGACACGTAGGCGGTTAACGGCCTGACTGACGGGCAATGTAACGGAGGTATGTATTTGACACGAAATGAAAGTTGAGAACTTTTTTTGCATATTTTGAAAGTTGAGGTACTAAGTTGAAAATCAATGTATAATTGAGGTACTTAAATATAATTTGCTCATTAAATAATTACTTCATCTCTTTTCTGTAGGTAGGTGGTCAACTCTGACTTTTTCTCACCAAATAAGATTAGAAGGTCAATGAACATAGTTAGCTAGATTTCAAATGTTGAGTTTTATACACCAATCATGAAAACTAATGCCTTGATCGATTCCCAGTAGGACTGGTGACAATCAAACTCACTGTTGCAGGTTCTATAGAGTGAGATTTTGAGAGAGATTATTGTCGATATATGCATTTAAAAAGGAAAATTGAGATCTATAAAGCCAAAACTGAGTATAAATCAATAAAATCTTACTTGATCAAGTCTAATTGGCCCTCCTCAAGAATGCATAAGTTAAAACACTATTAGAGCCTCCGAGAATAGCTTTGTAAATGCGAAATATCTAAATGAGAAATAAAAATAATTAGATGATATATATAAAACAAAAAAAAATTAGAAAAAAAAAAACAAAAAATGTATATCAACTCATACCACTTCTTTTTTCTGGAATATCAATTGGCCTGGATTCCAAGTCGGAGATATCCACACCCAAATCTTGCATCATCAAACAACTCTGATTTGGAGATTGAACAGTGTAGACATGCAGATCATCCATTATAAAGAATTTTGGTATAGAAGAAACATAACTGGTCTCGCAGCTCATGAATTCCCCGCCCTTTGGCTCAGCAAAAACCGTACAGCCCAGGATACGCTCATCGCAATAATTACAAGTTGACCCGCGAAAGGGACTGAGGCAACATTGATCATTGTTTGTCATACAATTCTTGCAAAAATAAAATTGCTGCAAATAACTTGAATCATCTTGACAAAATAAATGAGAGTGTATTCCCCCTAGAATAGGATTAGGATGGAGAATAATATCTTTGTGCAGCATAAGAGTTGGTAGAAGGTAAGTAGAATCCAACCACGAAAAGCTCTTAGCTAAATTTTTCAGTGGACTTACCCAATTTCTACCTAGCACATTAGGAGCTACTCCTAGTGGGAGAACCAATAAACCCAAGATGTTATCGACATAAGACTTGGTTGAATTTGCATACAAGACTTTTCCAGTTTTTTTGTTGACAACAATTTCGAACTGAGGTATTGGTTCATCAGCCCAGAACGGCGGAGGAGTGGGAGGAGTGGAAGGACTAGTGGGAGGACTAGTGGGAGGACAGGTTCGAAAGCCAGAGCCAGAGGGGTGATGGGATCCGGAGGAGGGCCCAGCGAGCTTGAGAGAGGGCCGATGGGATCCGAAGGAGGACCCAGCGAGCTCGAGAGAGGGCCGATGGGCAGAGGACCCTCTAGTTAGAGAAAACACAGATCCAGAGAACACAGGCGCAGAGAACCAAATGGGTTCAGAATGGACATAGAAAGGCCCTCTAGGTGAGAACACAGTATCAAGGGCAGAGAACCCAAACGGTTGAGAATGAGCATAGAGGGACCCTCTGGGCTTCAAGAATCGAGGGCGAAGACCAGAAAGAACCTGTGGACGGAAAGGAGATGAAATTCCAGAAGGAAGTGAATCAGAAAGAACCTCTGGACGGTTATGTGTAACTAAATCTCTAGGTGACATGTAGATAAAATTGCTCTAAAAGTTCGAATTCGGAGGCAAAGGAGGTTGCGTAGTGTCCATCTCTGATGAGCTTGCGCGCTGATTGTTTCCTTGTTTAAGTAGAGTGTAAGAGAAGAAGGAAGAAACAACTGAGGTGGGAGGAACACAGAACTCCCCCCCACCCTCCTCATATTTAGGACAACTAAGTATAACAGGTTATTACTATTCACAAAATACAAAATAATAAAAATACTATTCATAAGTAATAACTTCTGTAATGCATGATTTGACTACTTTTATCAAACCAAAAAAAAAATTCGTGCTTATTGATTAGATGTGTATGGTCTGGCTAGTGAGCAATATGTCAACTAATATTTCCGGTGACAAGATGTACACCTTCTTAGGCAAGGATATGTTCAATACCAAATGAGTTTTAGGCTTTTAGCAAGCTAGTCTTAGTTCAAATCTTTATGGTTAAAATATCATCTCTCACTCTTGAATAATTTTATTGTATATATAGCTTCAATTTTTAGTTAATAGGAATGTATTCCAATTATTAATAGTGTAATTGTTATTCATAGTGTAATTATTATTGACAATATACTGTGTAATTATTTTTATAGTATAATTGTTGTCGACAGTGTAATTATGTAATTATTATTCATGGTATAATTGTTTTTGACAATGTAATAATTGTTTAATTATTTTTTACATACGCTTATTGTTGGTAGTGTAATTTTTTTTTTTTTATATCTATCAATCATCATCATTATATAATGTATTGTAATTATTAAATGAAAATAAAAGTAATTATTAAGATAGTGGTATACTCTTGAAATCAAACAAGGCATGTTTGAAAGTCTAGCAAGACTAGCATATATAATAAAGCAATGCTAGAGTGCTCTAAAACTTGGTGCATAATGATGTGGTATTGCCGCATAAGCTTTTACAAAGATAATTTTGACCTTATTTAAAATCTTGTAAAATTTAAATTACAAAAAGAGATTTAAAAAAGATTTCATTCCCAAAATTTTAAAAACTCAAATTAATAAAAATAAAAAAAACCACGCACAAGCCCTTTTGCAAAGCTGCATCTCTAGATCTTAATCCATTGATGCATCTCTATCGTTTTTTTTTTTTGTCGAAATGATGCATCTCTATCTAGCTTTGTGAGCCAACCTATATGGGTATCTTAAGGGTGCGTTTGGTAATGTTTTATGAAACAGTTTTTCATTTTACAAATTCAAAAAATGACAAAAATGCGTTTGGTTGCTGTTTTGAGAAAACAGTTTTTGAAAAACACAAAATAAAATTTCTAGTTTACAGTGTAAATTTAGAAAACGACTAAATGATGTTTTCAGTGAATTTAGAAAACATAGAAAACATAGATACAAATAAAAAAAATTTACACCTGAAAAAAAAATATAAAAAAATTAAAAAAACATGTGATCTGCACCTCCTCCCACCTAGCCAGACCCACCTTCGGCGGCAGCCCTACCCCCCGCCGCTGCCCATCTCACCCATCTCTCTTCATTTCTCCTCTATTCCTTTATTTCTTTCTTTCTCTCTCTACCCATCTCTCAAAATATATACTTTGTAATCCTTTTATAGTTTCCAATTCTCGCTTCAATAAACGGATCAAGACTCCTCGTAACATCCATGACAGAAAGCTCACGAATCTTAACAACCCTTACATAGAGAAAATACATCCATTCAACTAGATCATAGGTGTTTGCAGTCTTGTCTCCATTAATAATACGGTCACCAACAATTCTTCCACCTCCAAGGTAGTCGCGCCGGCCGAGGTAAGTTGGGTTTTATGAAACTTCTCTCTTTTTTAATAATATATTTTATGAAATTGGTTAATAATAATTTACAATTAATATCTTTTGTAAATATAATTATTTGGTTGTAATAATTGGTTAATATCAAATGTGTTTTCATTATTTTTGTTTTATATAATTGTTTTTCAATTACGTTACTAGACACCTTTTCATATTTTGAGAATGTAAAATTTAATTTGTCATTTTTATTTTACAATACAGTTTTTAGAAAATTGTTCTGTAAAACGTTACCAGACGGGCCCTTAATTGTTTGTTAACCTAATTACAATGATTATACATGATATAACAAATTAATGACTTTTATGTATGTGATCTCTTTTTTAAAAAAAAAAAAAAATTAGCCCCAATTTGGTGGTGCTTGTGGTTGATCGAGATACCCATATAATGATTTAGCCATATAGCCACATATATTGTTCATGGCATCTCCATTGATCGAGATACTCATTGGCGGTTTAACTGTTGTGTTTAGCAAAGCCAAAGATTTCTTGGAGGTTGAAGGGTGAGAATGATAAAAATAAAAATAATAATAATAGTAATAATATATTAATTAAGTAGTAATTTTAGCTATTAGATTTGGATGGATGAGATAGTTATTTAACAATAATAATATTAATATAATGTGACAAATAACTAGTGATATGTGTAAAACAATTTTATCACATCAAATTAGAGCACATATATCTTGTGTCATATTAGGGCATAAAATATTTCTTCTATATGAGTAACTTTTGAGGACACACATAAACAAATATGCAAAAAATAGACTAAAAGAGAGAGAAGAGGTGAAAGGTTGTGAAGAGAATGCAAGAATAAAGGCGATGATCTGCGATGGAGCATTGCTCCTTGGTTTGGCGGGTGGGACCAGAAGCCTCAATGGCATGATTCGAATTGTCTTTAAAAAAAGTTAAAACATCTGCTGATTCCCTGCTAACTGGGGGGGCAACTAAGAAAACAAGTCATTAAAGGGGGTTTTGATAAGTTTTAATAAATCTGGAGGCTAAGAATTAATTACAATCCTAATTCGGGGTTCTAAATTATTTACTGTAAAACTTATTATATTAAATACATCTTCACCTAAACCAATAAAATTATAGTAATGTAAACGACATAAAAAGAAAAGAAAAAACAAAAATTCAAGACCTTATCTCCTTCAGGAGAGAATACTTCCAAAATTACTCAAGTAAAGGAAAATAATCTCAATTCTAAAATAAACATGCATCAAATTTAAGAGAAGCGCGCTTGAGAATGTCCATTCCAGTTTTACTTGAAGGTGCAAATTATGTTGGCATTTTCATGCATGCTGCTTTTTCTCCCTTTTATCTACAGGAAAATATTTGTGAGAACTGATTTTGACTCTAATGAATAAGCAATTTCACACCCTGAAAGAAGCAAAACAAAAATAATCATTAATCTCAATATGTTAAATGGCCGTGGCAATATTGTGTGAAATTACTTGTTGATCAAGTATCACTACTATAATAGCCCCCACTAGATTCTGTTATGGTCAGTGGAGTTATTTAATTTTCTTCAATTTTTTTAAAATTAAATTTAAAAGAAATTAACATTTAATTTTAAAAAAATTGACATTTCGGATTTCTTTATGTAAATTGAAATAAATTGTAATTAGTGATCACGAGATGAACAGAAGCAAAAGAATATTCAAGAAGCAAAGGAAAATGGATGAAAAAAAAGAAAGAAATGAAGCTCTTAGATTGATTAATGAGATGAAGTTACAGAGAATGAGAAATACACAAAGCTTATATCAAGAGCCAGCTAAAACCAACGAAACAGACTAACAAGACTAACAACAATTCCAACTAACTCATTCCTTTCTAACTGAGTAATCCTTTTAACAACTAGAGCCACTAGAATTCTGACAGCTGTATACTTAACAATTAGTTCATCATGCGCCCATTGGGTGAATTCCCTTTGGGTTTAATGTTTTGGGTATATAAGTTGATTTTAAAAAAATATTGAAAAACATTAGTGGGCATTTGATGAAAACAAAGATATATAGAAAACCAATGTTTAAGTGAAACTATCTTTGAGATCATTAAGATGAGATTATGAGAAGAACTTATTTATTCCCTCACGTGTTGTCACATGGTATTCATATTCTCTTTCATTGGCTCTCTCTTTTTTTCTCTATTTTTCTTATTTTTTTGTCTCTATCTCTTTTTTTAAGAAATAGCACATATACAATAGGGGAGATAAATAAGTTTTTTTTTAAGATGCTTAAAATTGAAGCAGTTAAGTAGCGCTATACTCGAAATATATAGTAGACATAGGCTTATTCCATCCATTATCATGTGTGTAACAAAGTATTCTACATAAGCATTCTCGGAGGACACAAGGCTGTAGGGTTGTCAGACACATAGCGGTGGGGGTAGTTCCAATTCAAACACATGTACAAACTCTTTCTTGCATTTGATTCGAGGTTGGCTAGCTCGCTAGGTACAACAGAAGCAGTGCCAGTGAAGGCCCTCTCTCTCTCTCTCTCTCTCTCTCTCTCTCTCTCTCTCTCTCTCTCTCTCTCTCTCTCTCTCTCTCTCTCTCTTCGAACCACACCCACACACAGTAACTAATGTTATAATTAAGAGAATTCTAAATCAAATTGACCAAAAAAAAAAATCTAAATCAAACATAATAAAACGGATCTTTTGATTAAAATTAAATTTGGACTCTCTACAATAGAGTCCAGAGTACTATTAGAAATGTTATATTTACATGTAACATTAATGTTAAACTCGAAGTCTTTTGCTTGGTGGATGACTGGGCAGTCTGGGCCTGTTTTTAAGACTACATAAGTATATAATAATAAATCAAATCAAACAACTGGGCAGCCTCTGTAAAACAGAGTGAAAAAAAAAAAAAAAAACATAAGAAAGTTGTCATTCTCAGTCAGAGAGATGTTGATGGGTAGTAACATTTTTATGTAATCCTTGAGAATAGCTGCGTGTTATATACTTTTGACTTGGTTTACTTTTTTATTTTATTTTGTCTTTTACTAAAGGTTTGTCTTGAGTTATTGCAGAGACCCAGAGACTCAAATCGATGCATAAACTAATCAAATTCTAAGAAACTATGGATTTCAATTATTTTTTGTTTTAATTCTTCTTCTTTTACGTTGTTACAACGGTAACAACATTCCAACACCTCTCTCGCCATGACTCATGACTTCATGAGAGTCTCTACAATGCTTTGAGTGAAACCCTAACCTTCTTTTTAGCTTTTGATAGTGACTAACTGACTACTCATTGTTTTTCTTCCCACAATCTCATAGTACCCCAAATCCCAAACTCAAATCCCAAACTTTCCCTTTTTGCTTCTTTTTTGTTTTCTTCTACCCCCTAAACAAACACCCTAGGGCCTAGCGTGTCTTTTCTCCCTCGTGTCCCATCTTTAGTGTCTCTTCTGGTTTTTGTTAATTATTGCATGTAGTTGTTAATTAGTTATTTTTAGAATAATGCTATACTTACCACATTTTTTATACCACATTTTTATACCATCTCACGTGTCATTATTTTATTGGACATAGTTTTTCTTTTTCTTTTTGGGTTTTTCTTTTTATTTTTGAGTATCCAATGTATGAATGCCATGTAAGTTGCCACATAAGGTGGTATGAAATTATGGTATAAAAATGTGGTATATCTAGCACTACTGTATTTTTAGAATAATGCTATACTTACCACATTTTTTATACCACATTTTTATACCATCTCACGTGTCATTATTTTATTGGACATAGTTTTTCTTTTTCTTTTTGGGTTTTTCTTTTTATTTTTGAGTATCCAATGTATGAATGCCATGTAAGTTGCCACATAAGGTGGTATGAAATTATGGTATAAAAATGTGGTATATCTAGCACTACTGTATTTTTAGAATAATGCTATACTTACCACATTTTTTATACCACATTTTTATACCATCTCACGTGTCATTATTTTATTGGACATAGTTTTTCTTTTTCTTTTTGGGTTTTTCTTTTTATTTTTGAGTATCCAATGTATGAATGCCATGTAAGTTGCCACATAAGGTGGTATGAAATTATGGTATAAAAATGTGGTATATCTAGCACTACTGTTATTTTTAATTGGGTTTGTATTGAATAAAATTTGTAACAATAAACAAATAATATTATCCAACATAATTTTATCTAAATTTATTTAAAAAATAAAAATTTTATTACTTAGGGCTAATTATAAAGTCACTTTTCCAGATTTAGTATCATTTTCAATTTCCCCCATAAAGTTTTAATTTTTTCAATATAATACATATAATTTTCAATTTAAATCAATTAATATACAAACAAAAAAACAAAAAAACAAAAAATAAAATAAAATGACTCAATTAGCCCCACCGACTCCCCCTTGCCCCGGCGGCGACCCTTCTCTCCCCTCTGCCATATCTCTCTCTCTCTTTTTCTCTCTCTAGCTCTCTCTCTCGTTTAATTAATTATCAAGGCTTATGAATTAATCTTCTTCATATTTTATTTTTGTGTGTGGCGTGTTTGTTGTTGTATATATTTGCCAATGAACAAATGGGTAATGTGGTGTGGTCTGTGTATTCCTTGCATTACTTGTAAAAAATAGGTGAGAAGGAAAAAAAAAGAGTGAAGGATCTTTTTCGTGGGGGAGTCTCTAAAGATATATAGAAAATGTATGCGGTGGTGTGTAACGTTGATTGCTTGGTTTTGTTGATCCGGTTTGAACCCAAAGTTGGCAGAGTGGCCTGTGACTGGTCTTTAAAGGAGAGGATGGTGGTGGGTCGCCGTTGGGGAAGCCAGAGAGAGAGAAAGAGAGATGACGGAGAGGGAGAGAAGGGTCGATGTCGGGGGAGAGGGAGTCGGCGACGATGGTGGGGAGGGGGATGCAACGGGGGTAGGCGAGGGTGGGGGGACAACGGGGCTGTGTGGGGGTGGTGGGGCTAATTGAGTCATTTTATTTTATTTTATTTTCCTGTTTTTTTAGTCTTTCTGTTTGTATATTTACTTAAATTGAAAACTATATGTATCACATTGTAAAAATTGAAATCTTATGGAGGGAATTGAAAATGACACTAAACCTGGGAGGGTTAATTAGCCCTATTATTTATGGTACGACCCATTTAAGATGAAGTGCATATCTTAATTACAATCTCTTGATACAATGGAAGATCATTTGATTCCAATTATGATGAAACTGAAATCATTTGATAAGATGTATGAGTATTTAGATTTGTGACTGCATTTAGGATAGATCCCAAGTTGTCTACGTATGGTTAGCGGGATCAAGCCAACTCTTAATTCTATATTTGAGATTTCCAATGAGTGAATGACCCATTTGAAAGTTGGGATTTTGGTAAAGTGTTTGGATGTATTTGGTCATACTAAACCAGAGATCCAATTTAGGATGCAATTGTATCTAGACTTGGTTCTAGATTGCCTACGTACCCGTTGCGGGATCAAATCTCACGTAATTCCAAGTTTTGGGAATTAAATGGGTGAGTGACCCATTTAAGTGATTTAAGTAATTTGGGTAGGCTTTAGAGCCTTTGGGTTTGATGTGAGAAATTAATTCGAGGACTTTGTGTATGAAATTAATTTCTAGGAAATTTGAATGGATTTGATTTGGTTGTGATTGCACCTAAATTTTAGTAGGTTGCTTACATACCCATGAAGGGATCAAATTCAATGTAGTTCGCCTTGGAGGATTGGTTTTGTACCAAGAGATAAGGGTGTGCATGGTTCGAAAAACCGAGCCACAAAAGCATAACCAAAACCAAACCAACATTTTCGAAATGACCAATCTAAGAACCGTAACCGAACCGAGCCTAGCTCAAACTAACTGATTTGGTAAACCGAGAATATTGGTTTGGTTATCCGGATAATAGTTGGGCCAAAATAGTCAGCCCAACTTTGTGAGTTTTTTGGATAATGACCCATTTTGCAGGCCTAATTTGGCTAGCAATACTCTATACCTATTACCTATACATTATACTCTATATCCTATACCATATACCTTTAACTATAATTGTTTTAGTATATATATATATATGTATATCCTAGTAGTATAGTTTATACTTTATAGTATATACAAACTATGAATTATAGACTAAACCTATAAATTATACTATAAAGTATATTTTATATATAAGACTATAATTCATAGTTTGTATATACTATAAACAGAGTCTTATATACTAGTATATTTCATATACTAGTATACTATATATATTTTATACTTTATAGTCTTTTAGTCTTATATAGTATAAACTATATAAAGTTATAAACTATATAATATTATAAAAAATATACTAAATAAAATATAAACTATAAAGTATGAAAACTATAAATTATAAACTATAATAAACATATACAAACATTTATAAACTACAATAAGGGATTTGGTTTACTCTGTAATAGGTATTAAAACCATATATAAACCAATTAATATATATTATAAGTGGTTCGGTTCGGTTAAAACCAAAAATTTTAATATTGAAAACCAAAACTGAACCGCTCATCATTGGTTCGGTTTATTAACCGAAAAAAAAATCAGACCAAACCAATCTGGTTGGTTTGGTTCAGTTCGAAACTCGGTTTTTCGATATTTTTAGACACCCCTACCAAGAGATGGTTTTGTACCAGCTTAGAGTTTGAATTTGGAATTTGAGGAAATGTGCCCATTAATATTTTTGTATCATTTATTTGTTAAATGACACATTTATTATTAGCTTATTTACTATTTCACCCCCTGAAAGTAATTTCAAATCTCACTTCACCACCTATGGTTTATTTTGTATCACATTACCCTTTGAAACTAATTGTCGTGTATCATTTTTCCAACTTCCTATTTTTACAAACTTTAGAAATTAATTAAAAATAGCTCCGAACTCAAAAAAATACACGGAAAATTCCTACTGACTCGTCTTGACTATTACTAATTTACTATGAGGTCAAATTACCAATTTTTCATCCGAGTGTTTTCAAAAAATTAAAATACTCTAGACTCTTTGAAAATTCATAGGATAATCTCTCGAACTCCAAAAAATACGAGGTTTGCACTGCTGGTCTTCTAAACAATAACACTACCTTTCTTGTGAACACTTTCTACCCAAAAGACCTCTCAGTCTTATTTTCCTCTATAAAATAAATTCTAGACAAATTCTAGAATTTCCATAAAGTCTCGGAAGAATTCTCTAAATCAGGTTTTTGGTAATTTCCAAAATATTTTTGAGAATTCATTCGAGACTTTACGGATATTTTAGAATTTTTATAAAGGGAAATTTATTTTAATTTTCTAGAAATAAATTTGGACTTCCCAAATTTTCTGAAAACTTTCAGAGGGCAAATTGGCAATTTGACCCTATAGTAAATTAGAACTAGTCAAGACGAGTTCATAGGAATTTTTCGTATATTTTTCTAAGTCTGGAGCTATTTTTAATTAATTTCTAAAGTTTGTAAAAATAGGAAATAGGCAAAGTGATATAAAAAAATTAGTTTCAAGGGGTAATGTGATATAAAATAAACCTTAGGGGGTAATATGAGAATTAAAGTTACTTTCAGGGGGAAAACTAGTAAATAAGCCTTTATTATTTTTTAATGGTCGCACATGAATTTGAGAGATTTAGTTTTGTACCAATTTGAGATTTGGATTTGAGAAATGTGTCCACTAATTGTTTTGTATTAATTATTTATTGACATGTTTTACATTTTTAATGGGCGAACATGAATTTGGTTATGTGCCCACTAATTGTTTTGTATCAATTATTTATATTTTTTAATGGGAAAACATGAATTTGGGGGAAAAAATGGTCATTGAACCGTAGCCTGAAATTTATACCAACTGTTTGCTAATTGGTAAAATTTAGTTGTTAATAGAAGATTTTAAATGGATTTTGTCCCATTAAATTTGATGATGAATTTTAGTTTTACACGAGTCACTTGCTAACTGGTATCCTCTGTGGGTTGGAGTCTACACCCAATCCGAATCCAAATGGACTGATATGTTGTTTTTTTTTTTGTTGAGAGGATACCGGCTTGAGACTTTGCTTGGGCTGCAGCCATTTTCTGTCTTTTATGGGTTAAGCCCTTGCATATGTAGAGATCACTTTAGGCCTTTTGTCTTTTCCTCTTGCTTGCTGCGCCTCCCTCCAAGTTAGACTTGTTTTGCATGCCGGGTATTACCTAACAAGGGGAAGATGGAAAGAAGGCCAAGAAAACAAAGCCCTTTTGCAGAATTTGGCATGAAAGGCCAAGTTAATCTTTGAGCTTCCTTGCCGTTAACTTGAAGAGGCAAAAGCTCTTTCTTGCTTGCATGCATTCAGTGACGGATCTAAGAATTTTATCCCGGGGTATCATAATGCTGTGGTGACTGGTGGGCAGCAGGGGACCGGCGAAAATGTGCCCTGGTGGTGGGGGTTGGGTTGGGTCTGCGTGGGTTTGGGAAATTTGGTTCAAGAAGACGAGTTGGGGACTTTGGGTTGGGTCTGTGAGGGGCACACGGGCTGGGGACTTACTGATTTAGGGCCAGTTTGGTATTGCTGTAACTTTAAAAAGAATCACTTTCAGCTCTGCTGTAAGAATAATCAACTGTAAAGTAAAACATGTGAGTGTTTGGTAAACTGTGTTTTTAAAAGTGCTATGCGTATCAAAAACAGTCTTTTGAGTGTTTGGTAAGTTTTAGTGTTAAAATGTTGTGACTGTGTATAAAGACTAAAATGAATATGATGCTAAAATTTATTTTCATTAATTTTTTTGGTAAGAAAAAATGAAAATACTTTCACTTGATTTTATGCATTTTATTTTTTCTCTCTCTAAACATTTATGTTCACATTCACTTAACCAAAAGCATTAACCACTAAATAAATAAATATCTTTTGTATATGTGAATGATGATCGTGTAACCGAAGGGAGGATAAAGGCTTTCATAGAACAAATTAAATAGGGGTGTTATTGGTATTTAGAAACTTTCATTAAATGGCTCCGCATGCTTCTTTCCACAGCAGATTTTGAAAGCTGCCGTCATGCTGCTTCTCAAATTCGTGGCCACAACTTTAATACAAAGCAGATTTTTATTTACTTACCAAATGGTTTTGCGAGGACAATTTTTTATAAAAGTGCTTTATACCCTGTGGAACGCAACCTTAGCAGGTGTGTGATTTTTTTTTTGTTCTAATTCCAAGCTCGATCAAAACGGAAGCTTAAAAAAAACAAGCTCAGGAGTTGCAGACTTGCAGCTGCAGCATCTCAATCAGGACTTTCATTGAGCAAGTGGGGGGGTCACCGTTCTTCTCTTCGGGGGGTCGCCTTCTTGCTCAGTCAGGACTCACCGCCTTCTTGCTCCGCCATTCGGGGGGTCGCCCAACCCTTCAGGCTATAACGTGGGTCCGTCCCTGCATGCATTAGTACTGCTATTTAAACATCAACATGATGGAGAGACATCAAATGGGATGGAGGAGCGCCATTACCCTCTTAGATGACCATGGCCATCTCAAGAGAAATCTGGCATCCCCATGTAGACCTGGCAACGGGTCAGGTTTTTGCAGGTTTAGGTCAAACACAACATGACCCGTTAAGTTAACGGGTGAACACGACATGACTCGTTAAACCAACGAGTGAAAAAAATGCCAACAGGAACACGTTACAAAAAATAATAAGTGAACACCACGACCGTTTCACCCGTTAAGAAAAAAAATATACATTTTTTCAACACAAAATTTAAATTAAATACATTTTATTCCATTAAATATGTAGTTTAAACATAGGTTCGTTGATTGGCCAAAAAAAAAAAAAGGCTCATTGACTTTAAATACCAAACTTTAATAATTTTTTAGTTTAGATACCAAAATTTAATAGCATTTTAGATTAAATATTAGTTAAAAAGTCAAACAAACTAATAAAGTGAAAGGTACTAAAATTCATAAAAATTACATCATATGCCACTACAATAAAAAAATTAAAAAAAATTCCCAACTACCCACTGGCAACCGCTGTCCAACTGACCACCAGCCACCGCCGTCCAACATTAAACAACCACACAAAAACAACTTGGCATAGAAAGGATTCGAACCCCTCTCATGAAAGAGGAATAGGCACCTTATCACTACACTACTTAATAATTTCAATAAAAGTAGTGTTTTAACCTCTATTTATACAATATTGTAGTATAATTTAAAAAAATTAATTAATTCAGTCACAACTTAACTTAAGTGTGACTGTCTCACAATTTAGTTGTGAGTCTTGTGACCGTCATGTTAAGTTGAAAGAGACACCTTCCCCCACTACACTAGTAATTATTTTGTGTAAAAAATATTGATTTGACCCAAGGAATAAAATTTCAGGTTTTGAGGAAATTTCGAAGGAAATTTCAAATATTTTTAAATTTAGACAAAAATTAGACGGAAATGATGGAAATTGCTATCAAAATACGAAAATTTTGAATGAAACTTTACCATATCTTTATTTATCATATTATCTACTAAATTGATAAAAACCATTGAAGAAATCAAATTATATAGTAGGTTTCATGTGATATAAGATGAATATAATGCACGGTGAAGACAAATACTGTTAAATAAAATTAGTATAATGAATAAATGAAATTAGTATATTATTTATAGTCTATAATATGTACACTAAACCCTATATATTTTATAATATATATTCTATATTGTTTAGGATATGGTATATGATATTAGGGTTTAGGCCCTTTAGGGTATTTTAAATTATTTTTTATATAGAAATATATTAGAATTTTCTAGTTTAGGGTTTAAAAACAACTAAACGAAACTTCAAAACGGCCAAACGAAACCACAAACCATTTTTTTCTTTACAATTGCCCAAAGGCCCCAAACCCCAATCAACCCTAAACCTTTTGATTTTTTTCTCTTTTTTATTTTATTTTTCCTTTTTTTTCTTTTCTTCCTTTTCTTTTATTTTTTATTTTTTTTTCTTCTTTTTCTTTCCTTCCTTTCCTTTCCTTTTCTTTCTTTTCCCCCGAGGCTCCAGCGCTCCATTTTTTTTTCTTCTTCAGTTCTTCTTCATCCTCTCTCTCTCTCTCTCTCTCTCTCTCTCTCTCTCTCTCTCTCTCTCTCTCTCTCTCTCACTGCATCTCCCCCTGCCGTCGCCTCTCTCTCCCTCGATCTCCCCCTACTGCCGCCCTGCCGCCACCCCCTCTTTCTCTCTCGATCTCCCCCCTACCGCCCTCTACCACCGCTCCATTTTTCTCTAAAAACCCAAAACCAGATCTCACCGCTGAAAATTTCGACGAAATTATCCCAAAAATTTAACAAATATGGGATTCGATTTCGACACTCCAAAAAATCGAAATTTTCGGCGAAAATTTCAAAATTTAACACCTTGCTTTGACCTCAATTTATACCACATTGTAGTACAATTTTTTCAAAAACATTCAATCAAGTCATAACTTAATTGTGACTGTCTCACAATTTAGTTGTGATTGTTCTATAGTCACAATTAAATTTGAAGTTGTGACTGTCATAATTTAAAAAAGATAGATCCTAAACTCTAGCATGGAAACTATATAAAGTACACCTACACCACTGCCAAAACCCATATAACAAAATTTGAAGTTGTGACTAATATTAAGAAAAAGATAAGTTTAACATAAAATACCTAGATGTTTAACATAAAAGCTAACATAAAATAGAGAAAAGTTTCAAAGTATCCCTACATAACCAGCAAAAATATTTCAAATTCCCAAAGAACAAATGCATAGTTAAAATGCTTAAAGCAACCTTGCTTACTAAGACCAGCACTCTTATTTACTACCCATTTTGAGTTTTATTACTTGTTTTACTAAAAAAAACTCTAAGTTCATTGAACAATGAATTAATTTTAAAAAAGGACAAACCCATGAACAATACATGGAAACCCATAATCAACATCAATGCAAAAGTATCAGTAAACCTATTCTGCCAAAAAGGGGGGAAAAAGGAAACAAAAGCCCAAATGATTCATTGGTTCTAACCTTGTCATTCTCAAAGAAAAAATTACAAAGGTAGCAATGGAGGTTTATAGTTTTTACCTTTAACAAAGAAAATGATACAAATGCACAAGAATAAAAAGGAACTTGAAAAAAAAAATTCATAGTCTAGCATGCAAATGAAAATCATAATTTAGAAGACATTAAAAAGATACACACTTGTCATAAGCATGGAAAAAGAAGTCACAATGAAAACCGAACATACATGCAAATACAAAGTCGCAATTTGACATCAAAATTCAAAACCCTTGTGGCGCTCACTGTAATGTACTAAGTTTTCTTTTGTGTAAAGTAATTGCTTTGAACCTAATTATATTATATTGTGTATATATATATTTTTTAAAATAATTAATCCAGTCAATCACAACTAAATCTAAGTTGTGACTATCATAATTTAGTTGTGATTGTTGAATAGTCACAACTTTATATTTTAGTTGTGACCGACTATTTCACAACATAATTAAGAGACTCCTTTAAGGTATAACAAGTACTAGTAGGCTACAAGGTCATCAAGATATCATAATATCATATGCCAACCCCAATATAGAGACAATATCACTATACAAATGACAATGCATGTACATAAGCATACAAGTCCTATAATTTACTATTTTGTAATTAGAGAATGCGAATTTGGATTGTACACATTTGAACTTCACCTAGTACTACATATGTACTAGGTCTAAAACTTCAACCTTTCCACAACCTTAGAAAGTTTTCTCTATTTGATGAGGTCTAATGACATAACAATGTGCATATGTAATCAACCAAATTCTCATGACATAACACAGGTGTTTATGTAATCAATCAAATTGCCATGTAACTCTGAATTATATAAGCAAACAATATGCAAAAAAGAATGCAAAGTTTACTTTCCTTTTGGCATCTCCCATAGTTTTCTCAGCTAATTAACAAAAGCTACAAAAAATAAAACTCAATAGAATCAAAATCACTACCAAATCCCAAATTTTATAATTAATTATACAATTCCTTACTTTAATTTGGAAGAAAGCTACTTAACAGAAATTATGGTGCCATCTGATAGAAGGTCCTACATATGAGAAACATAGTCAAAATCCATTCAGTTAAGATCATAAGAAGCGGCTATAATTAATCAAAATAGCCTAAATGCAATAAATTACTTGAAATTATTGGTTATGAAGAATACCTTGTAAACAGGACCAAAACCACCTTCTCCCACATTTTCCAGGCAACCAAACAATGGAAATGGAGCCGATAAAGCTTAAATAACTACGTATAATAACAAAAAAAATATAGAAAACTCAAGTCAAGATTGCAAAACCACAAAAATCAAATTATTGCAGTAAATTAAAGAAATTCATGAAAATGAAAAACTCAAATCAGCTTCAAAATCAACAAAAACAATTTCACAAATTGCATAAAATTCACTGTTAAACATAAAAATTAGATAGAAAACAAACAAGAATAGAAGCATACCTCTACAGCCAAACAAGTGCGACAATTTCACATCAAGATCTGAACAAAATCGCACCAAAATCCAAACTCATAATCGCTGCAACTCAAAGAGAAAAGCAACGTCAAACAAAAATGAAAAATGAAAACTAAGACCAACGGAGAACACATCAGATTTTAACTAGAGAAATTTTATTAAATAACCCATTTAAATATCCCTTAAACTTTTTTGACCCCCTAGCCCTAAAATTAACTTTTATGACCCTTTTGCTTGTGAAATACCCATAATACTCTCAATATAAAACCTTTTTTTTTTAATTTCCCAGCCAACCACTGCCCCCTCGCCGCCCCAGTCGTCGGTGCCTCCATCCCCTGCGGCTGCAGCAAACCCAGCAAAATCCAATAAACAAAAACCCATGTCGCCCAACAAAACCCACAAAAAAAAACTCTTCGTCACCCAGCAAAACCCAAAAAATGGTTGATTATTTGAGAGATTTGACCCATCAAAACCCATAAATTTTTTAGATTTTGTGTAATTTGTGGTCGCTATGTGGTTATGTGGCCATATGGTGACCACAAATTCGACCATGTGGCGACCGAAAATTCCACCAGATCTAGGTTTTCAAATTTTTTTTGTTTTTTTTCAGATTTGGGTTAGGAGAGAAGGAGAGAGAGAGAAGATGATGAGTCACTGACTAGTGCCCACCACCATCCCCCATCGACATCTCATCTTTGTCTCTCATTCTCTCTCTCTCTCTCCCTTTCCTTTCCAACCCATTTAGAGAAAAACTTAGATATGAGTTTTCAAATTTGGCTGCTGTTTTTTTTTTGGCTGCTGTAGGAAGAAAGTGGAGGAGGGTTTGGCTATTGCAACAACTTGTCAAATTTTTGGTCGTCATATGGTGGACTCTGGCAACATTTTAGTATATAAAGGGGTATTTTGGTTTGAAAAATACAAAAGGGTCATTATTGTTAGTTTTGGGGTTTGGGGGTCAAAAAAGTTTAAGGAGTATTTAAAAGGGTTATCGAATAAAATTTCTCTTTTAACTAGAACCTAATGTACACGGGCTAAAGGACAAAAGTATAAAATTACAAAGGCCTAAAATAACGGCCAGGTAAAAAAGGTGTTTGTCACCTAGACTGAAAAGAAGCACTCCAAATTAGTAGCCAAACTAAAAAATTATGGAGTCTTATTGTTTTTCTAAAAAATTAGTGGGATTAGGTATTTAACCCAAAATTTCTATTTAAACATTATACATAAGAAAAATCTAAAAAATGTGCAAATAAAAATGATTAATATCATAAAAAAAATCAAATGAAATATATTTATTTTTTAACGGATCACTAACGGGTTTCGCGGGTTAACACCAACACGACACGACACGAAAATTAACGGGTCACTAACGGGTCCATACGATTTCAACATTGCACGATAAGCCTCAACCCGAACACTGAATTTTTTATGTCGTTTAGTGTCATGTTAATGCATCGGATAGGATATTGCCAAGTCTACCCCCATGCAAGAGTACCTTGAATAAATCACTCTGCAACCCTTCTTTTTTCCTCTTCACTCTATCTTTCTTCAGCTTTTCAGCATCTTTTTTGTTTTGTTTTTGGGATCCCCATCTCTCAACAATTCTGCTCTATTTATAGAGAGAGAGGTCTAAGTGATGAGATCAGATGGAGATAAGATAACTCAGTCTATTTAAATTCAAACTCATCTGATAAGAGTTAACCAAGCTTCCAAATAAATTACATTATCTTATTTCCAACATGTTTTCATTTGTACTTGCAACATGGTATGTGGGGATCCTATCTCAACCTCATCCCTTTTTATTTTTTTATTTTATTTTTACAGTTCAACAGTTTGAGTGACAAAACTATAACAAGTTTACATACATGAGGTTTAAATGCTTCTTAGCCGAAACCCGCTAATAAATCAAAATTATATGTAGAATATTACCCTATGTCCTAACATTAGACATCCAACCAAATTTGTTGCAATGAAGGAGATCTTTGCATCTCCAAATGACGATTACAACTTTTTTTTTTTTTTTTTTTTCAAATTTTAGTTGACGAACTGATCCTTGTAAAATATACCTATCAAATTTTCTTAATTAGCTAATCAAATAAATAAAGCAACAGTTAATCAAATAATAAAATATTTGCAAGAGAAGTACAACAAGATTTCAAAAGATGACAAACCTTCGAATACATAAATGAGTAATCACGTAATATTAGCTAGACACCTTGATAACAAGTTGGGCCTTATTACAACGGTGAATTCGCTCGATCCAAGCACAATTTAACTTTAGGAAGTGGGCCTTAATATGGCTCACAATAGATCTTATGCCCTATTAGACAAAATTATTTTGTATTAATTACTAGCCTACTCAGCATAATATCATTTTTTCTATTTAAAAATAAATAAATAAGGTGATGAAGATAATGATTTTTTTGGCCAAGTGAAGAAATTCATTAAAGAACAAAGCCCACAGGCAATACAAATAACAAAACAGAAAAAACTAAAGTAGGAGACTACAAGCAACCAAAACAAACCTAACAGCTCACCACATTAAAAATCAAACAAAACTAGAATCAAACAACATAGCAGTAAGCCCAGACCTGACTCCCGAGGGACCTGCTTAGAGATTTTCTTAACAGCATGAATCACAACTTGAGAATCTGACTCAAGCACTATATCAGAAAAACCATTCCTTGAAGCACAGACCAATCCCTCTTTTACTGCCATCGCTTCCACCAAACTTGGAGAGGAAGCAACTCCATCTTTGGCTACCCCATCAATGAGAATTCTGAAGAATCTCTAACCACCACTCCTAAACCTGCAACATGAGTTCTTTGATCCCAGGAACCATCAACATTAATCTTAATAGCTGGAGATATTGGAGGTTGCCATAAAACTCCACCACCAAAAGAGACAGAAGAAGGATGATCCTTAGCATTATGGGAGATAGACCTGAGCTTGGAAAAATTCTGATAAGGACCTCTTAATCAAACAACAAGCAAAAGTTGGATCTGGAGGAAGCTTCTGAAAGATAGCTTTACATCTCATCTTCCAAATGTTCAAAAAGATGAAACATATGCAAGTTAACAGATAAGCAACTAAGGGTACCTCCAACCAACTAATTAGTAATTTAGTAATGAGATGAACATTAAGCAGTGTTCAAGCTGTACGTTACAAGTTGATAACGTTATCTTCAACAGTTTATAGACAAAGGTGAAATGCCTTAGTTTAATTTGTGTGCGTCAATGACAACCAAAAGAGTTAGTTTGAGGCTCCTAATTGACAAAAAGGGCCACAAAGTTCTGTATGCTGAAGCAGACAAGGACTTTGTGGACTTTCTCTTCTATGTTCTATCTTGCCCTCTTAATTGGTCTTTCATTAGTGCCGTCACTGAAGAATGCATGGTTTGTAGCTTGGGGAAACTTTATGGTAGCTTTGAAAATTTTAGTTACAAGTTCATGTTACCCAATATCTTTAAAAAAATATACACATATTATAATTTGAGTAAATTAATCACATCAACATGCCAAATGATATTGTCAAGACCATACATTATAATTTTTCCATTCTTTCAAGATCGAGTAAATTCTCTATTCGGATTTAATTTTGAAAAATTGGCACAACTATATACACTACAAGAAAAAGATATTTGGGCGACGAAACTTTGGGAGACGAACTCAAATTTGTCGCCCAAAGATGTTTTGGGCGACGAATTGTAAAATTAGTCGCCTAAACTAATAAAGGTTTGGGCGACGAATATTTTCATCGCCCAAAGTGACTTTGGGCGACGAATATATTGTTCCTCGCCTAAAGCCATTTTGGGCGACGAATATGGTATTCGTCGCCTAAAGGTACGCGCCAAAATGATCTTGGACCATAATTTGGGCGAGGAATCCATATATTCCTCGCCCAAAGCTAGTTTAGGCGACAATCTATATATTCGTCTCCCAAAGTAGCTTTGAGCGACGAAATTATTCCTCGCCCAAAGTCCAGTTCATTTTTTATGTGCATTTATATTTAGGTATAAGAATACGATGCGATCGTGTTTTCAACGATCTGAACCGTTCATTTTTTACTTCCATACTCAAAGATCATCTCTGCAAAAATTTAACTCAATTGAAGATGTAGAAGTTAGGTAACGGTGGTCGAATTGATGAATGATCGTGAGTTTTCTAATGATAATTCAATGGCTAGCTGAATTCCGATTTAGCTGATTTTTTGCAGAGATGATCTTTGAGTATGAACATAGAAAATGAACGGCTCCGATTGTTGAAATCACGTTGTGGCCTTCACAATTATTGAAACGATAAGGTTTCAACGAAAGAATTAATAGAATTATGTTCTTCAAGTGTTGAAACCGTTCATTTATATGTAGATGGGCATATATTGATTGTGTTTCCAACGATCCGAACCGTTCATTTTTTATTTCCCTACTCAAAGATCATCCCTGCAAAAATTTAGCTTAATCGGAGATGTAGAACTTAGGTAACCGTGAAATTATTTTATATTTGTATATATTTAAAATTATATATATAATTTAGTAATTAAGTTAAAATTTAGAATCCTATTGTATCTTGTTAAGTATACAATCTTATTATAATAATTTATTATATATATTTAAATACTAAATATAAATTATAAATTTGTAAAATATGATATTCATTAGGGCCATACTTTGGGCGACGAAATTATTCCTCGCCTAAAGTGACCTTGGGCGAGGAATCTATACATTCCTCGCCTAAAGTTACTTTGGGAGAGGAATTCATATATTCCTCGCCCAAAGTCTAGTTCATTTTTTATGTGCATTTATATTTAGGTATAAGAATACGATGAGATCATATTTTTAACGATCTGAACCGTTCATTTTTTAGTTCCCTACTCAATGATCATCCTTATAAAAATTTAGCTCAATTGAAGTTGTAGAAGTTAGGTAACGGTGCTCAAATTAATGAACGATCGTGGGTTTAATAATGATAATTCAACAACTAGCTGAATTCCGATTTGATTGATTTTTTGCAGGGATGATCTTTGAGTATGAACATAGAAAATGAACGGCTCTGATTGTTGAAATCACATTGTGGTATTCACAATTATTGAAACGATAAGGTTTCAACGAAAGAATTAATAGAATTATACTCATCAAGTGTTGAAACCGTTCATTTATATGTATATGAGCATATTTTGATCGTGTTTATAACGATCGTAACCGTTCATTTTTTAGTTCTCTACTTAAATATCATCCCTGCAAAAATTTAACTCAATTGAAGATGTAGAAATTAGGTAACGGTGGTCAAATTAAAGAACGATCCTGAGTTTATAATGATAATTCAACGACTAGCTGAATTCCGATTTGGCTGATTTTTTGCAGGGATGATCTTTGAGTATGAAGATAGAAAATGAACGGCTCTGATCGTTGAAATCACATTTTGGTCTTCACAATTATTGAAACGACAAAGTTTCAACGAAAGAATTAATAGAATTATACTCATCAAGTGTTGAAACTGTTCATTTATATGTAGATGGGCATATCTTGATCGTGTTTACAACGATCGTAACCGTTCATTTTTTAGTTCCCTACTCAAAGATCATCCATGCAAAAATTTAGCTCAATTGAAGATGTCGAAATTAGGTAACGGTGATCAAATTAAAGAACGATCGTGAGTTTTATAATGATAATTCAACAACTAGCTGAATTCCGATTTGACTGATTTTTTGCAGGGATGATCTTTGAGTATAAACATAGAAAATGAACGGCTCTGATTGTTGAAATCACATTGTGGTATTCACAATTATTGAAACGACAAGGTTTCAACGAAAGAATTAATAGAATTATACTCATCAAGTGTTGAAACCGTTCATTTATATGTAGATGAGCATATTTTGATCGTGTTTATAACGATCGTAACCGTTCATTTTTTAGTTCCCTACTTAAATATCATCCCTGCAAAAATTTAACTCAATTGAAGATGTAGAAATTAGGTAACGGTGGTCAAATTAAAGAACGATCTTGAGTTTATAATGATAATTCAACGACTAGCTGAATTCCGATTTTGGCTGATTTTTTGCAGAAATGATCTTTGTGTATGAACATAGAAAATGAACGGCTCTGATCGTTTTTCACAATTATTGAAATAACAAGGTTTCAATGAAAGAATTGATAAAATCGTGATTATTTAACATCGTTAAGTTATTTTATTTTTGTATATCTTTAAAATTATAAATATAATTTAGTAATTAAGTTAAAATTTAGAATCTTATCATATATTATTAAGTATACAATCTTATTATAATGATTTATTATACATATATTTTTGTAATACTAAATATAAATTATAAATTTGCAAAAAATGAAATAAGGGCTATAAAAAATAAATTGGACTTTGGGTGACGAATTTATAAATTCGTCACCCAAAGCTACTTTAGGCGACAAACTTATTCCTCGCCTAAAGTCACTTTAGGCGACGAATGTGTAAATTCCTCGCCTAAAGTCCCTTTGGGCGACGAATATGTATATTCCTCGCCCAAAGTCTAATTTCTTTTTTACGTGCGAATTTTACTCAAAAAATTGGCGGGGCATTTCGCGCAAAAAATTTAACAGACTTAGGCGACGAATATGAGTTCGTCGCCCAAATGGACTTGAGGCGACGAAGATAATTTATTCGTCGCTTCAAGTCCATTTGGGCGACGAACTCATATTCGTTGCCTAAAGAGTTTCGATTATACCCCCAGATCTGCTTTTCTTCTTCTTCTTCTTCTTTTTTTCTCTTCTTCCTTCTCTCCCCTGCCATCTCTTCTTCCTCTCCCCTGGTTCAACCCATCTCCCTCCCCGACCACCCATCTCCCTCCCTGACCGCCGCCCTCCCCACCGAAACCCACCCCACCCACCGAAACCCAACCCCACCCGCTCCCCGAAACCCAACCCAAACCCAACCACCCGCTCCCTCCCTGACTGCAGATCCCCGCCCAGCCCCAGCCCTACCCACCCATCTCCCTCCCCGACCACCCATCTTCCTCCCTGACTGCCGCCCTCCCCACCGAAACCCACCCCACCCACCGAAACCCAACCCTACCCACTCCCTGAAACCCACCCCACCCACCAAAACCTAACCCTACTCGCTCCCCGAAACCCATCCGCTGCTTCAACCCAGACTCAACCACCCGCTCCCTCCCTGACTGCCGATCCCCGCCCAGCCCCAGCCCCGCCGTCCCCGCCGATCCCCGCCCCAGCCCCACCGATTGTGGGTTTTTTTTTTTGGATGTTTTTTTTTTGGGTGTTTTTTGTTTTTTTGTTTTCTGTGTTATGTGGGTTTTTTTTTTTTTGGGTGTTTTTTGGTTTTTTGTTTTCTGTGTTTTCTGCTCATTAGCTTTGGGTTTTTTTTTTTTTTTTTTTTTTTTTAGGGGATCAAGTGCAGGTGGCCAGGGGAATCGTAATACCCAGGAAAAATTTCAGGTCAGACTTATGACTCAATCGCTGCTTTAATGTTATTTGGCTAGTGTTTTTAATTTTTTGTTCTTAAATTTGTTTATTAGTGTTGAATAAATTAGTTTAATCCTGATCATTGTTCTTAGGGAAATTAGTTTGCTGATATTTTCTTATGCTAGATAACAAATTAGTTTTCATATAAAATTAGTTAGTTTTATATGTTTTTTAATTATAAAATTTATTAGGTAGTTTGTATGTAGATTAGTTAGTTTGTTAGTTTTTAAATATAAAAACTAGTTTAATTACAAAATGTAGATTAATTAGTTTGAGAAATATAATTTAGTTATAAGGTGGAAGGCGATGGAGTTAGCTCCCAATGATGTAGTTCAGCTATCCTCGAGTACTGGGAGCCCCTCTATGCCACGGAGGGCCCGTCGATCTCACCGCTCTAGTCAGGTCACCGCTTCCGCTTCATCTACTGCGACGAGGGGACCATGTAGTGGGTTGAAGTCCTCTCGGATCGTGTGCAGTACTGGGGCGCGGATTCCAGTCATGTGTGTGCAAAACGGCCGACGACCGTTAGATCCTAACATTGACAGTTTGTTCTCGCACGATGTGGGGGCTATTATCCGTGCCGAGTGCGCCATGTTTGCAACCACTTGGAAAAAATTGCCGGCAGAGATTCAACACAAAGTGATCCGCTCAATCTCAGTGAGTATATAGCTCAATAATTAATTCAAAACGATAAATTTGATCATTCATAACAATCTAATATTTTTTTAGGTTAACTTTGACATTCAGATGGATGATCCGCTCACCGTCACGTACATGACAGATTTACTCATCAAGTCCTACAGGCAGTGGAAGCACGAACTACACGTGTATTTCAAGGGATTTTCGTCGGCAGTTAAGGCATTGGCGAACCCCCCTATGGAGTTGGTAAAGCGGTCTGACCAGTGGCATTTTTTGTGCAATCATTTTATGACTCCGTCGTTTTTGGTACGTTTAATCATTTTTTGTGCGATCTTTAAAAAATCGATTATTGTTTTGTTATTCTATTATTGTATGCATACACTAACACATTTATAATTTGCTTAATATTTAACAGAAGAAGTCGGTCGCCAACGCCAGAAACCGGAAATGGAAGCCGTTTAACCATCATAGTGGTCCGACGCCCATCTCATATCGAGTGGAGTCGCGACGTCAAGTACGTCATTATTTAATTTAATACATATATATTCTTTAATATTGGTTGGGTCTTTGACAAAATTATTTTCTTTTTCAGCGTGGGTCGCAATTCCCAGAGATAGACACTTTCGGGGATATCTATGTTCATCCCGGTTGTGATGCGGCCAAGGCAAAACATGTTAGTTTTTTATATTTTAATTTTTTTCACAATTTTTTATATTTATTTTTCTAATTGGTTACTTGTATATATAACATTTTGAAGGATGAGATGGTGGCCAACTCGAGAATATATTTGGAGAGCTTGGCCGAGCAGCACCCTCCGGGTACTCCGTTGGAGTCGATTCCAGTACCCGATCCCGATGTCGGACTTCGTATTATGATAGACTCATTGGGTGTTAGGCCCGGTAAGGAAATACGCGGCATGGGATATGGGCGGATTCGTGATGTTCGATCCTCGTCTTCGTCTTCATCTTCTTCTCAGCCATCTGCAGTCGTCACAGGGTTGTCCGCTCAAGTGAAGAAGTTGCAGGAGGATTTACGAGCTGAGAGAGCGGAGAAGGAGGCGTTGTATGCTGCATTGACTAAGGCGATACCTGGGTTTGTCCCGCCATCATCTTTTCATCAACCTCCGTCAGATATGAATGATGATGATGCTACTGGTTTAGAATAGATTGATCATTAGGGTTATTACTACTTTGTATGGATATTTTGATATATAAATTTATTAATTTTGTTTTATATAATTTTTGAATAAAGATTTTTTTTTTAATATTAAATTCAAATATATAATCTAAATAAAAAACATATTTTTTTTTTAAAAAAAATATGTTTAGGCGATGAACATCTTCTTCGCCTAAACATGATTTGGGCGACGAACATCACTATTCCTCGCCCAAAATAGTGTTTAAGCGACGAAATATTTCGTCGCTTAAACATGTTTTGGGCGAGGAATAGTGATGTTCGTCGCCCAAATCATGTTTAAGCAACGAAATATTTCGTCGCCCAAAGTATGTTCTGGCGAGGAAATTAATTATTCCTCCCCCGAAGCATGTTTAGGCGACGGATATATTCGTCGCTCAAACCTTCTTTGGGCGACGAAATGTCTTATTCGTCTCCCAAAATAGGCCTTAGGCGACGAAATTATTCGTCGCCCAAAATAGGCTTTGGGCGACAAATAATATGATTTAGGAGACGAAAAAAATCCGTTGCCCAAGCTGTCTTTGGGCGACGAAAGTTACTGGTTCGTCGCCCAAACTCTTGGGCGTCGTGACTTGGGCGGCTAAACTCTCGACGAATTGAGTTCGTCGCCCAAACCTTTATTTCTTGTAGTGATATGATGTTATTTGTTTTGATTGTTAGGGATATTGTACTTGTTGAGTGCATCTTTGGGGTGGAAATCAGTTCGGACCGAGTTCTTCCTTGGATAGAAAGCAATATATAAGGATCTAAGCTTTGCGCCTCAACTGGAATTTACATTTTGGAGCTATAGCTTCTATGCATGAGGTTTTTGCTTTTGATGAGTTATAATTTCTCTTCTTTTGCATTGTTATAATGGACTTGTTTGGAATGACCTACTGAATATAGATACTTAACATTTTGAATACGTGCACATGCATGAGCATATCCCTACTGTCACTGAAAGAAATTATTGTTCTGCCTAATAAGAACCCATTTATTAAAGTTAGACTGGGCTGGGATCATAGAGACGAATTCAAAGTTGTGAGAGACGGACTAGACACATACTTTGAACATCCATGAGAGCATCAAAAGAGTTTGAAGGAGTGACAAAAACCAGGCAAGTCAGTTAGCAAAATTAAGGACCAGTAAGTCAACGCACGACCAGCATCAAAAGGAGTGACCATGGGCTGCCTTACTTTCCCAAAACTTTGATTCATCCCCAAACAACAGAACCTTCGCATAATAGACTTGCTGCTCACGTGCCATAAGTTAAACAATTAAAAAATATAGCTAAACCATGGAATACCAAATTGATTAATTGGCAAACATGTGCTATTTCTTCAGTCTTAGACTCTTAGTATGCCATAGGTTATCATGCTTTACCTCATCTTCTCAATTCCCAAAGTTCTTCAATCATTGTTGATTATAATCCCTTTCTTCTGGCCAGTGGACATGTCCTCAGCATACACACTCAAGATACCATTTGCATCAATCTCAAAGCAAACTTCAAACATTGGAACACCCATGGGAGCTGGAGGAATGTCCAAGAGCCAAAATCTACCCAAAAATTTATTATATAAGGTTGTTAAACTCTCACCCTCATAAATGGAGAATGTGACCACAATTTGGTTGTCATAGGAAGTAGCCAAAGTTGTTTTTCTTATGACAGGAATTTTGGTGTTTCTTGGAACCACAACAAACATTCTATGCCAGGAACCATGACTCCCTCCAACAATCTCCACCCCAAGGGAGAGTGGGGTGACATCCAATAGAGTGAAGTCTTGAAGCTCCCCTTTTCCATTCCCACTCAAGATAGCAGCTTGAACAGCGGCACCATATGCCACTGCCTCATCCGGATTAATGCCCTTGCACAACTCCTTCCCCTTGAACACATCTTGTAATAGTTGTTGCACCATGGGAATTCTAGAGGAGCCTCCAGCAAGAACAACATCATCCACACCGCTTATGTCCATGTTAGCATCCTTCAGACACTTCTCCACGACCTGCATACACTTGTTGAACAAATCCGTATTCAGTTGTTCAAATTTGCCTCGGGTGATAGCTGAATAAAAATCAATACCTTTATCCAAACAGTCAATTTCAATTTCAGTTGCAGACGTAAATGAAAGTCTTCTCTTTGCCTTCTCACAGGTATTTCTTAACCTCCTAAGAACTTTAGGGTTTTCACTAACGTCCACTTTATGTTTCCTCTTGAATTGCTCAATGCAGTACTTCACCATTCTGTTATTGAAGTCTTCACCTCCTAGGTGAGTGTCTCCAGCAGTGGCTTTCACTTCAAAGACACCACCACTTATGGTAAGTAGAGACACATCTAAAGTACCACCACCTAAATCAAATATCAACACATTTCTCCCGCCATACCAATCGGCCTTGTTGTCAACGCCATAAGCAATGGCTGCGGCAGTTGGCTCATTGATAATACGCATCACATTTAGGCCAGCAGTCTCACCAGCATTTTTTGTAGCCTGACGTTGTGAGTCATTGAAGTAAGCAGGGACAGTGATAACTGCATTTTTCACAGTTGAACCAAGGTAGGCCTCAGCAATCTCCCGCATCTTTGCGAGAACCATGGATGAGATTTCTTCAGCATCAAACTTTTTTTCTTTGCCATTTTGGGTAACAACAATCATGGGTTGGTCACCAGTACCTCTAATAACCTTGAATGGCCAGAGTTTCACATCACTTTGAACAGAGAATTCACTGAATCTTCTACCAATTAACCGCTTTATATCTACAAATCGATGAACAAGAGTACACTTAGAATGATGCAGTAACACCCGTAGGTTACACGATTGAAATAACACAATGACTAACTTTAAATCTATCATCATTCATTTTGCTACAAATTCTACTAATATGTGTTATTGGTTAATTGATTAGCAATTGTTACATGGTTTTAACACTGACCTTATAAATATGCATAAATCTGTACACAGCTGTACCTATATAACTATATATATATATATATATTAATGATGTCCCATCCTACGGGTACATTACATATCATGTATGTAATCATATGAAACCAAAGTATAGCTAGGTAGGTTGTTTTACACACCATTTCATATATGCACATTCAGTTGTGAAAGAAGCATTATTTAAGTTGCTTAATTGACACGTACGTACGTATATATATATTCCAAATTCTCTGTCTCATTCTGCAGGCATAATGCAACTCCTAGATAGGACCCAAATCAAAATTAACACATGCAAATTTCTAAACTCAAGCTCAGCTTAAGAAAATGTAATCCATAGCTAATAAAAGAAATAGTGGGAAAAAAAAAACACAGACAGAAAATAAATTAGTGAAGAAAGAAAACACTCACAGCCTCAAAGGAATATGGAATTGATTTGAGAGATAAGTTAGATAAACATACCAAAGATTGAGTTGGCAGGGTTTCTCATGGCTTGGTTATGTGCTGCATCACCTACCAATCGCTCAGTATCAGTGAAAGCAACATGAGATGGAGTGGTCCTATTACCCTGATCGTTCACTATGATTTCTACACGATTGCGCTGCCACACTCCCACGCATGAGTACGTTGTTCCCAGATCAATCCCAATTGCATGGCCTTCTTTCCTACCCATTTTTATGTCCAAAACTAGCTAGAATAACAAGAATATTGATCTCATAGAATGTCAAACAATGCTTTGGTGAGTGTCTCTGGGAGTGTCCTTTAATTCTGCACAGTTTGTTTGAGGGTTTAGTTACCCAATTGAATATGACATCTTACAGTTGAGTCATTAACGATTTATCCGTAGAGTATCTAAAGTAGCCCAAAATCTATGCTGGTTACAGTTTCATAAATTAATATAGTTTTTGTCTATTTATTTGAATTGTTTCATATAAAAGGCAAAAAATCATATGAATTTCTTTGGGCAACAAACGGGTCAAACACCTTCACTTAAAATTGATTTTCAATTTCCATTCACTTAAATATTTAATATTTGCATATTAAATTTTCCAACAGATAATAACTACTTTCATCTAATACCACAACAAATAACAATATGCAAACAACGTAATGAGTAATGAGATGAACATTAAGAATTGGTCAATTATAAGTTTATAACGTTATCTTCGATCAATAGTCTAACAACAAAGGCCTTGATATTAGTTTTCGATCACTGAGTCAATGGCAACCAATAAAAGTGATAGTTTTTTTTTTTTTTTGGTCGAATAAAAGTGATGGGTTGAAGCTCCTAATTGATAAAAGGGCCACAAAGTTGTGTTTGAAGAAGACAAGGACTTTGTGGACTTTCTCTTCTATCTTCTATCTTGCCCTCCTGGCACTTTCATTAGTGCCGTCACTGAAGAATGCATATATGGTTGGTAGCTTGAGCAAACTTTATCGTAGCTTTGAAAATTTTAGTTACAAGATCATGTTACCCGGCCAATATCTTTAAAAATTATACACATTATAATTTGAGTAAATTAGTCACATCAACATGCCAAATGATGTTAGGACCATACATAATAATTTTTTCATTCTTTCAAGAGTAAATTCTCTATTCGTATTTAATTTTGAGAAATTGGGACAACTATATATATGATGTTATTTGTTCTGATTGTTAAGGATTGTACTTGTTGAGTGCATCTTTCGGGTGGAAATCAGTTCGGACCGAGTTCTTCCTTGGATAGAAAGCAATTTATAAGGATCTAAGCTTTGTGCCTCAACTGGAATTTACATTTTGGAGCTATAGCTTCTATGCATCATATTACATTGTTTTTTCTTAGGTCTTTTGTAATAAAGCCCACTAATACTTAACTTTACTAAATTACTTTTTCAATAATTTGATCAAAGAGTAAATACACCCAAGGGTGATAGTTTTAGGGTTGGGTCGGTTTGACTGGAAAACTGGGAACCGGCCCGAAATCGAAAATAACCGCACCAAGTGTGAACCGAAACCGAGACACCGGTTTGTCAACCGAACTAGGAAAGTCGGTTCGGTTTTGGTTCCCAGACTCCGAACCGAACCAGGTATATAAATATTTAATAAAATTATTTCAATTGAACCATATATTTATTATGTAAAAATGTTGAATGATATAATTTTATAAGTTCTTATATCTTATTTTAATTGAAGCTCCAAACCCCAAACCCCAAAACTCCAAACTCCAAACCCCAAACACCAAACCCTAAACCCCAAAACACCACCAAACCCCAAACACCAAACTAGTAATGGGTATAGAGTATACTAGTATATGTAATGGGTATATACTATATATACTTATATATAGTATAATAGTATAGGGTTTAGAACTTTTGGGTTTAGGGTACTTTTAATGAATTTTTATATGAAATCTATTATATAAATTGTAAAACATATAGGTATAATAAAACTCTAAAAGGCTAAAACTCTAAGGCCATGTTTGTTTCACTTTCTTAACAGGACTGGCTTAGTTAAGACTTTAAGCCCATGTTTGGTGAGCTTAGGATTTAAAAAAATGGGGCTTAGTGAATCCCCTCTAACTTAAATGAGCATTCTTAGGTGGGCTTAGTGAAACCCATGAAAATGTGGAGGTTTAGCTAAGAACCTCCTTAGCTGGGTCTATCTAAGGCCAAACTTAAAAAACAGAATACGATGAAGCATCAATTTCATATCTGAAGAGAACAAACTGAACGAGAAAGAGAGAGTGAGAAAGAGTGGGCAGCGGCGACCAACGGGAAGAACTAGCTAGGTAGTGGCGACCGGCGAGAAGAACTGGGCAGCAGCGACCGGCAAGAAGAACTGGGCAGCGGCGACTAGCGAGAAGAACTGGGCAGCGGCGACCGGCGAGAAGAACTGGGCAGAAGCGACTAGTAATCTTCTGGGTGTTTTCTGTGTTCTGTGTTTTCTTTCTCTGAGTGTATGTTATGTATTTTTTGGGTAATCTTTTGGGTTTTCTTGACATTGATAATATGGGTGTTTGGCTATTTCATCTTCTACAAAAAGCCAACCCATTTCTTCTACCTGCAGCAACAACAGAGAGTGAGTTCTCTTCAAAATTCCTCTCCAGATCTATGGTTTTTTTTTTTTTTTTTCGTCAAATCTACTTGAATAACAAATTGTATATTACAAATTATGTAGCTTTAAAATTGAGAATGTGATGAGTCCTGCACTGGCACTGGCACTCACTGCTTCATGTTGTCTTTTATGATCATGGCATCAGTGGCTTTCTTTGGGTTTGGGTTTCTTGTTGCTCTGACATTTTTCTTTTGGTCAAGAGATTTCGGCATTCTCAAAGACAGTGAAAATATTGTGTAGAGGCCAAATTGATCTCTTTTATTAGTCTTTTATTGTGAATTTTGTGGTTTATTCAAGATGACGTTGCAGGTCTCCAATTGTTTATATACAAGGGTTATTAAAGTGTTGTATCAGTTGTTTTAAAGTGTCATAAATTTATTGATATAAATTGATAAAACTCATTAATTCCATAATATTAAGTTATCATTACCATTATCATCATGCACAATAATTTGCATGATGACTAGGTGACTTTCTTGAATCTTCCTGATGATGTTGTTGTATCCTAATTGGTTTATTATCTTTTGTTGTACTTGAGTTATCATTACCTCTTTTATTTTGCTTTACCTCTTTTGTTTTGCTTATGTACGTAGCTTGTCAATTTTGACTTAGTAATTAGCTAATATGTTCTTAGGCTTGGGTTCTGTTTGCTCTCATTAACTTTGTTTTGTTGTTAGGCTTATGTGCCTACTATTTGTTTCTTTGGTCTATTGTTTTATCTGTAGTCCTGAACAATTATTTATTCACCAAAAAAAATTTAGTTCTTTCATTACGCTTAACAAAATTCTTTCTTTTTTATCTTAACAAAATAACTAAATCATCTTTGTTTGTATGTAAATTTTTAGATTTGGATCGAAGATCGATTTTGTTGATCTTATTGTTGGAGTTTTGGCATTCAGAGATAATGTGTGCTTGCACGCTTCTTGTGTTGATGATGCTAAACTCAAAACGGAGACATATTAAAAGACGATCATTGAATAATCGTGCATTTGTGTGAGACATGAGACTCGTTTGCGTTATCTAGATAGCATAATAGGGAATAGTGACATAGAATGTGTGAACGAACTTAGAATGGATAGAAGGACATTTGGTCTATTATGTGAGTTACTTCGCCATGATGGGAGGGTAAAAAATGATGGTGTGGTGTCTATTGAGGAGCAAGTTTGTATGTTCTTACATGTACTTGCACATCATGTCAAGAATCGTACCATTGTCGGTAGATTTTTCCGGTCGGGAGAGACTGTTAGTAGGTACTTTAATTCAGTGTTGCAATGAGTTTTGCGATTGCAAGGTAGACTATTGAAAGTCCCAGATCTTGTACGTGATAATAGTACAGATAATAGGTGGAGAGTTTTTAAGGTATGTTCTCATTTTTTTTGAAATTCCTACATACTCAGTTATTCTTTTACTTTTTTATGAAGTAATGAAAGTTTACCATTTTATTATCTAGAATTGCTTGGGAGCATTAGATGAAACTTACATAAAAGTGCGGGTAGCTACAGTTGACAAGCCAAGATATCGAACAAGGAAGGGTGAAATTGCAACAAATGTGTTGGGTGTGTGTTCAAGAGACATGCAATTCATATTTGTGTTACCGGGTTGGGAGGGTTCCGCATCGGACTCTAGAGTTCTCCGTGATGCGATAACTAGGCCCAATGGGTTAAAGGTTCCCACCGGTAAGGCTATTAGTTATTGTCCAATCTATAAGGTAGTTTAGTTTTTGTATGTATACATACACATGCTAATAGGAGTTATCATTTTGGTTATTAGGATATTATTATCTTGTAGATGGCGGTTATACAAATGGTGAATGATTCCTTGCACCATATAGAGGAACAAGGTATCACTTATCCGAATGGAGAGATGGACATACACCTTCCAATCATGAGGAGTTTTTTAACATGAAGCATTCATCGGCAAGGAATGTAATTGAACGTTGTTTTGGATTGATAAAAGCTAGGTGGGCCATACTTAGGAGTCCGTCTTTCTATCCAATAAAGACCCAATGTCGAATAATAACCGCTTGTTGTCTTCTACATAATTTTATTAGAAGGGAGATGTCTAGTGATCCAATGGAACATGCAATAAATGACCTTGAAGATGAAGAAAATGTGATGGAAGGTGAAATGCTTGGTACCGTCGGATCCTCTGACGAATGGACTGCAAAGAGAAATGACATGGCTTTAGAAATGTATAATGAGTGGAAGGAAAGGCATGGGTAGCCATAACCATTTTTATGTATTTTCTTATGGATGGTATCCTATGTTTGTATTTGCTCATCTATTTGATTAACAATGTATTTGTTTTTTTTAGATATTGTTTGTATTTTCTTAACAATGTATTTGTTTGTATTTGCTTTTGTGATATACAAATTGAATTAACTTTGGTGTTGCATAGTCACATAATCTGGTCATGAATGAGAGTTGCTGGTGTTGTAGTGCAGATTGTGGGTATTTGTGATTTAATTATTGCATTAACTTTGGGTGCATATTTGGATGTTTAGGAATGGGAAGTGAGAGTACTTAAACTTCTAAACAAGTGAAGAAAAACACTAGGAAGAAATGGTTGTCATTTGAAGAAGAAGCTTTGTTAGCGATCCTTGAGGATTTTGTTGCTCGAGGCCACCGATGTGAAACAGGTAGTTTCAAACCTGGTACCTTGAAAGAAATGGAGAAAGCTTTGGAACTTGTATGTCCCACCTCTAATATCAAGGTGAATCCACATATTGAGTCCAAATTGAAGAAATGGAAAAAAAATTATAGTACAATCTATGACATGTCGAACACAAGTGGATTCGCATGGAATGATGTAAAAAAGTGCATTGAAGTTGACAGTAATGATGCATGGAATACTTATGTGCAAGTATATGTTTTCCATATCCATTTTATTTTGATTATTATTATTGACCTTGAAATTAAACGAATGTTTTTCTTATTTTAGCATAGTACCATGATGATGCGAAACCATGGAGAAACAAATTTTATCCATTGTATGATAGACTTGCTAATATATTTGGAAAAGACCGTGCTAATGGAAAAGGAGCCGAAGTTCCTATTGACATGATGGAGGAGGAAGACCAAAATGAGATTGATGACATTGGAGCTGAGAATGTTGCATCTCCTATGACCAAAAATGGCAGACAATATGAAATTAGTCAAAGAAAGAGAAAAAGAGCTGCTGGAACCTCAGGTGATCGATCAGAAACCTTAGTTGTTGCATTGCAAAAATTATTTGAAGAATCTGGAAAAAGAATGGAAAGGGTCACTGAGGTCATAGTTCGAGGTAATGAAGATCGTTCTGACATTGCCTTAGAACTCAAGAATATGGGGCTGTCACCTAGGGATCAAATAAAGGCATTAACTTTCTTTTTGGTAAAACCTCAAACTATCTCAATGTTCAAGTCATTAGATGATAGTGTCAAAGAAGTGTTTGTCCAAGATTTTCTAGGCAACAATGCTTGAGGATGATGTGCTTATATGGTTTCCATTGTGTTGTGGACTAAGAACTAATTTTATTTTTGTGTTGGATAGACTCGATGATATGAGAATTCTGATTTGGTTTTTGTATTGGATAGGCACTATGATATGGGGATTTATGATTTTGTTTTTGGGTTGGATAGCCTCTATGATATAGGAATTGTGCCTATATGAAAATTATATATTGAAACTTTGATGAGGAATGAAATATGTATCTTTTGGGAATTGTTGTTGTTGCTTGTTTAATTTTTTTTTTTTTTAAGCTTGTATCTTTTGGGCAATTGACAAACTAGCTTAAGCTTGTCTGTGTGAACAAGTTTAATTAATGGAATTCTGGAGAACATTGTTACATACCACTTGTGTGTGATGCACGTATATATATACATCCACTTCTGGCAATGGCAGAGATGGGTATGTGTGCTTGTCATATATAAAGTTTTAGCTCTTTATCAATTGCTCTAATTTCTACAATAGGTGGTGCCAATAATTAATTAAGTTCAAAGTCAAAACCTCAATGAATGTTTTGACACTGATCAACATTTTGGAAGGTTGATTACTTGCAAAGCCGCCCATTGACATAATATGTTAAGATATGTGTGCTTCCTATTAACTTCCAAAGACCAAAGTGATTGACTTGGATATTGAAAATTAATTGGCCGGGGCAAACTGATGATCATACAGAATTTGAATAAGAATAATACTTGCCTCTATCTATTCTTACAAAAATGTCATTTTTAATCTTTTTATTCTAAATAAATAAATATGGGGATTTATGATTTTGTTTCAAAATTTAATTTTCCAACTTGTTAGTCCTGCACTGCACCAAACATAGGACAAGACTATTTTCATTATTCAGGTTGTTAATCCTGCACTGCACCAAACATAAAGGCAGTTCTTAGCTAGCTTAGGCCATGCCAAGCCAGTCCATGCCAGACCCTACAGCTAGTCCATGCCAAGACAGTCCTGTGAAACAAACGAGGCCTAAAGGGTTTAATTAAACTAATTTATATATATTTTAGTTTGTTTAATTAAATTTTTAATACCCAAAATTAAAAAAATTAAAATATACTATAAGGGGTTTGAACACAACTCACAAGGGAAGGTCTGAGTGCCTTAACCACTAAACTGCCAAGTCTATGTGAACGTACTTGTTCATCCTTTTATTTTCTTTTCTCTTATGCTGACATACCCCTTTTCCTTTTCCTTTTCCTTTTCTTTTCTCTTTTCTCTTTCTTTTCTTTTCTTCTCTCTCATTTCTTCTTCTTCTCCCCAACATTTCTCTTTTTATTCTCTCTCTCTCTCTCTCTCGCGTGCAATTGCGAACTGCCATATATCCTCACCGGATTTTCTTTTTTCGGCCAAAAAGCAACGACTCGAGACCATCAATCTCTTCCTCTTCGTATTCTGAGCATGATTGTGGGCCCTGATCGTCCATTGGAGCCTCCACGGCGATGAATCGACGTCAAGAAGCTAGTTGCTTCTTCGGCAGATTTAGCCGATTTTGGAGGCTTTTGGCCGCGACCTAGGTATCAATCTTCATCCTCTCATTGTTCTCTTACTGCTGGTTGGATTTGTTTGGTCCAATTATTGAGAATTTTGAGAAACCAATTATGGCTTTTGTCGATGGTGGAGGTTGGATGGCGGCAATAGGTGATCAGACTTATGTATCGGCTGAGGCCCATTACCGAGCCAAGCCGACTGACTTCTTCGGTTTACCAGAAATCGGTTTACCAAGCTTTTGGTCTTGATCACAGTTGCGATGGAGGTTGACCGGAGTGTCTCGGTCTGGTGTTTCAGGTTAGGCTTTTCAGCTCGATAACCGGACTGAACCCACCCCTAGATAGTTTGATTGTTGATGGATGTAGAGTCTGAAGACCCGTGCACCCCACAAACGATTGTCAATCATCAAACACATGATTAACACTAACTCTTCTCTTTGTTCAACTATATAGTTTCTCCCAAACTAAATTATATATATATATTTTTTTTTTTTAAGAAAAGGAGAGGCCCATGGCCTATTAGAGATTATCATTAATCAAGACGGTTACATCATGGTGTAGAGCTGGAAGAAGCCAAGAGGGACTATTTTCAAGCCACACCAATTGTTCTTGACATTGTAAATCGTAACAGGCCAATTTATGAGCCACGTTATTACAAGCACGAGGTACATATGAAATAGAGAATGAGGAGAACCTGGGAAGCAAGTTCTGAATGCCCGAAACCAGCACCCCGTACTTGCTTAAGTTTTCAGCTACACCATTAACTTCTCGCACTGCCTCTAAAGAGTCACTTTCAAACTGATCATCAAAGAAGCCACCGTCGATAACTAATTGAAGATCATGTGCAATTGCATGAAGCTCAATAGCAGTAGAGTCTAAACACCCAAAAAGAGGGGAAGATGATCCAGCCATGAACTCACCAGCGACATTACAAATCACGACTCCAATACCATGCGCCATCTGACTCACGCAACATGCCCCATCAACATTAACCTTGTAGAGTCCTACTCCAGGAGGCTTTTAGTGTAGCATAGGAGGTGGCACATGGGTAGGTGGTAGGGTTTGTGACTATACAAACTCATGATAAAAAGCATCAGCTGTTGCCACCACTCCCAACACCGTACGTGTGGACTGACCATGCACCCATAAATTGCGTTCATACCAAAGGAACCAAGAAAGGACACAGAAACGCTCTAGCTCTACATGTTTTGCTTGACTATAGACCTTACCAAATAGATCAAGGAAAGAAGAGATAGCTCCCCTATCAACCAGTTTGTGAAGACTAGAATAGCGCCAAACCTTGCGCACAAAAGGACAGTACCAAATTGCTTGCATAACATCCTCAAAACGTCCATTACATTTGGGGCAACTAGTAGAAACCGAGACTCCTAGTTTAGACAAGCCAACATAGCAAGGTAAAGCATTTTGGCTGCCCTCCAAATAAAAAACTTAAGTTTGGGAGGCAGACCCATCTTCCAAATCTTCCCCCACACAGCAGAAGATGAACCTAAAAAAGAGGCCCCTAGAGCAAGACCACGTGTAGAAGGCTGCAGAGATTGGGAGGCTAACCAATAACTGGACTTCACCTAATACTTCCCTGAACATTCATAATGCCAAACAAGTCAATCGAGAGGACCATGCTGACTCAAAGGAAGTGAGAGAATACTAACTACCTCTTCTGAAAAGAAAGATTCATGCAGCAGGTCTAAATTCCATTGCCCAGAAGGAGTAATTAACTTTGAAACCATGGTATCAAGGGGAAGGACCGGAGATGAACAGACTTGGAAAGTGCTTGGTTGTGGGATCCAAGGGTCGCCAAAAACTTGTACAAATTCTCCATCGTAGCCCTCTGTCCAATAACTATCTTCCCCACAAGATGCTTCTCCACAGATACGAAGGAGCAACCCCAAGTGTTGCACCAAAAAATGGTGCATAGGAAAATTTTTGGCACTGAGCACATGAGCCAAAAGAGAATTCGGCTTACATTGAATACGCCAAGCAAGTTTCACCACCATCGCCTGATTATAACATTTCAAATCACGGAAGTCGAGCCCACCTGCATTTTTATTCTGACACAAATCATACTAGGTAACCCAGTGAATACCACGGTCCCACCCTATATTGGCCCACCAGAAATTTCTAATAAGAGATAGTAGCTCGTTGCATATACCATCAGTAAGTTTGAAGTAGCTCATATAGTACGTAGGTAATGATTGGGCCACAGCCTTAATCAACACTTCTTTACCCGCAATGGAGAGAGTTTTTCTTTTCCAACCCTTCAAGGTATCTTTCAATCTCGCATTAAGCCTAAAAAAGACATGCTTCCTTCCTTTACCAATAACCGTTGGCAAACCAAGGTACTTAGTGTGAAAGGGAACCACCGGAATCTTCAAAATAGAAAGAGCATCATCTTCCTGCACCTGCAAAATTCTGGGGCCAAACGAAACATCAGACTTATCAAGATTAATTTTCTAACCCGAGGCTGCCTCATAAATAAAGAACACTTCCTGTAAAGCAACACTTTCCTCTCGAGTAGCATTGGCAAAAAGCAAACTATCATCAACAAAGAATAAATGAGAGATCAGTGGGGCCTCATGAGTAACAGCCATACCATGTAACATATCATGCAGCTCTTTAAAGAAAAGTAATCTAGAAAATCCTTCAGTAACTAATAAAAATAAATAAGGAGATAGCGGGTCACCTTGACGAAGTCCACGGGTAGGTCGAAAGGGCAAGGATGGAGAACCCTTCCAAAGCACTGAATAAGAAACTGACTCCACACACTTCATAATAAGCTCAATCCATTGCACATGAAAGCTCAATATGGCCATAATTTGTCTAAAAAAAATTCATTCAACGCTATCATAAGCCTTACCAATATCGAGCTTCAGTACCATTTTAGGAGTACGTGTGGTATGCTGAATTTTGATCGAATGGATAGATTAAAATGCTACTCGAATATTGTCGAAAATGCATCTTCCAGGCACAAAAGCACTTTGACTTGGGGAAGTAATCTGGGGAAGTACCTGTTTAAACCGATTAACTATAGCCTTTGCCATAAATATTTATTACTTTAACTCTAAATTATTAATTACTTTAACTCTAAATATTTAATTTTGATTTCTTGATCTCTTTAGGTGCCCATATATAGTTTTCATTTTTTTTTTCCTTGGATACGAAGTGGGAGGTATGTGATAATAAATTAATGTTTTTTTAATCCTTTTTCTTATGATTGCCTTTTTTTTATTCGTTGTTCATTTGGCTAGTACCAATTTACACTACTACAAAATAGCAATCAGACAACGGATTTTCACCGTTGTCTGAGTTTATAATTTACCGTCGTCTAATCGATCGATGTCTATTCATATCCCCAATAGACAACGGATAAAATCCGTTGTCCTGGTGCACCTACACAACGGTTATAGATGTACCACCGTTGTATATACAACCTTTAAAATCAATGATTTGGAAGATACCGTTGTTGAGTGCCAATTTAAACATCGGTTTATATTTAAAAACCGATGTGTATATATATGTTAAACAACGGTTATGTTAAGTAAAGAATTGGTTTTACAACTATTTTAGGTAGAAACACGAGGTGAAATAGCCATTAAAACAACGGTTTATTGTTAAAAACCGTTGTCTAATCTATGGAATAATATGTGTATTGCCATGTCTATAGGTTTTTCAAACTACGGTGTTTTATATGAAACCGTTGTATTCATGCATTAAGATAATTAAATATTAACCATATAACCGTTGTATATACTTATTTGGTACATCGATTTTTGGATTAGAAACTATTGTATGAAGGTACTTAGCACAATGGCTTCTTATGATTTGTGTGGTATGCTTAAGAATTAGACAATGGTTTATGATATTGAACCATTGTAAGTCAAGGGCACAGACCACGCTTTTGATCGAAAAACTGTTGTATAATGTGCCTGTTTACATCTGTTTTTAGAAACTCCCAATTGTCTTTGACCACAATGCAATTATGAACAAATAATGCAGAATCTGATTGATGAGATAGGTTGTTTTGGTACAACCATTAATTGTTCCAAATTGATTCCCTTCTTAATTAACATTCATAATAAATTATACATTTACAAAATACCAATTCACAATAATAAAGGATTGGAATTTCTAATATAACCAAATAATATAAGATATTTAAAGGTAGTAATTGTATATATGTACCTTGCTCCCTTAACCCAATTTCATTCACAAAACCAGCCATATATGCCATAAACAAAAACCCTCCATATATACCTTTCCAAAAAACTAGGCATCAATCTAATGAATCAACCTAATTGCTGCCATATATATATCAAAATATTATCCAGCAGCTAGCCTATCAATCATCCCAAGCTAATCTAGCAAAGTAATCAATATATCATATATACCCAAAGCTAGTCTAGCTAAACATATGGCCTACGTAAAAAAGGTGTCATGCAAAAATCCAACCAGAAATGTCTACATAAACTGGCCCACGAAGTTTGCCCATTCAGCCCGGACTTCATCGATATCTTCTTGGGTATAAGTGTTGTCTTGCCTTCGTTCCCACTGAAACAAGGCAAACATGGAGTACTAATTAAAAATAAAATTCAATTAAAAATGCAAACAGTCCAGTAGAAAGAAAAAAATAAAGGACATGCGCGCCTCTAAGTAGGTGTATTGAAAAACATAGGCATGCAAGAGAAGAATATACCCCTGTCAGGTTTCAACATCCAGTAGCAAGCATATATATATATATATATAGTTAGCATCCACAAGATAAAATAGGGGCCTATATCCAGAATCAAGCTCCAATATATTAACACAAGTGATCATCAAAATTGTTTTCCTTTTATTCCAAGCTTTCAGCCACAATTTGTTTTCCTTTTATTCCATGCTTTCAACTACATTTCCAAGCTTTCAGCCACAAAACAAATTAAAGCATTATAAATTGCAACAATACATTAACTTCTTTCTCAAGATTCGAATACCCATTTATAAATGCCCAGCAAGGTCTAAACAATTTATAAGTCATTTTGACATGATATTATATAGCTCCTAAGAGTAGCAAGGGTTCAAAATGTCCAAGTAAAAGACAATTATCATATCACTGCTCATACCAAAAACATGACCAACATAATGTCAGGTTGGCTGACTAATTCATACCTTATTCACAAAAGCTAAGCCCTCATCTTCAATTATTTCCTTCATAAAGCGCATAACAAAATAACCACACTCCTTGTCACTTGGTTGTTGAGGAATGCCCTAAATACAAATAAACATTAATTAGAATGAGCACATATATAGTTCATTTAGCAATTTGTTATTTGATGTTTAAAGCAAACAAGCCAACCTACCGCCATATTTTTCCAAATTATTGTTTTACGCCCTTGCCTATTCACTTGAGCATTGAATATTTTAATCCCGCTGTGGCATGATCGAAAAACCAAATGATTTCAACACTTTATGAGATATGGAGTGAAATTATAAACTGATGACAAAAAAATTACAGCCTTACTTGTCCACAACAGTTCTCCATTCATCACCGATCAGACGCCTTCTCATTGGGTCCATAAAATAGACAATCTCCTTCTCCGGATTGATAACCGTCAACATCCAATGATTTCTACGCATTTAAAATTCTCTTTAAATACATTACATGGCTGGAAATGTGTATTTACATTGACAATCAAAGATATTTTAACATTGAATAACTTACCCGGAATTGTAAGGGACTAAAAAAATCTTATCGTTAGAAGACGTGGCGAACCTATCTGCCAAGTACCGTGTTCTTTCCGTTACAGTTCCACACCCTATTGCACTAGTTCGAGCAGGGTCTACGAAACCAACCATGTTTACCATCTTTGATCTCTTCACCACATTGTACAAGTACCTAAAAAATATTTAGCAAGTCAAATAGCTAGCATGATTGAATAATCTCATCTTTTTTGCTGGATATTAATATGTAAAAATCCCCTATTCATTTTTTTTACCTCATGTAAACCACAATACAGTTGGCTGATATTTCAACCATGCCACCAAATTGGGTAATATCTTCGTACAGTATGTAGGTTCTACGAGCTGCCCCAAAAACGTCCGCCTCTATTTCAAAGTTGATTGTTAATCCCTCATTCAACATTTTGTGCATACATGCACAACAACTTCAGTGGCGTAGGCATTGCTTGCAGGTTCAACACAATTCCCTTCATCCTATCTTGCTTCTCATCTTTTGCTTTATTCAACACAATCTTGTCCTGCCCAGCACACATCCAAAGCACATATAACATTATAAAAATTAATTGTAGGGCTGGGTTTCAATTCATTCAAACCTCAATGGAGTACTTATAATCATCAAAAATTAATATGTTGTATTAGTTGACTACTTAATTTGTACATGCAGCAGCTGCCAGCTTGCCAAGGTGTGTTGTCTATGAGTCAAATTATAAAAGAGTGTCTATGAGTCATATTCATGGTTACTTAATGAGAAAAATTAAGGCTAGCTAGCTTTGTAGTTAGGCAAGGGAGAAATTGATCTGATGAATACAATGCATATTGCAGAGAGGGGTAATGGCCAAGTATTATTATAAATTTATAATAATACTTTCAAACAAGGTTTATAGTCAAATTATTGTATGTGAATTCAGAGGATTGAACCACTTAGTTTACAGTCATACTAGCTATATAGTATGTATGATTATATTATGGTGAACTCCAATGAATATATGTTATAGTGGTTTATTATATATGTGAACAAGCTAGCTAGTGGTTTCTCGTGCACTGCCATCTCACAACAAATATAGTAATAATTAGCTCACATACAGATTATTGTAGGGAAAATACTTTGGGTTAAGTTGGGATGAAATATATACCTTCAAAACAATTTTCTTGTCCTGCCCAGATTCCAGGTGGACACAATCAGCATCCACATCGATCTTCTGCGTGTCTTTCTTGTCCACCTGCTGTTCAGCATTCTTCTTCATTTCCTTCTCCACATTTTCTTCAATATTCTCCTCAACTTTGTTCAGAATAAGAGTCTTCTTGACTGCATTGGTGCTTGCTTTATCAGAGCCATATCCAACAGTATGAGGAGTTGATGGAGTACCGGGATTAGGGGCTAACATCTCAGGGGTTGGTCCCTCAGCCTTGGAATTCTTCCCTTCCTCTATTTCATGAATTTTCTCCATCCAATATTTTCGTTCCTCAGCTATTATCTTCTCTCGCTCCTCTTCCATGATCTGTTTGACACTATCTCTGATTGTGTCTTTTATACTCTTTCTTGGAGGGAGCCTAAAGTAAGAACTTGGCTTTACATAACCTCCCACACCTCTAACTCGCCCCGAGTGCTCAGGGGTCCCTAATGCCATTGTTAGCACATCAGTGGAACCAGAAATAGATAATGTGCCATCAGCTACCTGTTTCTTCAAATCCTCCTGAAACAATATATGTCTTATAAATAAACAAGGACAAATAAAGTTGATTTCAAATTTAAAAAGAAGTCAACATTGTCAGATCCAACATTGGTAGGATTATAATCAATACAATATCAGTAGCTTACTTACAATTCTGGCAGCAGTCTCCGCTACCTTTGCATTTGGGATCTTCCCACTTTTATCTTCGTGTGCTTTAATCCAAAGGGTTGCCCGATCAAACTCCGCATCAGGCATTGTTTTCATCTTTAAAACAAACAAATGATTAACATCTTAATAAACTTGATTAACATCTTAATATATATATATTCAACCAAGGCAGTTAAAATTCACACTAACCAGTTCATCCTCCAAACCAGCATACCCTTTACGCGATAGTCTATGATGATACTCATGCTTAGATTTCCTATCCACCTGTTCGTTGTGAACTTGCTGCAAAATAGAATATTTCCACACAGTGAGGACTCTATTTACAAGTTTAAAAACAACAATTTTATAGAAATAAAACAAAAGAAAAAGCTGACATGCAGACCAGGCCAAGGATCACTTGCATGGTCATCCCAATTCAAAGTCCTGGCAGCTCACTTGCATGCAATTCATGAGTTGAATCCAGCCACACAATTGCAACATTACTTATTAATTGACAAAGTATAGTATATATATTAATAACAGTATATATAGTTATGTATGCCTGAATGCTAATAAGATGTACAGTATATTAATAACATACTTATCAATTCAGCCATAATGGTGATATTTGAACCAAGTCAAGGATGAGGATGTAATGGTGATTGCTCTTCTTGAGGTGACAATAAGATTAAGAAAGTTATGTTTTTTAATTTGTTTTTTTTTCCTTTCATGAAGCATTACTGCCCAACCAGAAAAGAAATGGAGGGGCTACAAGAATTCAATATAACCAAGAAAAAATAGGCATAATTAATATCTTACCTCCCACTGAACCGAAATCCTAGAGTTCACAAAGACCTTCCAATCTGCCTTCTCAATAAATTCATACTCTTTAGGAGGGTCAATTAATAAATCAGGTTGGTCTTTGTAAGGGAGTACATATTTAGTAGTCAGTCTAGACTTGAATTCCCTCCACTTAGATGATGCAGATGCTAACACCATCTTCCTACATTCAGCAGGTAGCACAAAAGCCATCTACTTGCATAGAGAAACACACGTTACACAATTTACATCTTAATAAAATTGTAATTTTATAAAGTTTTAGTATGATAATGTACTAGTCATATAAATTTGGGACAAATGTTGCTTACCTCTACATTTTCCCAAATTTTGTCCTTTACATGATCATCCACTTTCTTCCAAGTGTCTATGATAATTGGGACCTTTGTACGTGCTAAAGTCCCAATGTAAGACTGCATCTCGGTCGCTGCCTTCCCATGTGGCTGCCCTTTTGCATTGAACTCCACCACCTTTTTGACTTTCATTATTTTTCGCTTTACAATGCGAGGCATTGTAACCATCCCCCTCTTATTCTTTCCATTAACTGAGCTCTCGGTGGTGGCAGTGTCCTTTGTCACCTTCGATTGAGATGAAGTGGGCTCAGCTGCCTTTGATTTGGAGGTCTTCTTCTTGGAGGAAGCCACTGCCTTTGCACCCATTGAAGTGGGCTCAGCTGATTTTGATTACTGTAAAAAATAAATAAATAAATGATTGAAACCTATAGAATTTACTACTAAAGATTTAATTTTCAGTACCAAGTAAAAACTCATGAATGGCAGTGTCATAGAGATATGCTACATATCCTTCCAATTAGATTAATAGAACTAACCTTTACTTATATGTAGTTTCTGCTAAATTTTGCAAAGAATGCAAAGAATGCAGTAAAGCACCTGCAAAACAATACCAATCATGGATTAAAAGCTTTATATAATCAGATACATGGATTAAAAGCTTTATATAACCAGAAAAACACTTAACCAAAAATCACACATTAAAAATAAGCACACAGTCATGGCTCAAGCAAAACAAAAAAACCAGTTACCTTAGATAAATGCCCTTTTGATACTACTGATCAATCCATATACCCTCACCATCAGGTCTAATGCAATTTGTAGGATTTTCACTAACAATGTCATCAAATGTCTCAATGGATGGAAGATCTCTGGTAAAAGGTTCATGATCCACTATAATATCCCCTAACTCATCATCATAATCGCAATCATTGTAATTTCTATCTTGGGTTGATAGAACAACAGACCATGCAGCATCTGTAGGGTCTTCCACGTAAAAGACTTGTTTGACTTGGCTAGCCAAAACAAATTGATCATGCTTGAAACCTATCCTACTAAGATTGACCAAAGTAAAGCCTAGATCATCTATTTTAATTCCATTTGTATTCTCAACCCAATCGCACTTAAAGATAGGAATTCTAAACTTGAAGTAGTCAAGTTCCCATATTTCTTGAATCACCCCATAGAAACACATATCTGTGATTATGGGATTTTTATCTTTCGCACTAGAAATTTGCAATGTATCACCAACCCAACACACGCCACTGTTTTGAACAGCCCGAACTGCATCACGAGTCTTAGTATTAAAATGAACCCCATTAATGGAATAAGCATTAAATTTTGGGACTTCCATGCATGGCCCATCAGCTAGCCAACTTAGCGTGTCTGGTATGTCATTAGTTTCACAATTGAGGTCAGATTTAACCTACAAGGATAAACACTCATTTACATACAAGCTAGGAATTACTTATATAGCTTAGTGCATCCTTTTAAGAAACTAACACTTACTCGATTCTTTAACCAAAGAATGAAAGTGCGATTGTGCTTATCTTGCAGCCACTTTTCATTTTTTTTGAACCTAGGATGTGTAGCCTTCAAATAGCTCATATGCTCACTACAAAAAATGTTAGAATCCTCAATTAATATTGATAGTTGTGCTACTCAAAGACTTAATTAATGAACATGAAAATGAAGTCAGATTTCCCTTACGCAATATAAGGTGTCACTTCCTTTGTATTCTCTAATACAAACAGATGGGCTTGGTCCAAAAGCTCACGATCAACCCTATGTATAGAAGCACCGGATAAGGGCTTGCATTCCTTAGATTGTGTCTTGATGGGATTCCAACAGTACTGCCACGAGAAAGATGTTCAAAGCAAAATTCCAAAGCTTCTTCAGCAATATAACACTCGGCAATGCAACCCTCGGGTCGATACCGATTCCGAACATACCCCTTTAGCACTTTCATATACCGTTCAAACGGATACATCCACCTAAAGTAAACTGGTCCACATAACTGAACTTCTCTAATAAGATGCACCGTTAAATGAACTATAATATCAAAAAATGATGGTGGAAAATACTTCTTGAGCAAACAAAGTGTAACCACTAGATCTTCCTGCGTCTTATCTAGTATAGAAGTATCCACCACTTTACTACATATAGCATTGAAGAAGAAACAAAATCTGGTTATAGCATATCTCACAGGCTTCTCCAAAACTGAACGGATGGCCACGGGTAGTAATTGTTGCATGAAGGCATGACAATCATGTGACTTAAGGCCAACAAGTCTTAAATCCTCCATTGATACCAGACTCCTAACATTTGAAGAATACTGCTCAGGGACTTTCATACCAAAAAAAGAATTGCATACGGTTCTCTTCTCTTCCCTCGAAAGATTCCAACTAGCTGCAGGCAAATGAGTTCTTTTTTCTCCAACAATAGGTGCTAATTCAGTACGTACCCCCATGTCCAGGAGATCTAAACGAGCTGCAAGCCCATCTTTTGTTTTGTAAGGAATGTTCAACAATGTACCGATAATACTATCGCATACATTTTTCTCAATGTGCATAACATCGAGAATATGCCGAACATGAAGAGATTTCCAATATTCGAGTTCAAAAAAGATTGACTTCTTTTTCCAACACGCTCTTGTATCACCCTCCACCCGGTTACAGGGCCACTTTTTCTTCCCAAAAGGTAAGAAATTAAGGCTTTCCACCTTTGCCAATACTTCTTCCCCACTTAATGGCACAGGAGGTGGAGAAAATTCTTGACAATTATTAAATGCAACCTTTTGCTTTCGATAAGGATGATGTCGTGCTAAGAATCTTCGATGGCCTATGTATGAGCATTTATTACCATGAACCAACCTGTGGGGTTTTGTGTGTTCTCCACATACTGGACATGCATTATATCCTTTTACCACACATCCAGATAAGTTACCATAGGCTGGAAAATCGTTTATTGTCCATAAAAGTACAGCTTTTAGAGTGAAATACTCTCCTTTGTATGCATCATACACTTCTGCAACTCCCTGCCATAGCCTTTTTAAATCATCAATCAAAGGTGCTAGGTAAACGTCTATATCATTTCCAGGTTGTTTAGGACCAGAAATTAATAGACTCATCATCATGAACTTTCTTTTCATACACAACCATGGTGGAAGGTTATAAGTGACAAGTAGAACAGGCCAGCAACTGTATCTACTACTTAAAGAGCTATGGGGATTGAAACCATCAGCTGCAAGTGCGAGTCTAAGGTTTCTAGGATCTTCAGCAAATTCAGGCCACTTATAGTCCACTAACTTCCAAGACGGGGAATCTGCAGGATGCCGCATCTTACCATCATTCACTCTTCCATGAACATGCCAAGTCAAACTCTCAGATGTTTTACTAGACTGAAACATCATTTTAAACCTTGGGATAATTGGAAAGTACCACAACACCTTTGCGGGCACTCCCTCCTTAACAATTGAATCCTTACTTAACTTCCACCTTGACACAGTACAATTGGGGCAATTAACCTCATCAGCATACTCATTCCTATACAAAATGCAGTCATTAGGGCATGCATGTATTTTCTCATAGTCCATACCTAATGCACACAAAGTCTTCTTAGCCTCATACATAGACGTGGGTATGTTATTACCTGATGGAAGAAAATCCCCAAAGGCAATCAAGTAGTCAGTGAAACTTGCATCACTCAATCCATGCTTTGCTTTCAAATTGTACAATCTTACAAGTGCTCCCAACTTGGTGAATTTATCACAACCAGGATATAAAGGTTCATCGCCATCCCCAACCGAATTAATGAAATCGTTACAATCATTTGAACATTCTTCCTCTTCATTATCTCCCATATCCACTGTTTCGGAAACAAAATTAGCATCTTGTTCCTCCACACATCTACCTACATTCGCAAATGTACTTGAAACTTCTCCATGCCATATCCAAGTTTGGTAACTTTGGTCAACCCCATTTAAATAGAGATGATCCCTTATAACTCCAATCCCAAATTGTCTCATATTTCCACATTTTTGGCAAGGGCAATGAATGAGGTTTGGGTTTCTAGCATGCTGTAATGCAAAATTGAAGAATTCTTGAATCCCTAACTCATATGCCCTTGATCTCCTATCCGCATACATCCATGACTTATCCATCTTTCACCAAAAACAAACATATCATTTATAAAATCATACCAAATATTGACTCTATTGAAACAAAACAAAAAGAAATTAACACAAACTAAACATAACCACTATACCAGAACCCATAAACCTTGTACCTTTAACACACATATTTTTGGGTATTGGAGGGGTAGCAGCTATATATGCACTTCAATACAAAATTTCAGACTCCTAACTATTATTCCCATCAAATTCAAGTATGTTTTCTATAATGTGTAACAAAAGTAATGTGAATAGCATCAAGAAATCAACACAATCCCTACAATAGTCTAAAAATAAAACTGTACCAAACAAAGTAGTTATTCAACATGCAAGTACCAAGCTCAAACAAAGTAGTGAGTAATCCTAAACTATACCTAAATACATGCCAGAACCAACAAAACAGGGAAAACAAAAAAAAACCAAACAAGAAAAATAAAATGAAAACCAGCCTGATGAACTCACCTTTCCAATCCAATCAGTGCGCAGCCTATATTCACAATCCCCAAGCTCACTAAGCAATTCACCTCTTCAACTAATGCTGTCATATATAGGAAATTAATTATACAAGTTATCAAGATCTAAACAAAGCACAAAACCAAGCAGGAAAAAAACCCCGAAATTTGGTGCTTTTCTAACCACAAAACAGAAGTGCACACCCTAACCCAAATTTGGGGCTTTTATTTAGAGAGGAAAAGACCCGTTCGAAATCTGATTTTTCATACCCATATTGAAATCTGTTTTTATTTAACAAATTTCATACCCTAACCCAAATTTACCTGAGTGATAGGCGAAGATGATGAACGGGAGTGCTTCTTTGGTCGATTAGTGTTGAAATTAGGGCACAGAAATGGGCGACAAGGAAGGAGCTAGGAGGAGAAAGATGGCAGAAGTATTCAAGATTGAGCGATGAGTGAAACTTGAGCGACGAGTGCTTCTTCAGTCCCAGTGATGAGTGAAGATTGAGCGATGAGTGTACGAATTGGGCTGCAGTGAAGATTGAGGATGCAGATGAAGTGTTCAATGGCGCTGAGTGCTTCTTCAGTCCCAGTGCATGCTTCTTGAATGGGGGCTAAGTGTTCTGTCTGATGGGTGGGTGAAGTCAAGAGGGTTTGACCCAAAAAGACTTAAGGCGCCAAAAGGGTTTCATTAAAGCGGGCGTGCGCTTTGACAATACAAAGACCTGCAAATTTTTAATTTTTGTGTAACTTGCCCTACACAACGGATTTTCCTAAAACTATTGTTTTTAATAATTTAGAAAAATCTATCCAACCAAATAGCATTGGATATGATACCATTATATAACGGTTTCTTAATACCCATTGTGTATTAAATTAAGATAACGGATAAAATACTAACCGTTGTCTATTGACTGTTGTCTATTTATATAATTGTAGTGGTGTTATTTGAATTTGCTTGAAAAATTCATGTGTAAATTCATTTGCTTTAAGAACTTATTCGCATCAAATAATACTTTTTCTATACTCTACATAACGGTTTGATATTCTCTAGGCTTGTAAATAAAAAATTTCACACATTGCTACTTTATTCTTAGGTTAATTACAGTTACATATCTCAACTATACACCACTTTTCAACTTAGTACCTCAAGTTCAAAAAGTTGCATTAAGGTACCCCAACTACGAAACCGTGTTAGTTAGGTACCTCCGTTAGTCTGGCCATCAAGAAGGCCATTATCTGATGACGTGGCACACGCGGACCCACTACTAAAAGGCTTAATTTCAATTTAATACCTCAACTTTACTATGTTTTTCAAGTTCATACCTCAAGTTCAAAAACTTGCAAATAAATAAATGTTTTCTAGTTTTTATCTCAACTTCATCCCAAATTTTGACCCATCAAATCTCCACCAAAATCATCAATCTTATACTCATTTTGAAACTATGAATCTCCTCTTTAAAAATCATGCAAAAAGGAGTTATGAAACCCGAGATAATTGGTCACAAAGTAGGCTACCCAAAACTACCAAATTTTCCAAACAAATTGGCAATTTCGAGTAGCCTAATTTGTGACCACTTATCTTGCGTTTCATAGCTCCTTTTTGAATTATTTCTATATGGTTATAAAGAGGAGATTCATAGCTTCAAAATGAGTATAAAATATTTTGGTGAAGATTTGATGGGTCAAAAATTGGGGTGAAGTTAAGATAAAAACTAGAAAACATTTATGTATTTGCAAGTTTTTGAGCTTGAGATATGAACTTGAAAAACATGGTAAAGTTGAGGTACTAAATTGAAATATACCTTTTTAATGGTGGGATCCACGTGTGCCACGTCATTAGATAACGGTCTTCTTAACGGCCAGACTAATTAACGGAGGTACCTAATTGACACAATTTCGTAGTTGGGGTATCTTAATGCAACTTTTTGAACTTGAGATACCAAGTTAAAAAGTGGTGTATAGTTGAGGTATATAATTGTAATTTATCCTTTATTCTTTATTTAGTACATTACAAAAATCCCTTACAAAGTCATATTTTCTACACTAAAATTCATATCATTATTTTTCCATGTGTTAACCCCTTTGACCACTTGCCAACTCATACTTCTTTCTATTTTTAAATTTTTTAAGGATGCTGCTATATGCACACCATTTTTTCTCTGATTACACACCCCTCTCTCTAGTTCCTTAAATTAAAATTCTAACCCCTATACCCTCACTAAATCCCAGAATAACAAAACCACCCAAAATTAACATTTTGATTGGAGCAACAATTGGAGAATCAATACAAAGATTGGTGTGAGTTTGCATTACCTTTTCTCATTGATTGAGTTTTGCACAAAAGTGGTGGGTGAATCCAATCCACAAACACTTGGCAGGCGACATACCAAACAGAGATAAAATCAAAGAAGTGCGGTGGGTGTTTGGGTGTCGGGCAACTCGTATATTGGGAGCTTGATGGTGGATTTAAAGAAAGGAGAAAGCCAAGGGAATGGCTTTGTTTTTGTTGACTAGATCTGGAAGAATAGAAAAGAGAAGCTTTGGGGGCGTCGGGCTAGAGAGTAAAAGGTTCTTTTCTTTTGTTCTCATTGGGCAGCTTTTCCTTTAGGATTAGAAATTGTCGGGCAGCTACACATTCCTACTCTTTGGATGTACATATGCTGAAACTTAAAAGTTGAAAGGAAGAAGGAATAAAAAAATGAGAAGTGTAGAGGTTGTGAGGTTTTTTTTTGATAAGAAGCTGTAGATTTTAATTATTAAGAGTCAGTAAGCACTGCTTCAGTGAGCCATGAAGGCATTACATCAGTCTAGAAGGACACTCCAACATGAGACTTAGCAAATTGGGCTAGCTGATGAGCCACTCTATTAGTATCCCGTCGTCGAAATTGGCATGTGGCATCCCGAAAGGATGCCATGCGCAGGCGAGCTTCCTCCACCAAGACACCGTCGGCATGCAAGCAAGGAGAATCATCCATAATGCATTTTACTGCATATTGGGCATCCATTTCTAGGATCACATGCTGGTAGCCCATATCCCAAGCTAGAGTTAGCCCCATTGCAGCAGCCATTAATTCTGTGGCATTAGGAGAGAAGGAGCCCGGAACTTGCTTGGCCGCTGCGACCATAACAGCACCGGTAGTGTCGCGGATCACCACTCCCAGCCCACACTTGCGCTGCGCCACAGATGTACTCCCATCCACATTTATTTTGAACACTCCAGCAGGCGGGTGTTCCCAAGTATTTAGACTAGGTGACACCAAGCCTACCCCCTGCACCTGAGTTTGAGCTTCCTCATATTCCACAGCCAAATGGGCCAGGCGATCGAATGAGAGCGCAGCATCCCCTTTCACCTGATTGTGAACCCAATCATTCCGGTAGTTCCAAATCCCCCAACATATGAAAGCAAAAAGAGTCATTTCATCCTTTGTGAGGACCTGCATGGCAAACTGAATCAAATCCATCACAGACCCCCCCATCGGCCATCCCACTGCTTCACTTAGGAAAGAATGGTTCCAAATTGAACGGGCATGCTTACATCCCCAAATAGCATGTAAGGAGGTTTCAGGTTTTTTGGAGCAGCAAGGGCAGATGGGAGTGTCACAAAGCTTACGGTGGAAGAGATTGGCATTGCATGGGAGGATCTCTTTACACCCTCGCCACAGAAAAATTTTCACCTTCCCCGGTATCTTGAGCTGCCATACCCCCCGCCAAAAACCTCCCATTGAAGCCCGAGATGGCCCCTCAGAACCCCTCATGCGATGCTTCCCCGCCATAGCCACCCAATATCCACTTCTAACCGTGTAATGTCCATTGCGAGAGTAATGCCATATCTGGGTATCTTCCACGGGCAATCGACTAATAGGAATGCCAACAATCACATCTGCTTCCGATATGGAAAAAAGAGAATATATGCGACCATAATTCCACTGCCTTCCAGGGGTGATGAGATCACAGACCCGTAAATCATTCGCTGATAATCGAGGAGAGTGCACCCGAAAGGTAGTTGGGGTGGGGAGCCAGCCATCTTTATATACCGAAATGTTATCTCCATTACCCACCCGCCACCTCAGTCCCGTCAACAGGAGATCCCTAGCCCACATAAGTGATCTCCAAAAGAAAGAGGGTCTAGACCCCAAATTTGCCTCTGAGAAAATTCCATTCGGGAAATATTTTCCTTTGAGTACCCGGCTTACTAAAACATGTGGGGAGTTGAGAAGCCTCCAGCCCATCTTCGCTAACATAGCCTTATTAAAGCTCTCCAAATCTCGAAAACCCAGACCCCCATCAAGCTTCGACGCACACAACTTCTCCCACGCAAGCCAGTGCATGCCCTGTTTATGTTTGTTGCCCCACCAAAACCGAGATACCAAGGCTGTAATCTTCCTGCAAGTTGCCTTAGACATCCTAAAAATGCTCATATAATAAGTAGGGATGGCCTGTATTACCGCTTTGAGCAAGATTTCCTTTCCAGCCCGTGAAAGTAATTTTTCTTTCCACCCATTGAGTCGCTGCCAGACCCGGTCCTTTAAGGAATTGAACAGATCCAATTTTCTTCTCCCTGTCACCGTAGGCAAGCCCAGATATTTTTCATGACAGTGCATTACAGGAACACCCAACACCTGGATATTATTGTGCGAATAAGATGCTCTGTATTTTTACTAAAACATACAGCAGACTTAGTGAAGTTTACTAGCTGTCCTGAGGCTTCTTCATAAGTTTTCAGAATTTTCTTTATCACCCATGTCGCCCCAGTAGTAGCCTCGAGGAACAAAAGACTATCATCTGCATAAAAAAGATGGGTAACTGATGGGGCGCAGAAGCCAACCTTGACACCCCGAATCATATTTTGCCGTTCTGCGTCCTGTAGTAGCGCGCTAAGGCCTTCGGCACACAACAAAAACAGATATGGGGAGAGCGGGCAGCCTTGCCGTAGGCCCCTGTGTGGGATAATATTCCCCAAAAGAACCCCCTTCCACAAAACTGAAAACCGAACAGTAGTAATGCAATCCATAATCCGGGCAACCCACCATTCATGGAACCCTAATTTAAGCATGATGGCCTCCAGAAAACACCATTCGACCCGATCGTATGCCTTAGCCATGTCTAATTTAAGTGCCATTTTCGGTGTGGCTGAAGCACTCTGAGTTTTAATTGTGTGGGTAGTTTCGAAAGCAGCAACCACATTGTCAATAATTTGACGCCCCGGTACAAAAGCACTCTGGTTTTCCGAATTCACGTTTGGGAGCACCCCTTTCATTCTGTTTGCGAGGGACTTAGCAACAAGTTTGTAAAGAACAGTGCAGAGGCTGATCGGTCGGAAGTCCGAGACATACTGTGGCTTCTCAATCTTGGGGATAAGCGCAATGAGGGTGTCATTGACGCTCCCCACACTTTCATGTCCGTTCAATACTTTGAGGCAGAAATCCGTAACACTATCACCCACAATATGCCAATACCGTTGATAAAAGAGAGCGGGCATGCCGTCCACACCCGGGGATTTTGTGGGATACATCTGAGAGAGGGCTTTCTCAACTTCTTCTCGTGTGAAGGGGTGTAATAATCCGACATTCATTGCAGCCGAGATCTTGGATTCCACATGGTTCAGAATATGATGCATGCTCTTCCCCCCAGTGGTAGTAAACAGGCCAGTAAAGTAATCACAAAACATGGTGCCTACCACCCCATTTTCGGTGACCCACTCATTCTGCTCATTTAACAGCCCATTGATGGAGTTTATGCGGCCACGTTCTTTTGCATGTGCATGGAAGAACCTGGTATTCCTGTCACCTTCCCTAAGCCACGAAATCCTAGAGCGTTGCCGCCAATACAGTTCATCCTCTACAACAAGTCGTTCCAACTTTTCTTCCAAGTCCCGTTGTTTCATAAGATGGGTGTCATGTGGGGGAGTCGCCTTGATGGCTTCGAGTTCAGATTGAACCTTTTTTATTTGAACTTGCCGACCCCTGAAAAGCTTAGAGCTCCATGATTTTAATTGACCCGCACACCTCTTAAGCCCCGGTACCACTGCATCCCCCCCAGGTACAGTTTCCGCCCATACCCTCCTGATCACATCTTCACAGCCCTCCTCCCGACACCAACGTTGTTCAAAGTGGAACCTGCGGCCTATGGGGGTCTGTGGAGTTGCACTAGCACGTGGCAATGTCCGAACCAAGATGGGGATGTGATCAGATCCAGGAAATTGGATATGTTGTGACATCAACTCCCCAAATAATTCGTGTAGTCCCGGATTCATCACAGCCCGATCCAGTCGTTCTTTAATATAGCTTATACCACCACGTCGGCATTCCCAAGTGAAAGGATCGCCTGTAAATGGAACGACAGAGAGATTACAATCAAGCAAGGTCTCTCGAAAGTCATGCATTTGATGTTCAGGCCGATCCCGCCCCCCCATTTTCTCTTCCGGAGATAAAATTTCATTAAAGTCACCTAGTACAAGCCATGGGCTGGTTTGAATTCCATTCAGACGTCTGAGTAATTCCCACGAGTGCCGTCTTTGACTAACAACAGGATTGCCATAGAAACCTGTAATACGAAATTGAGGACTGTTTGCATGTGTGCACTGCATATCAATATGCCCCGTGGAGTAAGACAAAAGTTTCAGTTCCCATCCGTGCCTCCATAGCATAATTAGGCCTCCACACAGCCCTCGTCTACCCACAAACATCGATCCTTTCATCCCAAGAATGAGATGCAAATTTTCCATCTGTCTGTCCGTCATTTTTGTTTCCATCAAAAAAATGACGTCCGGCCTCCTTTCTCTCACAAGATTCTTGAGAGAGTCGAATGTCTGAGTATGCCGGAGTCCTCGGACATTCCAACTTAAGAGTATCATTGCTCGTGGTGGGCCGGAGCATCCGGTCCCACCACTTTAGCCCCTGGGGCTGAAACTAGTGCATCCATGAGTCGCCCTTTTTTCTTGGCCGCAACTACACCTTTTTCTTCCTCCACCATTTTTCTCTTCCCCCCCCCCCCCTTACTCTGTCTATCACTTCCGAAATCTCCAAGGATGAGGCCAGTGTAGGGAGAGTGCCTGCGGCCTGGGTATTTTCCTTGGGCATCGGGGGCCTAACAATCAAGCCTTCCCTCTTCCCCCCCGATGCCCCCTCTGAGGATTTTAACACACGCTTGAGCACCCTGCTTAACTTTGAAATTTTGCTCCCTGTAGGCGTATCTTGTTTCTCCAAAGACCCCTCTGCTCCCTGTACTGCCCCCAGCCCATCCATGTTTCCCAACTTTGCATTTGCCTCACCCAACAGCCCCGAATTCAGTGAAGCGTCTGGTAAACCCCCGCCACCCCCCATTGCCTTTCTTGTATCTTGTTTTTCCCGTGCCGCTACTCTGGCGGAGCGACGCCTTTCCTCCTCCACCCGGTCAGCCATAATGTGAGATGCCAACCTGGTACTAGAGGGTGTAGTGCTTGATTGAGGCGCAGGGGTTCCTTTGCCTAAACCCTCCTGTATATTCTCAAAGATTGTCCCAAGCGGAACCGAATTCATGCCCGCATCGACATTCACAGCAGGGGTATCAAGCCTCGAGCAGTCCGCATCTGTACTCGGAAGAGTCGACAGAGAGACCGATTCCATGCTTCCATCACCATCAGCGTTAGTCATGGGTCTGGCATGCCGCACAGCCTGGGCTTTGCGAACTGCCCCTTCAGTCACCTCTTCTACCACAGCCTCCACCGCCGCAACTACTTCCTCTGCAGAACCCCCCTTTCCAGAGTCCACCGGATTAAATTTCCCTGGTTCACCCTTTGCTAACAACCAATCCCCCCATTGGTATGAAGGATGTGACTTCTGTGCCTCTGATATAAATTCACATGCTTTGGAGCTATGCCCAATCCGTCCACAAGCATGACAGTGATAGGGGAGTCGTTCATATCTAAACTCAACTGTCACCAACACACCTTCATCAAGAAGAAGCTTTTTCACCCGAGGCAACGGTCTTGTTACATCGAGTCATACCCTAACACGAAGAAACCTCCCCACCAGATGCGCCGCAAAGCCCCCTGCGACTTCCAGGCATTGTCCTATACCATCACCGATGATCTTTCCAATTTCCTCTGTCATTAAGGCAAAAGGAATATTGTGGCACTGCACCCAAAAATCGGCAAATTTGAGTTTCATCTGGGACGGTGCAATTTGGCCATTTGGTGTTTCAAGTATTACTAAGGCTCTATCGAAGGTCCATGGCGCCTGAAGGATCACCTGGTTTTTGTCCTCCACAAAAGCAAAGGTGAACAAAAAAAGATTAGGTCCCAAGTCCGTCACAGACACTGCCCCCATTGCATCCCAAAGCTTCACCATGGTTTGTTTAAAGGCCGTTCTATGGTAAGGTTTCTTTGTTAACACCATCCCCACCAGGCTGCGCTGCAGCACTTCCCTATTTGTCATTGAATTTGGTCGCGTAACCGGGATAGCATCAACCTCGTCTTCTGTCAAAATTAAAGTTTTGGAGAAGCTAGTTTCGATTTCCTCCATCAGACTTCCCCACACAAAGCGTTGATATTAATTGAGAGAGAGACCCGAGACTATTCTCGGCGTTGCCGCCCAGGTGAAGAGAACCCTAACCCTAGCCGCCAGACGATGCCTTTGCGTAGAAGTTAGAGGTTTTGAAAAAAACTCCCGCTTAGAGGAGGAGAGTACCCTAAGTTCCAATAGAGGTTGTGAGGTTGGGCAGCTTTTGTTTTCTCAAAGTGGTCGGACAGCTTATATATCACATATATATATATATATATATATACACACAGGGGCGAATCTACATTATGGGCTGCCTGGGCTGCAGCCCAGGTGTCTTTTTTTGTTTTTTAATCCCAGTACCCATTTTCAGACAAAAAAAAAAAAAGCCCAATATCCATTTTTTTTGTTTGATGTGCATTAACCATCAGACTTGTAGACTTGTAGTGATCACGTGGGATGTAGAAGATTAACCAAAAAATAAAATTTTTTTTTTTCTGCTGAACATTAAACAAAGAATGACCACCGAGAATATTAAACAAAGAATAGAGTTTCCTTCTCCCTTCCTAGTTCCCCCAATCCCCAAAAGGCAAAAGGGATAAAATAGAAAAGTTCAATGTTTTTTTGCAAACAACAGACGACATCAATAGTTCAACACATATATTTCAAATCTCTCTCTGACTCTCTCTATCTTCTAGTCCCCACAGACCCCACCGGCCACCGCAGTACCGCACATAGTTCCAAGTTCCAACTCCAATAAGGTATTATATAATTTATATAAGTCTTTAAAATTAGGGCTTTGATTATTTTTTATAATAAAATTAGGGTTTGATTCTCTTTATTATTAAATTATAGCTTGATTATTCTGATGATTAAATTAGGGCTTGATTATTGAGGATTTGCTTTCAATTGTTCTACCATTGAAGAAATTTTTTTAGTAACTTTTAGTCTTTTACTTATTAAGTTGGGATTTGAGGAATTGGGAACATAAAAAATAATACACATTCTAAACATAGTGGTGTGTTGCTGGGGTTTAATTGTATGCTAATAATAATACTCACACAGTCACACAACTCCAAATATATTAAAGTAGTGGATATATGTTTGATGTTTCATACTTGATTTAAAAGAAAAAATAATTAAATTGTATGCATCTTACAAAAAGAAAAAATTTAAGTTGTATGCCTCTAATGTGCAGATATCATTTTTCAAGTTATTAACTGAGTGGCTCATATAGTCGTATTGGTCTACAAATTATTATTGTCGGAACTCGGAAGCCAAGTAAGTTTGTTTTTATTTTTTTATTGTTTGATGGATTTGTTGGTAATTTGGTATATAAATATGAAACTTGTTAAAATTTATGTGATTCATTTAGCAAGTACAATGCTCTTATTATATGCTCACAAGTTACTATACATAACTCATAGGTTATATTTCATAATGTCGGATCATGATCAAAACCCGAAGAGATTAAAGAATATGTTTTCTTTTTTTTAAGAAAAAGAATGATGAACAATCAAGTGGAGTGTCTCAAGGAGTCGATTCTCCAAGAGTTGTGTCTCAAGGAGTCGATTCTCCAAGAGTAGTGTCTCAAGGAGACGATTCTCAAGTTGATACTAATTCTCTTGAACGTGATCCGGGATTACGTCGTCAAATATGTGACTATCCAGTTAATGAACGTGACAATATTCGAAGAGCATATATGCTTCTTGGACCATGCCAACCCAAACTAAGGGAGTATCCAAGCTACTTAGATGGGGTGCAATCTCGTCGATTTCAATATGGTTGGTTTAAAAAGTTTCCTTGGCTTGAGTATTCTGTTGCTAAAGATAGTGCATTTTGTTTTCCATACTTCCTTTTTGATAAAGATCAATCGCATAAGACATTTACTAGTGAAGGGTTTATAATTTGGAAGAGGGTTGGAGGAAAAAGTTGTCATTTACTTGTTCATACTGCAAGTTCATCACATCATGGTGCTATGCAAGATTGGCGTGGTTTGGGGAATCCATCTCGACATATTGACACAATGATTAGTGCACAATCATCAGAACAAATAAAACAAAATCGATTACGGCTAAACACCACAATAGAGAGTATTAGGGTGTTAGCAAGTCAAGGATTGGCCATTAGAGGTCATGATGAGTCTACTGATTCAACCAATCGGGGAAATTTTATTGAGTTGATAAAGGCTTTTGCAAGATGCAATGTTGAAATTGATAGTGTTGTCCTAGATAATGCTCCTAGAAATGCCAAGTATATTGCATCCGATATACAAAAAGAGCTCCTTCATATTTTTGCCAACAAAGTAAGGAATAAAATTCATCAGGAGGTTGGGGATAGAAAATTTTGTATTCTTGTTGATGAAGCACTTGACGAATCAGATAAGGAACAAATGGCTATTATTCTAAGATTTGTTGATTGTGATGGGTTTATTCGAGAACGGTTTTTTTGATATTGTGAGCGTTCCTGACACTATTGCTTTAACGCTTAAAAATGGAATATCTAATGTGCTTGCAAAATACAACCTTCTAGTGGAAAATATGCGGGGTCAAGGATATGATGGTGCAAACAATATGCGTGGTGCATGGAATGGTTTACAAGCATTATTTCTCCAAGATTGTCCATATGCATATTATATGCATTGTTTTGCTCATCGTTTACAACTAGCTTTAAATGGTGCAGCTAAAGATGTGAAGGTTGTTTGGAGATTTTTTTCAATATTGACTAATGTTGTAAATTTTGTTCGTGCTTCTTCCAAGCGCCACTCTGAGTTAAAATTGACTCGAAAATCTGAAGTTGAAGACTTGTTGGAGGCTGGAAAACTTGGAACTGGTACAGGGGCTAATCAAATTTGGACTTTGCAACGGGCTGGAACTACTCGATGAGGCTCTCATTTTAGTTCTATCAGGAGTTTAATTGAGTTATTTAATGCAACAAAAAGACTTCTTCATGACATCAGTGATAATGGACCAAACCAACAATTTCGTGGGGATGCTGAGAGTCTTTATATTACTACCATATCGTTTGATTTTGTCTTTACCCTACTTTTGTTGAACAGAATTATGGTATTCACTGATTTTCTTTGTCAAGTATTTTAGAAAAAATCTCAAGACATTATTAGTGCTTTGAATTTTGTTTTAAGCATAAAATTGCAGCTTCAAGAGTTGAGAGAAGATGGTTGGGATGATGTCATTGCAAGTGTGGTATCATTTTGTGAACAACATAATATTGAAGTGTCTAATATGAGTGATCGTTATAGGATTGGTACAGGTCGTTCTTGTGAGCAAAAGGACTTTATTACAATTGAGCATTATTATCGTGTTGATGTATTTAACGCTGTAATAGATTTTCAGTTGATGGAATTAAATAGTAGATTTCCAGAGCAAACGGTGGAACTCCTTACTCTTAGTGCAGCGTTGGATCCTCGTAATGCATTCAAATCATTTAATGTTGATGATATATATACTCTTGCTGAGAAATTCTATCCTCAAGACTTCACCACATCTGAGTTGTATGCTTTAAAACTACAGTTGAGAATTTATAAGTCTGATATGGATCATCGTCCGAACTTCTTGAATATTGATTCCATTGCTACATTATGTCAACGATTAGTGGGAACAGGGTTGGTAGAAGACTACCACTTGATTGTTAGATTGATTCGTCTTGTGTTGACTCTTCCTGTTTCTACATTAACGACAGAACGAGCATTTTCATCTATGAAGTTTATTAAAAATCGATTTCGAAACAAGATAGAGGATAAGTTTCTTGCTGATTGTATGATCATCCACATTGAACGAGAATTTTCTAATAGTATCGATAATGAATCGATAATTGATGATTTTTACTCGATGAAGAAACGTAGGGCCCAACTTAGATAGTCTTTATATAGTATTTGCATTGCATGTGTAATTGTTGTTATGCTATCTTTTTTTGTGTGATTTTTTATATTTAGATATGCATTTTGATGGGTAAGGCTCATTACGTCCCCCCTAATTATATGTAATTTTTATTTTATGATAAAAATATTTGGTAAGTTAAGTTTAGCCCAATGTACTTAGAAATCCTGGATTCGCCCCTGTGTATATATACAAGGCAAATTGGTCAGGCAGCTTTGTCTTTCTTTGAACTTGGATTGATTTATATCTTTATTACGTATATGTTGAAGTGCTTTAAAGGAAGTGTCGGGCAGCTAGACAGAATGAAAGCTTGGAACTTGGAGATATATATATATATATATATGTGTGTGTGTGTGTGTGTGTATAAAAGTAGGCAAGTAGAGGCAAATATAAGTGCCGGGAGATTACACTTATTGACAGCCTGAATTGAGGCCTTTCCCATAAATAGGCATGCTAATATTTTTGTTTTAGACAAGAAAAATGCGTCGAAGTTCAATCGAAATGTAAGATAAAAAAAAGAAGGCCAAATAACACAAGTGGCCCGATAAGAATACATTTCGATCGACCTCGCCAATTGTAGCCTGACAAGAGAAATATTGATCGACTCTATTTTAGTCCGATCAATTTATAGAATTGTTGGCCTGCACTGTGGGTCATATTCCAATTAATTGTATAAAGTCGATCAGATTAGGTACAATTCCTTCCAATCGACTTTAGCTCAAATAAATTCCGATTGACTTTTTGATCGGAATTATTATCAAAATAGAATGTATTAGCCCGATTAAATGCAATTTGTGAGGCCATATATTCCAAGCAAGAGAAATAATTCCGGCCTAGTTTTGAGGCAGGGTTATGTTTTGAAGATAACGAAATTGGCCCAATTGAAGATAAAAATGGGCCGGGCTATTTTATTATTGGGCAAGAAAAATAAATGAGGTGATTCCGGCCTAGTTTTGAGGTTGAGTCGTCTCATTTTATTTTTAATTTTTTTTAATTAAAGCTTAAAGCCTCAAAGAGTTCGATCAAGCCCAAAAGTCTCCTGATTAAAATTCACTAGCCAATAATGGCTCAACTCAAGCGATAGAGGTTTTCTAATACGTTACTAAATCCTACGCGAGTTAGGACTCCGCTCAAGATCAGAATTCAAGTTGAAATCTTTGCTTGGAGAGGAACTCAAAAATTTAATACAAGATCAATGCAAATCCTACTAAGGGAAGAATTCGGAAAGTCTTGGAGACCAAGTATCCGGATTGATTGAATTAAGAAGCCAAGATGTTCAAGTAAAGAGTCCAAGTTTGGAAAGGATTCTGATCAACCATCAATGCTCAAGATCACGTGGTTATCAAGGAAAATCCGGTCGAATCCTAAATTCAAGAGAGTTCAAATCTCATCCGTACAAGGAGTCTAGAAGGAATTCTGAGCCAAGTAATGGCCCGTTGCTATCCTAACCCTTATATATATATATATATATACGCATTCAGAAGAGAAAAAAAGACACATTTAACACACAACAATCAACTTACAAATTCTCAAGTCTTAAGAATTACTCAAAGTTCTTTTGTTTTCGTATTTTCTTTGGTGCTTTCATTCGAAGTGTTTTTTTTTAGATTTTCAATTGCTCTTAGCTTCAAGTTTCACTAGGTTTGTAGCTCTGCCATTCTCCGACCAAGGGTTTGTGATATCGATTTAATTTTGTTTCTTTGCTTTCCATGTGACTTTGGTTGTTCTTATTTCAACTTTAATGCAATTTTCTTCCGTTTGCTTTCAATCTAAATGCCTGCTATTTTCTTAGTTGCTTTTAATCTTGAAGTTAGTTCGATCGGTGAGAATCGCATTGAATTTTACTATACCTTTGTCGTTCATAGTTTCTTTGTTTTGCTTGGACAATTACACCACTTTGTGCACAAATTCGATCACATAATTCTTAGAAGGCCAACTAGTGGGTTGGATTCCGATTCTGACTAGACCTTAAAGAGCCTTGTCCCCGAGGCTAGTAAAGAACCTAGGCTGATAGCGGTTCTTAGCTCGGCCGATCAATCGTTTGATAGAATCAATTTAGGTGCAATCACTCAACCCAATCACTATCACATTCCGATCGAGCTAAAACTTGACTCAACGGTAGCACGCCCCGCTCTCATACAAGAACGGACCAAAGTGTTGCTTCCGGCCAACCTTGGCCGAAAAACAAGTGAACAAGTCACTCCAAGTCCAGATCCCACCCCGACCCCACCGTCGTCGGCGAGTTGAACCGCCAGCCTCCCTTTCTCTCTCCTTCCCTCTCTGTCTCATTCCCACTCTTTCCTCTCTCCCTTTCTCTCTCTAGCTTCTCTATCTTCTCTCTGTCACTTTCTCTCATATCAGATGCAAGGGCATGCTGTTGGAAATTATAGCTATGTGATTGATCATAATAACAATTATTATAGAAAACGCAGCAGAAAGTGAAAACTAAATTTTTCTTATCAAACCCAAAACCTATGATTGTAAAATGTAGTATTGCTGAATTGATTCTTTACTGAATGAACCTTTACAGGTATAAGTAATACAAGGATCCTAACGTCCAGCCTAATATCAAGCCTTACAAACAAGGGAATTGATTTACAGGATATACAAACTAGGCAAAAAATATACAAGATTAATTCCTACACAATCAGAGATTATCGATTAATCTAGGAAAGAAAGAGTTGACTTTCTCAACACTCCCCCTCGATCAAGTTAGGGAGTGAATGTCGTGAACAGCTAACTTGCTTAACAGAGATTGAAAACGTTTCTTGCCCAAAGCTTTGGTGAAGATGTCTGCAATTTGTTTGGAAGAAGGAACATATCTGGTGACAAGCTTCTTTTCTTGGATTTTGTCTCGAACAAAATGACAATCAATTTCGATATGTCGTGTTCGCTCATGAAAGACAAGATTTGCCGCAATGTGAAGTGCGGCCTGATTGTCACAGTACAAGGTAGTCGGATCTTTGTATGGAATTCTTAAGTCTTGGAAAAAGACTTTGTAACCATGTCAGCTCACAACATACAGCAGCCATAGCCCTGTATTCAGCCTCTGCGGAGGATAACGATACAGGCCTAAAAAATAGACGATTCGGATTGTTGAAAAACTACATGGAGTTGGCCCATCCGCTCCATCCCACATTTAGGGTTTAGGGTTTTCTTGACTTGTAGACGTACAGACTTTTCAATGGCAGTGGTGAATCAAGGGAAAAAACAAGGTACTAAGCGTGGCTTGAAGGAAGCAAATAATTCTTTGAGAATATCTGATGAGTATTTAGAATCTGCTCCTCAAGAAAAGAGTAATCGTCCCTCGATGCACAAAGAAAAAAGAAATACTAGGGTTAAAACAAAGTTGCAAGTAATGGCAAATGGACAAAAGCATTGCAAAAAAGTTGTGTTGAACCATCGTGGTCAACCTGTAGGAGAAGTCTCAAAAAGATTCAGTTCAACACTTGGGCTGATAGCACGAGAGGTGGTGCCAATAAATGTACAAAGTTGGGACAAGGTGGAAAAAACCACTAAAACAACTGCTTGGGGTCTTTTGATGGTAATCTATACATCTTTTCTATTATGTTAAAGTTATACTTATTTTTTTTCTTAAAAATAAAAGATTATGATGGTTCTCTATTAATTCACTTTGCAGCAAAAATACAGAGTGGATGCTTGTCACTGTCCACTAATCTTACGCATGATGGGGAAGTTATGGAGAAATTGGAAATCTGAGTTATCTGTGCAAATAAGACGAATTTGTGAATCTAAGTCAGATGTCACATGTCATATTTCCTTGTTAAAGCCCGATGATGTCCAACAAAATGAGTGGGATCAATTTGTGAAAGAGCGAATGTCAGATAAGTGGAAAGTAAGTCATATGAATGATTTTGAGAATATAACTACAAATTTAAGATTACATATGGATTTGACAATATATATATATATCTATTCTTGCAGGAAAAAAGTGAGAAAATGAGAAAAGTACGGGCACATTTAACTCTACCACACACATTGAGTCGAAAAGGTTATGCACGGCTGGAGGATGAATTTGTATGTAGGACTTGTGTGCTGCCCATGTAAAAATCATTTTGCAGCATGTTTGAAATATCTGTATAATGATTCTGCAACATGTTTTCATTGTTTTTATTTGTCTTCTATGCAGATAAAGGAGAACCCTGATAAACCACCTTTGACTAGGCCTGAATTATGGATTAAAGGGCATGAGCCAAAAAAAGTCAAAATGACTGATGTTATTATATGTAATATATGTATATCTGAATTCAAATGGATATTGATATTTTGATGCATACTTTATTTTTTATTATGACACATGATTTTGATGGTTTTTATATAGAGAGATATCAAAGACAAAATGTCAGAAATTCCAGCCTCTGTTGATCAGAATATCCTATAAAAGAAGATGCATTGACTATGGTTCTTGGTAAGAAACGCTCTGGTCATGTTAGAGCTCTTGGATTTGGGGTTACACCATCAAAGGTGGATGCTCAAATACTTAACAGTTCATGGAAGCAGCAATTGACCAATGAATTGAACAAATTAAAAGATCATCAAAAAATACTTGAAGATTTCATCCTGCAATTTAGGCCAACCACAGTAAGTTGGGATATGAGTTAATGCTTTCTCAATTATATTGTTTATATAAATGATACATTTTATGTGTGCAATTGTTTATATAGAATCAAAACAAATCTGGTGATGGAATCAGACCATCTTCTGCTAGAACTGCATTGGTAAAATATTAATCAACTATCCAAAATTATATCCACTTTTTTCTCAGTTATATTGTTTATATAGATATATGATACATTTTATGTCTGCAATTGTTTTTATAGAATCAAAACAAATCTGGTGATGGAATCGGACCATCTTCTGCTGGAACTCCTTTGGTAAAATATTAATCAACTATCTAAAATTATATCCAGCTATACATGTATGCTCTTGCATTATTATTATTTTTTAAAAATGAGCTATTGCATTAATGTTAGTTTCTTGGTTTCTTGTCAGTCCCCAAAAGGCACTAACCAAGACCAATCCAACATCAACCTTACCAATGCCAAGTGCAATTTGTTAAATTGGGATGCAACAGGTCAAGTAGAAGCAAGGGCAGAAATGTCCTCTACAGATCCCAGTTCACTTGTGCATCATGTTTTAGTTGGGCGTGATTGTTATAAAGTTTAGGTTGAAGAAATTTTAGTCCCGCAAGTACCGTTGTTCAGGTGTTCACGTGAATTTGTTGTTCTTGAAGATGCTTTTGGAAGCACAGTTGCTTGGCCACACAAGTACATTAACCTTTATTACTAGAATCTATTAGCCCTTATTTATATTTAAACTCAATTTTTTAAAGCCCCTTTTTTTTCCAGCATTGGAAGTATTTGATAGAGTTGCTTGCGAACACACACTATTTTGCTGGGTTGCCTTTGATAGCTGTAGATATTTGTGTTCTCATTAAAAATTGAGATCACCACTGGAGGTCCGGTCCTCAAAGGAGAGGTCCGGACCTCAAGCCTAGTTTCCAACCCCAACCTTACTGGAGGTCCAGTCCTCAAGGGTGAGGACCGAACCTCAAACCTAAATTTCAAAATTAGGTCTTAGTCCAACCAATTTGAGATTAGTGCTCAATAAATTGAAGAGTCTCTTGTAGTCATAGAGAGAGTTGTGCTAATTAGATGGCATGGTCCATGCATGTTACTGGCTTTGGTAAATGCACTGATTGAGAATCTGAAAAATAGAGGGATATGCTTAATTGCAGAAGTGGAATCAAAGAAAAATATATAGCAACCATGTGATGATAGTAACCTAGCTTGATTAATATATAACCATATGTGTGATTGTTTGCAACTTGCATATATATATGTAGGACCATATTAGCACGTACTATAGTCTTTGTACTAGATCGAGCAGAGTCCAAGTTCGATTTTTCTACATTTTCTGAATTGACTCGGGTCTCTTCTGGATCTACACGTGGAGATACAGACAAAGTGTTAATGATAGGTGGGGACTGGGGGATGCATCATGATCCATGCATGGAGGGCTTGGAGGGTGGGTTGGCCCAAGGAAGACTTTCTTCATATAAACCGTAGACGACCCAAAGACTTAAACAATTATTGGTTATTTCCTGAAAGGAGGAAACCAACATTATGATATATATGCATCCACTCCCAAGGCATCTTTGTACTTTGTTATTTATCAAGATATATTCTAGAATAGCAGTTGGCCAGAATATGTAAAATATAACATTAATGTAACATATGATACTTAATATGTACTCTTTTTTATTGCAGGTAAAAAGAGGCATGATAGTATTGTGATGACATTTTTGAGTAACAAGTATCAAGCTCTTCAAATAGCACATAATTCATCATTTTCTGCACATTTTGGGCTTAGCTATCTATCACGTACTTTGTTTTAAGTACCTCATCATGTATTAACTTTCCTTTGGACTAAATAGAAGTATTAGGATTTATTAGATTGAATGACATTTTATGTATAAGTACTTTGGTTATTTAATTTCATGAATATCTTTTGAACTTAGTTTTTTTGTTTATGATGAATGAATATATGGTTTTTTTTCTTGGTTTAATTTTACGTTGAAAATAAATATATGTAAAAAAATTGTATTAATATTAAAAAAAAAATTAAAATATTAATCAATGACTTTTATTTAATGCCTTAAAAGATATTTATATGGCATTCTCTATCTGTTGTCAAATATTTTTAATGAGCAAAAGAAATGTCATAAAAAAACCTTTGGATGACATTTACTAGATGTCATTAAAGAGTAATAGATATTAATGACGTTTTTCTCATGTCATCTAAAACTTTTAGACGGCATTTACCAAATGTCATTTAATATTCAAAAGTTTTCAGGGCGTCCATTTTGTGTCATCAAATAAATATTCAATGACAATTAACGGACGTCATCTTAAAGGAAACGATGACATGTCTTTGGTGTCATGGAAACAGGCTTTAGACGGCGTGAACTAGATGTCATAAATTAATCCGTGTTTTTATGACAGCCACATATACGGCGTTTGTTGTGGCGTTCTATTGATGCCATGAAATGTTTTCCATGACATGTTTTGCGTGTCATGAAAAGTGTTTTCTATTGTAGTGATTACAGTTAGTGACGAACAAGTAAGGGTTTGTGATTTGAAAACGTGTTCCGATAAAGGGGTTGAGCATAGCTCAGCAAATACAGTGAATGGACCCCCCCCCCCCCCCCCCTTTTCTTTAAATGTCTTATGAATTACATATATGATTTAATACATATGTGTCTTGAATTTAATTGAGAAATATTAGTTTGCGAGTTGGACTTTGGTTTCGAAAACGCCTTAATAAATTCCATGCTTTAATCCATATTTATATCTTGAATTTTACTTGAGACTTGGTCTATTTTTTTTTAACTTGAGAAGATGGTTTTTGGTGGAGAGTAAATGTTTAATTTGGATTTTAATAATTATACCTTGGAAGCTTTAATTTTATTTATGGGTGTAGCTTCTTGGTTTTTAAATTAAGTTTTGATATGAGTTTCAAATCTATGATTTAAGTATAATTTTCTCACAAGCAAGTGTTGATGTGTTGTATACGTAGAGATGAATTTGAAATACAAGGGGCATTATATTGTTAAACAATCACAGTTATGAGTTAGTTTCCAGAACGTTGTGTTAGAGTTTGTGCCAGGATACCTGTATGCCCGTGCATTGATTCGCTCTACACGGGAAGTAGCGAGCCTAGCTACCTACATGTCTACTCGTGTATCGATTCGCTCTGCACGAGAAGTGGCAAGCATTCCTGCATGCTCGTGTATCGATTCGCTCTACACGAGAAGTGGCGAGCATTCTTGTCTGCTCGTGCATTGAGAGCACTCTGCACTAGAAGTAGCAAGCTTACCTGCCTGCCTATGCATCCAGATCACTCTGCACGGGAAGTGGCTAGCTTATCTGCCTACTCGTGCATATGCACGGGATGTGGCGAGTTTATTTGTTAAACGTATGACCAGTTTTTCCCTGGGTACTATTGTGGCATGAGTTTTTCAGTATGAGTGTTGAGATATCAGTTTACAAGATGATTTCAGCTGATATGAATTTTCAGCTCAGATTTGATATTTTGCAGTTTGAACAGTTTTAATAATTTTTCTAATTATTCGAGTATTATTTCAAAGGAAAGATTACAATTTAAAAGATTTATAAAGAGTCTGACAATATCGATTCCAGCTTGAGAACTTCGTTATTTTCAGAGATTGAATTTCAGCTTCTGATTTTATTTCTTATTCTTATTTTCAGAGAATGATTATCAAGTTGTGGTTTATATTTAAGCATGATATTTTTCAAAATGGAATTCCAGTGGAGCGGTTTATTTACAACTGCATATAAGGATTTATTTATTTTGGTTGCATTTCATCCTTTTAGAGAGTTCTCCATATATCATGTTTATCATCCTTTTACATTCTTTCGAGATCTCCACTTGTTTTATAATTTATCATTTTTCCTATGCATTAGGTTGATTCAAAACTTTCAGGCGATATTTGAAAGTGGATTACGAAATAGTTTTAAAATTGAGGGTTTTAAAAGAGAACGAGCTCAAAGAGAATGAGCAGATTTTATAAACTGATTTTCAAAGAAAAGATCTTAAAGTTTATTTTTGTCTAATCACTGAGATTTTTCTCACGTTTTTGTTTTAACGTCTTCCCCCAGGTATTAGAGATCGCAAAGGTCGGATCACACCACGTCGAGGCATTTGAGTTTCTCATCTCCGTCCTATTGGTATTGTGGCATCAAGTGTTTCTTGTATTTATTAAAATGACTAGTGATTGTAAAACCTTATTAGTTATGCTCTTAATACTTGGTGAGAGTCTGAGACCCTGTTAGTTTGCAATTGAGGTTGGTTGTTGGTATAGAAGTGTGAATTTCAATTGTTTTTACAGGTGGGATTGTTCAACTTATAGGGGGGATGCTGCCGAATTTTCGGTAGAATTCTCCACTTAGTTTGACTTCTCTATACTGATCACAAGAATTTTTAGACAAGTGGACTCGACATCTTATTGGTGTTGGGCACCAGAGGATCACCTTGGGTTCCAAGGTGGCACCCAGGGGCGGTCCTTGTCAAAATGCAGAGTTTGAAACCATATTAACCAAAATAGCTTTTTTTTTTAGGTCCATTGATTTTAACTACTAAATTTCAATAATTTTTTAGTTTAGGTACCAAAATTAAATAGCATTTTAGATTAAGTACTAGTTGAAAAGTCAAACAAATTAATAAAGTCAAATGTATTAAAATTTACAAATATTACATCACATGCCACCACAATAAAAAAATAAAAAAAAATATTACATCACAAATATTACATTAATTTATACTATATTGTATTTAAAAAAAAAAATCAACACAGTCACAACTTAATTGTGACTGTCTTGGTAAATTGAAAGAGACAACTCACACCACTATACTATATATTATTTTGAGTAAAAATATTATTTTGACCTCTATTTATACTATATTGTAGTATAATTTCTCTAAAAAAAATTCAATTAAGTCACAACTTAACTGTAACTGTCTCACAACTTAGATGTGACTGTCGTTCAGTCACAACTAAATTTGAAGTTGTGAGTGTCGTACAGTCACAACTAAATGTGAAGTTGAGACTACATTAGCAAATTTTCAAGATAATATAAAAGTCTCGAGGGCAATTTTGTCAAAATTTTATAAATTTTAACTAAAACTCATCATATGTGGGCTAAAGGATAAAAATATCAAATGGAAAAGACTCAAATAAAAAGGCTAACATATTTGTGACATAATCTAAAAAACTACATTTAAATTTGGTAGTTCAATTGAAATATTATATGGTCTTCATGCTATACCAAAAAATTATTAAGATTTGGTATTTAATCCTAATTTTCTATTTTTTTTTAGCCCTAACTTCTAATAAGTGACTCAAAGACTCATAATACCATTAACACATGGGTCACACATGCAGCAGAAGAAAAAGTATTGATTTTAGAGTGGATGTTGATTTTCCATTATAAATTCGACATTCAGTTAGGATCACCACCATCATTGTTCACCAAAACAGAATAGTACGTACATGTGCTACAGTGTGAAAATTGGGGAAAAAATATATATATATGAAAATTTGAAATGAGGGTTTTTTTTTAAATTTTTTTTTTTAGTATATAATTGTGACTTCTCAACAGTTGTGCATTTTGTAACTACCATGCAGTCACATTATAAAAAGATTTAAGATTAGTTTATAGCTTATATAGGATTTAAACCATAAAGTCTACATACTATACTGTAAACTTGAAATGAAATCAAACCAGTAACAAATAACAAGTGAAGTAAATTGTGATTCCCACACAGTCATAGTTGTGTGATTGTCATGCAGTCCCGATTTGGTTCTCTAAAAATAAAATTATGAGTTTTTGAGCCTAAACTAGCGTTTCACGACGGTTCAAATTGTTTTTTTTTTTTGTTTAATTATGAGCGTTCAAACATTAAACATGGTGGTTAGCCCCAACTTGGTACGTAGTATAAATACCTAAACTAAAGCTAAAGCTAAAGCTATCAATTCAAAGAAAAAAATACCTAAACTAAAAAAGTTTTATTTCCCACTATATAAAAGAAAAGACTATATTTGGTACTTAATTAATATCTGCATGCTTTTTGTCAAATGTATTTCTCAACTATGGTGTTAAGTTGTTAGCTAGAAAATTTAGGTAACTTTTTTTTTTTTTTTTAGAGCAAATTATAATTAACACCCCTCAGGTTTTGGGTATTTTACAACTTGACCCTATACTTTTAATTTTTTCAATTTAGTATCTTACGTTTTGATTTACCTACAGTTCACTGTTGCTATATTTTTTACTATCTAATTATGCATTAATTTATGACTTGACAGTTGCGAATCTATATTTTTTTCCAACTTGTAAGGCCGAATGACCTCTCTGTGTGTGCATTTCCAGTACATCAAATTTGATATGGATTTTGGGGGATTGTTCATAAACCAAAAATCATATTAAACTGTTGAAAAACTTATTGTAGCGCAGTCTAGGAGGTTGTTTGACCTTACAAGTCAACAAAATACAGAATCTGCAAATAACACGTCATCAATTAACGTCTGATTAGACAGTCAGACAGACGACAATAGTAAATTATAAATAAATTAAAATATTAGATATCAAATTAAAAAAATTGAAATTATAATGTACAAGCTGTGAAACCCTCTAAACTTCAGGAGCGTAAATTTTAATTTGCACAAAATTTTAGATAACGTTTTGAAACGTCATGATGTCATCTTTTTGGCTTTTATCTCTTAAATCCTCCTCCCAGCTTCCATTTTCCACAACGCAAAGAGCTTTGGCAAGTTGCAAGCATGCAACCTCGAACGTGGCAGCCACCCAGTTAGGTCCACACGTGTCAGCCTCTCACGGTCGGTGTGATATCACGTAAAAACAAAGCCACTCTCTGCCACCGCAGTCCACAGTCCATACTCCCATACCCACATCAAGCTCAAGCGGCAGAACCCGAGGTGATAAGAACACAATAATAACGACAGTGTATATATATGAGATGCAATTATACAACAATATTGTGGCTTTGTGAGCTCTATCATTACCATACATAATTCCTACAAAAGTCGTTAATGAGAACCACTTTAATGTCTTAAACTTCCTAAAAAATTAATGGACTAGCTACCACTACCAGATTTTGTAATTTTAGTTTTTTTCAATATTTTAGTTAGGTTTTATATACTATTAATGACAAATTAAACCAATTTGTCAATTAATTAGACTTAAATGTCACATGGGGCTTTTGTGGAACTTTAAGATAGTAACCTAATTAAAATCCAATGATTTGATTGAAATAAATACCTAACTACATGAATATGGATACATGATTCAAAACGAAACTTAACTATACAAAATTGAGAGAATATATCACATCATGAATATAAAGTATCATTTATAATATGTGTTTTTGTTCATTCATTGTCATAAATTTTGAATTTGATCTTCAAATTTTACATGGTAATAGAATAAATGATCATGTATTAGGTTAAACATCCACAATATTCTCTTACATCATCATAATATAAATTGTTTACATGTTTAGTTGATTTTTTTTTTATTTTTTTGGTCAACTACATGTTTGGTTGATCAAATGTAAGGAAACTTGTTGAGAAAAAATTCCATTAAAAAGAAGCTGATTGAAATTGTGTTTGTGTTATAATTAGGAACTCCATACACTTTATTATTAGGCAATTAGGCATAGATGGTTATCTCGTCAAGTATATCCACAAATAGAAAACCATAGAAAACAAATTTCAATTTCCCAAAAAAAAAAAAAAGCAAAACCAAAGAGAAAAAGGAATCTCATCAAAAAATCCCTCTGGACTCTCTCTCTCTCTCTCTCTCTCTCTCTGCGTATACGTTTAGTGTCAAAGACACGTCGTTTTCGCAGCAATTGATAAAAGTTAAACAGACGCGGCACGCCGTTTGTGTTTTTATTTGCGTATCCAAACACCCCCATTTCTTTCACATCATATAAAACCGTCTATAAAACCTCCATCCCAGTCTCATTCTCATCCAAATCAAACGCTCATTTTCTCACAACCAAACACCATAAAGGCACAAACCAGCAATGGCGTCGATAACCTCACCGGCGGCGAAACTCTTGACGGTCACAGTCCTGATCTCGGTCCTCTGTTCGGCGTCGTACGGGTACGGAGGCACGGGCCGGGTCGGGGGCCGGACGCAGATCGAAGACGTGAAGACGAACACGAAGGTGCAGGAGTTGGGGCGGTTCTCGGTGACGGAGTACAACCGGAGCCTGAGGCGGAGCATCAGCCAGAGCAATGGCGGCGGAGAGCTCCAGTTCGCGGAGGTGGTGGAGGCGCAGAGCCAGGTGGTGTCGGGGATCAAGTACTACCTCAAGGTCTCTGCCGTACGGAACGGGGCCAACATGTTGTTCGATTCCGAGGTCGTCGTCAAGCCCTGGCTTCGCTCCAAACAACTGCTCAACTTTGCGCCCCATAATTCTGATTGAATTGGTTGATTAAGGGTTTCAATTAGGGTTTTCGATGGGGTATGGTTTAATTTGTGTGTGATAATTGCTACTGATCAAGCCGGTGTTTGTACTAATATTCCAGTTGCATGTTTGGTTTTTTTTTTTTTTTGTTATTTGTGCTGGGTGCTTGGATATTATGTAATGTAATCTTGTCCGTATGAATAAATGGGTAGTAATAAATCTTGTAAGCATGCAAGTTTAAACTAAAACTTCCTTTTTGGCCATGCAAATTTACTCATTTGGGAATTTTAGATAAACAGTTTTCACTTCCATTCCCACCATTTGGGCTTTCCATTGTCCATGTAGTTTTTCTTTTGCCTAAATGGTGCCTTTTTTGTTTTGTTTTTTCCATTGTCCAACTTTATGATATTTGATCTCGGGAAGGAAAGCAAAGTCAGTGCTACCCATAATACCTATCAATCTATCATGTTGTACTTTAGTATAATCCAAGGTGTAAGGCTAACATAAAGGCTACCTTATATGACTTCTATATCCTATAATACCTTCACTGGGTCAGGTGGGCTCTATCTTTCCTCGTTTATGTTCATTGTCACTCTCAGATATATTATCTGACTTTTGTCAAAGCCATGATATTTTGATCTTCTCATTCTCTCTCTCTCATGCTTATAAACCAAGATTGAATATTCCCCCTTTCTCTTATAATTAAGTGAAAATATTTCCTTACTTGATTGCTTAAAAGCCTCTGCCATTACATTTTACTGATCGTTGCAGGTAATTTAGGTGCAAAAGAGCTGTTTGCAGTAGTTGCTTGACTATTTTTAAGGATTTTAGAAACATCTTTTACCTATTATATTTAGTGATTTTGTATCTTCTTAGATGTTAGAATGGTGGATTAGTGATCATGAGGGTTATTTCTACCCAATTTTTGGCCCGTTTATCTGCAAAGCAGGACAAACTGTCATGACTCATGAGCTTGTAAAACCATTTTAAGATGTTCTATTTTTACAATGTGACATGCTTTTGTGCTCAATGTCCTAAAAAGAATTCTCAGTTTTGAAGGTCATGTTACACCTCATCGTTGAGCGTCACTGGATCTGTCATAGCTGCCCTTGTTGCTGACACCTTTGCGGAAAACTCATGCGTATTCCAATATTTGCATCTCAAACTGCCATTGGGACCAGAATCAACACAAATTTTCACAAGTGTGGAAACGTACCTATGTACTATGAATCATCTTGACCTCTATTTATGAGGTCATCTTGGACAGATTTTAATGGGAGGACTTGATTTATGCACGCTAGTTAATATGAAAGACACATTATCAACGACTGACATTGAGAAAAAAATGAAGATGAGGAACCAATCTGTTGTTTGGCCCAAAAGTATAGGAACCATTTGTGATATATAAAAAAAAAAAAAAAAGAACTTTTTCCATAGGGATATTAACTTTTAAGTCTTTAAAGCTCAATTGACAAACATAAGAATTCTACAGACTTCTCCAGACCAAGTTGTCTACACCAAATTACTTGGATTTGCAAATTAAATATATAAAAGAACAAGAAAAGAAAACCCAGCTAGTGATGGGTTAACCAAAATAGTCAAAATCTTCTAATCTCGAATACCAGATATGCCAAGCAAAGACTTCAAAGATTTGCATTAGCAAAGGCAACCAACATATAAGTCCTAGACAGATGAAAAGGGTGTACTTAGACAAATCTCAATGAAAAGCCAAAAAAGAAAAGGGTCTTAATAAACTGTTTAAGCAGCAGCACCAGCACCCTTCCCCTTCTTCCTCTGGAGCTTCTTCATGTAAAACTCCAGCTCCTTACCTTCCAAGATGTACCTGACAAAAAGGTTATGTAGAAAACAAAAAGAAGATAATTAATTCAAAAAACAAAATAAGATTATGCAACAAATACACTTGGGTAATATTAAACTTATATTATTACTCACCCGTCAGCTCTGCCACATTGGCCTGGACGGGAAGATATGCAAGCCAATAATCTTCCACCACCAAACTGCTCTTCAATATGGGGATCTAGCGTACGGCCCTGCTGACGCTTCTCAAGTTTCCTGGTGACATGATTACTCTTCTTTGTTTCCTCTGTAGTTGCTTCTCCCTCCTGTTTATGCATATACAAGAAGAAACTTGTTAGTTTGATCAAAACTAAATACGGCATAAATGATCATTTCACTAACTAATACAAACCAAGGCTTGTAAAGTATATGAGGGGGGAGGGGGAACATGCACGCTTACAAGCAAACACAGATGAGGTTAAAAGTATCCTGCTGTCAGAAATCTTAGACATAGACACATGATGAGTTTTGAGAGAAATTAGAGGAAAGCTCATGTAAAATTTATAAGTAAATGATAAAACCTTAGTGGGCCCTACAATAAATATCTATGTACATTCCTTTGTTACTGTCAATAAAATTTGATCATTTCTCCTCTGAAAACTCCCCTCATTTCCACAAAATGTATCTCAGTACTCAAAAGAAATACTTACATATGAAGAAGACTGAATCCTAGAAACCAAAAATCTGTGATAAAATTTGTAATGGAATACATGGCCATTCTTCTTTAAGAATATAAGCTTTACTGAACAAAGCTTAGAAAGCTAATTTACCATATGCACCCTCCATAGCATTCAGAGTTTAAAAAAATATTAAAAACAAATAATATTGCTTTAAAAAGAAAATCTATTAAATTTCAGACAACCTATAAACTGATCAAACCTTCAACATTTACCTCTTGACAAATAAAGGTATCCAAATTCAGAAAGCTTTTATGTTACCTCTGGCGTATCCTTCTTAGCAGCAGCAGCCTTCTTCTTTCTGCCAATTTCAACTCCATAATGCTGAAGGTACCATTGCTTAAATGGAGCTGCATCCACCTGGACGATGGCACTTTTCACCAGAGTTTGTGTTCTAACAAGTTCATTGTTTGAGGCATTGTACACCACATCGAGGAGACGCGTTTTACGAGTAACAGTTTCACTACCCCATGAGAAGTTGCCAGTATCCAATCTGAGAGCCCTCCATTTCACATTGCCTCCTCTTACACGGATTCGCCTTACAGTCTTGTTGCTAGAAAGCTTAGTATTTGCAGGCTGACGGCCAAGCTCATACCTGCACACAATAAAATTATGAAAAAATGAGAATAAATAACAAAAAAATTGGTGTAGCATGCAAATGTTGATTTAAGCCCTCACATATTCAAGAAAAATCAATCATCTCAGTCCTAACAAAAACATGAAGCATAATTATTTGTTGTCAATTAACTTTCAACTTGCCTAGGTTGCTAAATAGTCGAGTATATAAAGAAATGGCAATGATCTCTGAATTCCCAGCCTTGGAAATGTCAAGTGCACAAGCTCTTTATGTAGCTTGACTATCTGATAAAGTAGGTACCTTGGGTTACCCTTTCAAAGGGATTCAAAACCTAAACTTATTTATCTCCTTTTTTTTTCATGCAAATGGGACAGACTCTCGGATATACAACCTAACCATCAACATAAGCACAAAATCTGAACTTAACATCTAAAGTGTTATTGCAGTCTTTTTAGTGAATCACTGCCCCAACTGGGGGCATAAGAATACAAATAAGAAAATAATTAAGAGGACTAACAAACTCCCAAATGCATTAACAGCAGCAATGACCAACCATGATGAAATTATTATTGTTTTGTGTACCATAATTAAACCCAGATAACATAAGATAAAGCATGTACTATAATCAAAACTAACAAAAAGCATAACAAACAAAACAGAAGAAACTAAACTGATATCAATAAAACGTGTTTGGTTGCCTAGAAAACAGAATGAAAAAATGAAAAGGAACATGAGTTTAAGAAGATTCAGCCCTGACAAAACATTTATTAAATAAAACTTGGTTCTAATTCTATATTATGCTTGGTGATTATAATTTAAATACGAACATTGAAGGTAGAGGAACTTCAGTTTCTTTCACTCAAATTCTCTAAACAACTTCACCATAATCTAGTCATAATTTCGATGATAAACCAGTCATTAGTCTAGCAATCCAACAAAATCGGAGATCTACAGCCATAAAATGGAAGACCGCATCAAAAACCCAGAAATAATTTATAGTCAGTAACATATCTGTAGAATAATTGATGTAGAACAAGAACTGCACAAAATATTCCAAACCCCAATCAACATATGATGGAAAATGGCGGAAAAAGAGAACAACCCGAGAAAAAGAAATGGGGTAGAAAGTAGGAAGTAATTACTTTCGCTTCTTCCTCCAGGCCTTCTTCTTGCCTCCAGTGGCACGCCTCTTGTGCATCGAGTCACGTGAGATACCTGCATAGCATCACAAAATCAAAACCGTATCCGTTACACTACACAGAGAGAGAAAAAGAGAGGTAGAGAGAGAGAGAGAGGGAGAGAGAGAGGGAGAAAGAGAGAGAGGGAGAGTCTGAGCGGTACCCATGGCTGCTGAGTGAGACCAGGAACGGGAGCTCTCCGCTTTTCTTCGCTTCGGCTAGAGATAACCCTTAAGCCCTCCCTCGCTTAAAAGAGGGTGGATGTGAAACCCTACAGCACTATAATACGAGGATCAAGGACATTTTCGTCCTTTTGAAGTGGCTCCCGAGTTCTCTTCTGAAGTTCAGAAGTTGTGAGGTCTGTTTTTTTTTTTTTCTTTCTTCCTTTGATCAAGATAAATTAATAAGAGTGCTGCACACCCTAAATTTCTCTTTGCACACCCTTTCTTGAAAAAAAAAAAAAAAAACTCAAGGAAAAAGACCATTTGGCCCTTCCCTCACCCACACACCCCATCCCCATCTCCCCCCCGTACACACCCCACCCCTCACCTGCAAATTTCCCTCACCTGCAAATTTTTTTTTTTCTTCTTCACCGTCGCACCCTCCACCCTTTATCTTCTTCTTCTTCTTCCCCCCACCCCAACCACCTCCCCCCGAGCCCTCCCCTCCTCTCCTCTCCTCTCCTCTCCTCTCCGACTCCTCCCCCCTTGCTCTGTTTTTTTTCCCTCCGCCGATCACCACCTTCCTCGCACCAGCAGCACCACATTCCTCGCAGAACCACCACCGCGCGCCACCACCTTCCTCGCAGCTAGCTCACCGTCGCGCGCCGGAGAGAAGATAACTTAAAAAAAAAAAAAAATTGGAGTGGGTTTGGCGGACCAGTGCCGAACCCGATGGTTTCGTTCGGTAAGTACCTACCGAACAATCCTATTCTATTCGGCGGGTACCTGTCGAACGAAACCACCGGGTTCGGCACTGGTCCGCCGAACCCGCTGCATTTTTTTTTTTATTTGTTTGGCTGTCTGCTGGGTGAGAGGAGAGAGGGAAGGAGAGAGAGAGAGAGAGAGCGCTGCGCGCGGTGGCTGGAGGGCTGGGGTGGTCGGGGCTGGGTTGAGCGCGGGGAGGGTGGTGCAGCAGGGAGGAGAGAGAGGGGTGGTGCATGGTGGTGGGCACGGGGAGAGTGGTGCAGCAGGGTGGTGGGCGCACGGTGGTGGTGCTACGCGCGGGGAGGGTGGTGCAGCAGGGTGGTGGGCGCAAGGTGGTGGTGCTGCGCGCGGGGAGGGTAGTGCAGCATGGTGGTGGGCGCGGGGAGGGTGGTGCAGCAGGGTGGTGGGCGCACGATGGTGGTGCTGCGCGCGGGGAGGGTGGTGCAGCATGGTGGAGAGGTGGGGAGGGGGTGTGTACGGAGGGGGGGGAGATGGGGATGGGGTGTGTGAGTTTTTGGTGTGTGTGTGTGTTTTTTTTTTCTGTTTAGGGAGGGTGTGCAAAAAGAAAAATGGATGGGGGTGTGTGGGTGAGGGAAGGGCCAAATGGTCTTTTCCCTTTGAGTTTTTTTTTTTTTTTCAAGAAAGGGTGTGCAAAGAGAAATTTAGGGTGTGCAAATAGCAGCACTCATTAATAAAAAGACTAAAGTCCTTTAAAAAAATAAAGGCTTTTTGCACTAATAAATCTCTCTCCTAAAACGACTCTTTAGAGGATTTTGAACAGGATAGTGTTAGAGAGACCATCTCTTTGTATCATCTAGTGTTCCATTTCTCTAATAGAGATAGGATCCATCAATATAAGTGGGGTCCACCTCTATAAAAGAAATGGTACACTAGATGGTATAAAGAGATGGTCTCCCTAACATTTTTCTTTCAAAAAATAAAAACAAAAAGACTAAAGTCCAATTCAATCAAGGGTTCTTTAGACATAGCACCAATTTGAGAAAGGACTTTTAGATGCGACTCATTTTGATTTTTTTATCTAGATTCAAATTCTCTGTTAATCTCTTGTGTATTAATCTTATACTAATTAATTAAAACTACATCGGTTTACAGTGTAGGTCAATTATCGAAACTGTTCATCTTTCTAAGTTAAAACCCTTGTTTGAGTCCCCTTTTTTATAGGTTGGTCTCTTTTTTAAGTCGGTACCCTTGTTTGGGTTGGTCCATTTTTTGAATCGGTCTCCTACATAAGTTAAGAGCCTACATAGGTCACACATGTTGACGTCTGTTACAAGTTTGTGCATGGGGTCTTGGCTCTCCACAATAGTTACAAGTTGTCCTATAAAAGGGAGTAAGACAACAGTTGCCATTGTTTTTCATATAATACACGCAAAAGTAAAATTGATGCAAGGCACTTGAATTATTTTGAAAGAATATATGAGAGTGGACCCCCTGGAATAGGATTAAGGCGACGAACAATATCTCTATTCAACATAATAGTTGGTTGAAGGTAAGAATCCATCAACGAAAAAACTTCTAGCTAAATTTCTGAGTGGAATTTCTCAATTTCTACCTAATACATGTATTAGGAGCTACTCCTAATGGGAGAACAATAAATCAAAAATATGATCAACATAAGAATTCGCTGAATTTGCACAGGACCTTCCCATTTTTTTGTCAATAACAATTTAAAAGGGAGATATTGGTTCATTAGCCCAAAATGGCAGAGGAGTGGGAGGACTAGTGGGAGGATTAGTGGGAGAACTTGTAGGAGAAGGGGTACGAGAGCGAAAGCCAGATGGCCGATGGGATGTGGATAGCCTATGGGATCCAGAGGACTTAGGATTCTTAGGGAGCTCGATAGAGAACGAAAATGGTCCAAAAAGGACAGAGAAGGACCTCTGAATATAAAGAGCACATAATCAGGCATAGAGAACCCAAAAGGTCTATAATGGACCTAGGACCCTCTGAGTAGAGCGAACACATGACCAGGCATAGAGAACCCAAAGGGTCCAGAATAGACAGTAAACCCTGTGAGCTCCAACAATATAAGGCGAAGACTAAGTGAAATCTCGGTAAGAGAGTGTTGATGGAAAGGAGATAGTGAAATGCAGAAGAAAGAAATGGTATGCGGTTATAAGACTGTATAACGAAATCCCTGGGTAAAATGTAAATAACATTCAGAGGCAAATGAGCTTACGCCGTGTCAATCTCAGATGAGCTTGCGTGCTTGTTGTTTTCGCGTTTAAGGAAGAAATGTACCATTCACAGTGAGAGTGTAAGAGAAGAATGAAGAAAAAACTAAGGTGCAAGGGAGAAACGAAGAAGAAGGAAGAAAAAACTAAGGTGCAAGGGAGGAACAAAAGACCAAATTTGAAGTAGTTGTATAAAAATCTCAAAACTTAATTATGGGTACCAAGTAGTAAAACGTGTCAAAGTTGAGGTATTAAATTGCAGCTTCCCCTAATAAAAATACATAGTTATGTTTAAAAGTTATTGATTAGTAATTTACAAGTCCTCAATGTCATCAGTTCATTATGCCATTGAGTAGCACTTGTACATTAAAGACTTAAGTCCCGATCCCATTAGGTCGACACTCACGTTTATCAACATGCATGACCCACGTAGGCTCTTAACTCATGTAGGAGATCAATTCAAAAAAGTGACCGATCCATAAAGACTGACCCAAACAAGGGTACCGACCTAAAAAAAGGACCGACCTTGTGAAGACCAACCAAAAGGGGGACCAACTCATTTTTTTAAAAAAGAAGATCGACCTGAGAAGACCAACCAAAACAATATTCGACCCAAAAAGATCTACCTAAAATGAATATAAACCACATTGCATATCGTCCATATTTGCAACAGACTACATTGTAGATCGACTATATTTGCACGTCAACATTAACAGCAACAACATTACATACCAATTGCATTTCATACCAATCATATTGCATACTGACCACATTGCATGCCAACAATTTTTCAACTTGGCCAACAAACCAAGCCAAAGCAATGATCTTGAAAAGTTTTTGAAACTTTGTTTTATCATGTTTCTAAACTTCTAGGATTTAATCCTAAGGTCTCAATATTAATTCATATGCTACAATCATGAGCATATAAGTAAATGCATTGCATGCATACATACATACATACATACATGCATTCTTGATCACTTGCAATCTTCTAGTCAATTATGGTTCCAAATAGTCAAGTATACTTCCACTAGTTTATTTGCCAAAAACAAAACAATTTTGTTTTAATAAACATTTCAAAATTGGGAATACCCATCAACTATTTATTTAGGAACCATGTCTCAAGTAATTTATTATAACTCCATAGTTTTTTCAAAAAGTTTATTTTAAAATTGGAATTACCCATAAATTACTTATATGAATTAAATTCATTTTCTTGACTTAGAAATTGCAATGACCTTTATAATGTTTATGGACAACAAAGTTTGATTCAATGAGAGTCACATCATTGAACCAATGAGCCTTGGGTGGGTAATCCAATTTTTAATTAGGCGTTAACTAATTTAAATGTAATTGGACCTTTGGGACTCAAACTTGGACCATTGGGCTTGCACTCCTCTTCTTGGACTTTCTCCACCTCTTTGGATTTTCTTCATCTTTTTGGACTTAATGGTTACATTACACTTACATACTCAAGTAAGAAACTCTAGCCCAATGACTCTAGAGGGAATTACATACTCAAGGGAGATAGAAATTCTAAAAAATTAGAGAGGCAAGGCATACAATAGGGGTGGGTTCGGTACGGTTACCATACCGAAACACCCATACCGAATTTCGACCGATATGGGTTGGTAACTGATAACTTCGGCATCGGTCGGAGAGTGGCGGTATCGGTCGGCGAGCGGCGGTCCGACTACAACACCAAAATAAAAAAAATCACAGAGAAGGGGGAGAGATAAGACAGAGAGAGGGAGAGAGGGAGGGGTTGATGGTGATGAACTGATGATGAATTGATTGTGGTTGGGGCTGTGGTCGCACAGAGAAAGAAAAAGAAGGGGAAAAGAAGAGAAGAGAAAAGAAGAGACACGGGTGGGAGGAGAGAGAAGAAGAAAAAGAAAAGAAAGAAAGGGGGGGGGGCACGTGGGTTAGGGGGAAAGGAAAATAAAATAAAATTTTATTTTATTTTATTTTGTATATGAATAAATAAGGTATTTTGGGGTTTTGTTTAGGGTTTGGATTTTGGGGTTTAGGGTATTTTGGGGTTTCAAATTTCAATTGGGGTTTGGAATTTTATATTTTTATTACATATGTTTTTTATAATTTATAATATATAGTCAATAACTTAATAGTTTACATGTTTTTTAATTTATATCATCTTCTAAACCTTAGGGTATATGGTATAGGTCATATACCTAATAGGGCCGTTAGGCTAAATGGCTAATACCATATACTAATAATAATATATTATACCATATTATACATTTATGATTGAGGTAATTACATAAATCATAAATAGTCCATAACTCCATAGTTCATATTGATATTAATATATTATATCATATTATACCATATTTTACTATATTATATCATATTATACAATATACTAAATTACTAATATTATATCATATTGATATAAATAATAGAAAATTAGAAATGTATTATATAAAATTATAAATTATATAGAAAGGTAATACTAAGTATTTTATATTTAGGGTATACCAATATAGTATAGAAATGTATAAAAATGAATTATTTTAATTATACTTTTTCAATATACGGTCGGTATCGGTATACCGTCGGTACCGGGTTTTGTAAACCAATACCATTACCGAATTCATCGGTATTTTCGGTATCGGTATTTTTCAGTATAAAATCGGTTCGGTATCAGTATTTTTCGGTATTTCGGTATTTTTACCCAGCCCTAGCATACAAGCCTTATTTACATACAACTCAAATAAATGAATAATTACAAAACCACCACATTCAACCATGCACATTCATAGTCGGCCAATCACATAGTGTCATACTATTGGTTTTGTCCATAATCATCATGTATGTTATTCTAATTCAACAATTAAATAACATAGATACACCAATCCATGAAGTCCTTCCACATGGGTGTAAATATCAAATCTTGGATTCTTTGGGTGCAACAAAGTTTCTAGTTTCAAAAAGCTTTCATTTTAAAAACCTTTCAAGAAACCAATTTCCAATTTGGTTTTAGATAAAAGAATCCATAAAAGGCATTTCATGGTTTATGCAATAAAACAAGTAAACCATCACTTTGATTATGACAAATATAATCAACAAGAGCTCAACTAGGCTTATGGAATCAAGTGTACACCAATGTGTTAACACTTCCAATCAAATGCCTTTAGTTTCATTTATTCACAACAAACCAAAGCAATAGGTTTATAAAAACATGATAAAACAAAGTTTCAAAAACTTTTCAAGATCACATATTTATCAAAACCTATAAATACCCAAAACATTATAATGCACAAATTCAAAAATTATACAAAACCAAGACAAGAACAACCAAAAACACCCACTAGGGGGTTTGGGCATCACAATGAGTTGGTGATGCCGAAATCCCCTCTCTATGCTAAACCCATGCTAGGGGTGGGAATGGGTTGATTTTACCGGCCATTACCGACTAACCGACCCATTATCGGCTAGCCGATAATTCTACCAACAACCAACCCACCAAGTCGGGCCTATAATACTAACCGAACCATCAAAGTTAGTTCAAATGTTGGTTTTGAAATTGATCAAATGTTAGTCTAATAATTTCAATCAACCCACTTATATCGGTCTTATCAGCAACCGACTCGCAACTGACCCACAATGGATGGGTCGGTTGTTGGTTGTCAGAAATGGCCTTATTGGCCTTTTCGGGTCGGGTCGATTGTTTGGCCGATATGTAACGACCCGACCCATTCCCACCCCTATATATAGCCATACCCACATGTGTTTTCATGTATTTAGTGCTCTAATCTACATTTTTCATTTCTAAACAACTATTGGCTATGATACCAATTGAATGGAAAACATAATTAGGGATTCAAAAAATTTGTGCATTCCCTTGTAAAAACCCAAGATCATAGCTGTTATAGACTATGGAAAAAAAAAAACAAATGAGAGAAAGAGATTTGAAATTACCTTTGAAGCCAAAAAGAGCCCCTTGTGCTAACTCTTGGGGGTTTCCTCTCTTGGTGGTTTCGGCCAAGGTGAGAGTTTCACCTTCTCCTCCTTTTGCTCCAATAGCTTGGTTCTCCTAATTGTGGGGACCAAGGTTAATTTTCATAAATGCCCAAGGGTAATTAAGGACAAATGATAAAAATATGACAGTACCTACCATAGGGAAATACACTTTCAATATCAAAGGACCTACTCCTTAATTGAATAAAGGACCAACGAAAGGATGAACTACCTTTATGAGGTAGTCACTTAACTAGGTGGTCACCTAACAAGATAGCCTCCCATCATTAAGGTACTACAAAGATGACCTCCACCTATCCATGGGAAATGGGAGTAACTAACCAAGAGGTGCCTAACTCATCTCAAAGCTTAGTAAGGTGGGAACCTTTATCCTTGTATAGGGTTTAGGTTACGGACCAACAAGGAAAGTAAGAACCTCCGTGTTATTAGTGTGAAGGACCTCCCAATAACCATCAACGAACCTAAAAGGGGAATCCAATTAGGATTGGACCTCCTTCATAACAAAAGACGAGCTTGAATCTTCCCCAAACAAGGATTCAAGCATAGGAGTTCACTTCTATTAGGAGTACTTTCCGGTTATTACAAGCATAATAAGCTTACAATCCTTAGGCTATGAGGATTGGTTCATCCTCTATAAATACACACTCTCATGAGATTTATTAGACTAATTTATTAGGTTTTATTTATTTTTCTAGATTAGATTTTTATTAATTAGTTTTTGTTTTGTTATTTAGGAGAGAAAAGGCCCAAAGAAGAAAAAAATGTTCAGCCCAAATTAAGAAAGAGAGAAAAATGAAAGAGCCCAGCAAGAAAGAAAGAAAGAAAAGCCCAATACGCCCAGCCCGTTTCCAGGGAAGCTGAATGGTCACAAATGGGAGGAAGCTTCCTCCCTCTTTCCGCGCCTCTCTCTCTCTCTCTCTCTCTCTCTCTCTCTCTCTCTTTCACTCTCTCCTGCAGTCAACAGCTGTTATGCGTCCCAACCCAGTCGCCTGCCCTCATTCTCTCTGCACCTGGCGAAGAAAAGGGCAGCAACACAGCTGCTTCCAGCCATGTTTTTCGTGTAGCCTTTCTCTCTCCTCCTGGCCTCTCTAAGCACGACACCTGGCCCCTATTCCAACCTTTTGCCAGCCCCTCTCTCTAATTACTGGCCCATTCACACACCGCCACATGTCCTCTTTCCCCAATGACTTGAACAATGATATAGTTTGGGGCTTGTCCAAAATGATGCTCATGGCATCAATTTGCTCAAAAGCAGAAAGTCCTATTTTTTTTAGTTCATCAGCAATGTCACTACGATCTTCATTACCTTTCACTATAGCATCAGTTACAGCTTGCATTCTTTTTCCAGATTCTGCAAATAGTTTTTCCAATGTAAGAAATATGATATTTGTTCCATCACTTGAGTTTCCAATTGGTCTTTTCCTCTTTTTTTGACTGTTCTGAGATTGACTGCTTTCTTGGTTCATTGACATGGAAGATACATCATTCTCAGTTCCAATTTCACTTCTACTAACATCATTATGGCTTTTCTCCTCCATCATCTCAATAGGGGCTTCTGATCCTCTTCCAGTAGCATGGTCATTTCCATATATATTAGCAAATCTTTTAAAAAGTGGAAAATGTTTGTTTCTTCATCCTTCTGCATATTTGTTTTTCTACATTAAATAAGGAAATCATTAATTTAATTTCAACATATAACATAAAGCAAAGAGAGAAATAAGTATGTCCAGTGGTTCTTATTATTTGGTGGCACAAAGAGCAATATGCACATAAAGCAAAATGCACAAAGAGCAATAATCTGCAGTATGCACAGAGAGCAAACTGCACATAAAAAGTTTACTACAATCTGCATTATTACTATTTGTTGGCTTTTATTTAGTACAAGCAATGGACATGTTTTCTTATTTATATGCAAGGAGTAAAATTTCGGTTTCGAGGAAATTTTCAATGGAAATTTTCGCAGAAATTTCGATTTCGACAAAATTAAACAAAAACGACGAAAATTACTATCAAAATACGAAAATTGCTATCAAAATACGAAAATTTTGAATGAAACTTGACTATATATTTATTTAACATATTATCTACTATATTGATAAAAAAATATTGAAGAAACCAAATTATATAGTAGGTTTCATGTGATATAAGATGAATATAATGCACGCTGAAGGCAGATACTGTTAAATAAAATTAGTATCTTCTTTATACTCTATAATCTATACACTAAACTCTATATACTTTATAATCTATACTCTATATTCTTTAGGATATGGTATAAGATATTAGGATTTAGGCTCTTTAGGGTATTTTTAATTATTTTTTATATAGAAATGTATTAAGGTTTAGGTTTTAAAAACAACTAAACAAAACCCTAAAAGAGCCAAATCAAACCCTAAACGAAACCCCAAACTTTTTTTTTTTTTAATTTCCAATTGCCTAAAGGCCCCAAACCCCAATCAACCCTAAACCCTAAACTTTTTTTTTTTCTTTTTTAATTTAATTTAATTTAATTTTTTTCTTTCTTTCCTTCATTTTCCTCCCGTGACTCTCTCTTCCTTTTCCTCTTCTTTCTTCCTCTTTCTTTTTTTCTTTCCACGCAGAGGCATCTCTTCTCTCTGTGACTCTCTCTTCTTTTTCCTCTTTCTGTTTTCTTTCCACGCAGAGGCATATCTTCTCTCTCCTTCTTCCTCCTTCCTCCTTCTCCCTCTTTTCCTCCTCTCCCTCTCAGATCTCTCTCCCTCTCCCCAACCTCATCTCTCTCTCTCTCTCTCTCTCTAACAGCCTCATCTCGTCCCTGCCACCGAAACCCTATTCCAGATCTCTTCTCTCTCTCTCCCCAACCTCATTGCAGGGGGAGAAGACAGAGAGAAGAGAAAGAAAGAGAGATCTGAGTCTTGGGCTGGAAGTATTAGTCACTGTGGCGAAATTTCGTCCAAATTTTGCCGAAACTTGGAAAAATTTTACAAAAACACACGTGCTCTGTGTTCGAAATTTCAGGCAAAATTTAAGAGAAATTTCGCAAAATTACCGAAATAATACCGAAAAATAATTGATATATGATAAAATTTCGAGACCCAAAAAAAAAATGAAAAATTTCGGCAAAAGTTAGCCGAAATTTTCGAAATTTCATTCATTGTTTATATGTTAGTCTTGCAAATAAATTTTGTATTTGGAGTTCAAAACATAATGGCCCAATTGTAGAAACAATTATGGAGTTAAATAATTTTCTTAGATCAAGTAATTAATCAACCTCCTCTTTGCATTGTATACAAGTACAGAGGCATACACAAGCATGCAAGTTATCTGGGAATTAAGCACATGCAGTCGAAACATATGCATAGACTTCAAGTCTTAAGGATGAGTAAACCATTTACTTTGACTAATATGTTGAGTATTAATTATAATAATACGGGAATGCATTTCCCCTTTATTGCAGCCAAGATATGAATGTGCAGCGAAGAGAGAGAAAGAGAGATGTCTCTCTAGTCTCTTAAATTGTGCTTAACATAGCTCAAGTAAATACAGAACCAATTTAATTAATTTACAAAAAAAAGAAGTATAATAATTTTGGCAGTGTATAACACATGAAGTAAACATATGGATAGGGAGAATACTACAATTACATGCACATAAGTCTGCCATGCATAGTTACTGTCGACCTCAATGCATTTCTTGGCATCATTAGCATCAGCATCAGCCCCAGCCCCACCACACCCAACTTCGACCCTCCCCACCCCCACCTCCACCTTCTCCCTTCTTCGAACAAAATTTCGTTTCGGTAATATTTCGAAACCTCAAAAAAATGGAAATTTCGAGGAAATTTTTGAAATTGAATTCTGTGTATGTAAATATATATATATAGATAATTGAGATATTGACTTGGTAAATTAGTTTTGGATAAAAGTAATAACCAAATTTTGATCGATTAACCAAGTTTGACTTGTCATTTTATTTAGGATAATTGATAGATAAAATGATATACCCCAACAAACTAATCCCTCCATACATGGCCAGCCCACTATAGGATTTTAAGGAAATTTTGATTTCCTACTTACACTATAAATTAAGAATTATTTATCCTACATAAGTGTAAGTGAGTGTCCACCTAAGGTTCAGACTTTCCAGTACGTTCTTTTACCTTCTTGAGAGTTTAGGGAAGAGCATAAAAGAAAGTCAAACCTCTCAAATACATAGCCGGCCATACATAGGAGAGAAGAGTTTTGATTGTAAGCTAGCACTTTTGATCATCACTTTCATTTACCTTACTCGGATCACATTCTTGTGGACTATTCTTAGAGACACGATACTTGTGGTGCAAAAGATGAATCCAAAGGTAGAAGAAAATAAGCCACCATGAACAAGCAAAACTCCATTGATAAACAAAAGCAGGTATTCTTTTATCCTAGTTCATGTTCTATTGAACAAGCATAGCTCAATTGTTATATTTTATAAATTCTTTTAAAATTTGACCTGATTTTGCCCAAATTTAAATATTTGAATTTTGACTTAAATTTTGGTATGGTTGGGTAGTGCTCGGCTCTACGAGTGTGTGAGAGAAGTGGGATGACTAGTAGGAGGGGTACGAGAGCGAGAGCTGATAGGATTTGGAAGGCCTAGGAGACCCAACAAGCTCGAGAGAGGGCCTATGGGATCCGTAGGACCAAGGGTTCTTAGGAGCTGGAAAGAGAATGGAAATGGTCAAAAAGGGGTAGAGAAGGACCCACCAAATATAAAGAACACATGATCAGGCACAATGAACCCAAAGGGTCTAGAATGGACATTGGGCAATGTGAGCTCCAACAAGAAAGGAGATAGTGAAATGCAAGAAAAAAGAAACGATGTTCGGTTATAAGACTTTGTAATGAATTCCCTAGGTGAAATGTAAATAATATTGTGAGGCAATGGAGCTTGCGTAGTGTCCATCTCGAATAAGCTTCCACACTGGTTGTTTCCTCATTTAAGGAAGAAACTTGGCATTGACGTACAGTGAGAGTGTAAGAGAAGAAGGAAGAGAAAACTAAGGTGCGAGGGAGGAATAGAGAAGAAGGAAGAAAAAACTAAGGTGCGAGGGAGGAACACAACACCAAATTTGAAGTAGATGTATGAAAATGTCAAAACTTAAATATGGGTAACAAGTAGTAAAACGTGTCAAAGTTGAGGTATTAAATTACAGCTTCCCCTAATAAAATGCATAGTTGTGTTTAAAAGTTATTGATTAGTAATTAACAAGTCCAATATCATCAGCGCATTATGTCATTGAGTAGTACTCGTACATTGAATACTTAAGTCCTGACCTCGGTAGGTCGGAACTCACTTTTGTCAACATGCATGACCCACATAGACTCTTAACTCATGTAGGAGACTGATTCAAAAATGGGACTGATCTGTAAAGATTGACCCAAACAAGGGTACCGACCTAAATTAAAAATTGGACTGACTCGAGAAGACCAACCCATAAAAAAAAAAAAAAAAAACCGACCTAAGATGACCAACAAAAAGGGGGACCAACCCATAAAAATAATAGGACCGACTCGAGAAGACCAACCAAAATGAGACTAACCCAAAAAGATTGACCTAAAAGGAATATAAACCATATTGCATATCAACTGCATTTGGACACAGACCACATTGCATAGCGACCACATTGCACATCAACCGTTTTAATTGGGATTATGTATCAAGATTATATGACTTGGAAAATGTGCATACTTATGAATTTGGATTTATTAAGGAAAGTTATGGAAGGTTATGCAAGGATTTTATATATTTGATTTGTGTATTATGTTTTGATTTTGGAAAGTGGTTTTCAAACCACCTTTTTAGTACCTCTCCCCTTGTATTATATTGGATAGGTCTTTAGAACACATCTTGGCACACATATAGGCCGGTTTTGGGCCGTGTGTTGGGATGCTTATTCCTTTGGGGGTGGCTCTGCATACACGTATAACAGTTGTTGGCTCTGCATGTGTATGACAGTGCAAATTAGGCTTTGCACATGTATGACAGTTTATCCTGGCTCAGCAAGTACCTTTAGATCACTCGGGCTCGTATGATAGTTTCCCCGGGGGTCTTGATTTGGTGTGAGTTTTTATTACTGCGCTTATATGGATTTACCTATATTTCATTAAATTTTATGCATATATGATTTATTTGAATTATATGGAACTTTGAGTTTTATTCTAAATTCTACTTCAATATATGGGTATCACCTTCGTTAGTTTTCAACATGTGTGTGAAAGGGTTTTCAAAGGGGGGAATCTGAATTTGAAACACAAGGGTTTTTACTTGGAAATGGTTTTAAGAAAGGAAATAAATTTAAACTTTATTGTCCACACATTGAGATTTCTCTTCACGTTTTCTCTATTTTGTTTTAACGTTCCCTCCAAATAGTAGTGGTGGTTGAGGTCGAGCCGTACACGTTGAGACATCCTTCTTCCATTTCGCGAACATTGTAGGCACAATGTTACTATTTTGTTATCCTTTTATTGTTCTATAAACTCTAGTAGTTGTGGCTCTAATAAACCATAGTAGATTGGTCTGGCTGGTTGTATCACTATAAATTTGATGGGTTTGAGACACTTGGTTGTAGATGGGGTGGCTATTTTTAAATAGAAGTGAAAAGTGACACTTGGTTGTAGATGGGGTGGCTATTTTTAAATAGAAGTGCTTCCATCACTTTTCACAAGTCAGGATAGTCATATTTTTAAGGGAGACTTTTGAAATTTTGGTAGAATTCCCCTTACTTCTCTCCGGATTCCCTGGTGGAATCTAGGGACGGACCTGTCAATGCAAATGTGGTTGATATGCAATGTGGTCTGTGAGCAAATGCGGTCGACATGCAATGTGGTTGATATTTCTTTTTGGTTGGTCTTTTTGGGTTAGTTCCATTTTCGAGTTGGTCTTCTCGAGTCGATTTTTTTTTTTTTTAATGGGTTGGTCCTCCTTTCGATTGGTTTTCTCAAGTTGAATGGTCCCCTTTTTATATGGGTTGGTCCTGTTTTTGTTAGTCTTCTCGGCCGGTTGGTCCCCTTTTTAGGTCGGTACCCTTGTTTGGGTCGATCTTGGCAGATTGGTCCCCTTTTTGAATTGGTCTCCTACATGAGTTAAGAATCGCATGTTCACGTTTGTTACAAGTTTGTGCATGGGGTCATGGCTCTCCACAATAGTTACAAGTTGTCCCATAAAAGGGAGTGTTTGTGGGAAAACCCACACTGATCCAAACAGCCAATCATGGCTCGACACGTGACTGGTCAAAACCAACCCTGGAGTTGACTTTCAGTGGTCAGACTTTGACCTCCACATCATCACTGCTCAGCACTTCCTCCGCCAGCTCAGCTCGGGTCTCCATGCCGAGTCCTCCATGCCCGGTCCGAGCCGAACCGATGACCTTCCAAGGGATTGAGTGTTCATCTTTCCATGGTCATCCCACTTCGGCTCGGCTCGGCGCAGAGATAATCTCCTTTCAAGTTCTGGCGCCGACCAGTTAGGGCTCGGAGGGACCCCTATCTACTGGACCGGCTCAGTCTGGAATTCCATGTCCGATCCGACCACACATGGACTTCATGTATACGCATAAGAACATGTGTTCGGGTCGGCTCGGCTCTCCGCCGCCATTCCCAGGAAGATCATGTTGGGATGAACCGCCACGCTTAAATGCACCTGACACAAATCCTCTGACAGATGGAATATCCAGCCTGCATCCATGACTATTGGGGCAGTTTGCCTGAACCTTCCAACCTTGCATTTAATGGAGCATTCAATGCAGCATTGAATACTAAGGAGGTGAGTAGCTGTGCATGCAACTAGTTCTGACCAAGCGCGTGGGTCTCTGGCAACCATTCATTCACATGCAGGTAACTTACTCATCCAGTCTTCCTTTGCCTATATAAGGCACCATATATGCACAAATGGGGGGATCAATCCATCTATCTAGCTACCAACTTCTCACCAGACAAACACTTAACAAAATTTACACTCACCCAAGAACATACCCAACTTGCTGAGAATAAACCTAGAACATTTGCCTTGTTCTTCCTATTCTCCCAAGTTCATCTTTTGTTCTTCCTCACCTGCCATCAAACACCATCACTGACTTCATCATCGGAGCGTGTTTGGCTGGTACCACACCGGTCCATCTCCTTTGATCTTGTTTCTCTTTCAGGAAGATCTCACATCATCATCCAACAAGGCTTCCGATCAGCCAAGTCATCATCTCTAAGTTGTTGCATCTACCTCACGAGAATTTGCATCAACAGGGAGTAATACAACAGTTGCCATTGTTTTCCATACAATACACGCAAAAGTAAAATTGATGCGAGGCACTTGAATTATTTTGAAAGAATATATGAGAGTGTAGACCCCCTGGAATAGGATTAGTGCGAAAAACAATATCTCTGTTCAGTATAATAGTTGGTTGAAGGTAAGAATTAATACATCAATGAAAAACTTATTGCTAGATTTCTGAGTAGTCTTGCTCAATTTCTACCTAACACATTAGTAACTACTCCTAATGAAAGAACCCTAAATTGAAAATATTATCGACATATATAAGAGTTCGCTGAATTTGCATACAGGACCTTCCTTTTTTTTTTTTTTTTTTTTTCCCTTTTTGTCAATAACAATTTCAAAAGGGTGATATTGGTTCATTAGCCTAAAAGGGCGAAGGAGTGGGAGGACTAGTGGGAGGACTAGTAGGAGGAGGGGTACGAGAGCGAGAGCCATAGGGCTGATGGTATTCGGAGGGCCCAAAAGACCCAGCGAGCTCGATAAAGGGCCTAAGGGATCCGGAAGACCTAAGATTTTTGGGGATCTCGATAGAGAACGGAAAGGATCTAAAAGGGGTAGAGAAGACACCTCCAATTATAAAGAACACAGGATCAGGCATAGAGAACCCAAAGGGTCCAGAATAGGCATAGGACCCTCTGGGTAGAAAGAACACATGACCAGGCATAGAGAACCCAAATGGTTCAGATTGGGTATAGGACCCTTTGGGTAGAGAGAACACAGGACTAGACATAGAGAACCTAAAAGGGTCCATAATGGACATTGGACCATGTGAGCTCCAAAATCAAAGGGCGAAGAATAGGTGAAATCTAGCTCGGTAAGAGACTGTTGACAAAAAGGAGATAGTGAAATGCCAAAAGAAAGAAACAATGTGCGGTTATAAGACTGGGTGAAATGTAAATAACATTCAAAGGCAAAGGAGCTTGCGTAGTGTCTATCTCGGATGATCTTGTGCGCTAGTTGTTTTATCGTTTAAGGAAGACACTTGCCATTCATAGTGACTTGTGAGAGTGTCAAAGAAGAAGGAAGAGAAAACTAAGGTGTGAGGGAGGAACATAGAAGAAGGAAGAAAAAACTAAGGTGCGAGGGATGCACATAGAATAAAGAAGAAAAAACTAAGGTGCGAAGGAGGAACACAACACCAAATTTGAAGTAGATGTATAAGAATGTCAAAACTTAAATATAGGTACCAAGTTGTAAAACGTGTCAAAGTTAAGGTACTAAATTTCTGCTTCCCCTAATAAAATACATAGTTATGTTTAAAAGTTATCGATTAGTAATTAACAAGTCTTCAATGTCATAAGTTCATTATGCCATTAAGTAGCACTCGTACATTGAAGACTTAAGTCCCGACCTCGGTAGATCGGCACTCACGTTTATCAACATGCATGACCCACATAGGCTCTTAACTTATGTAGGAAACTGATTTAAAAATGGACCGATCCATAAAGTCCGACCTAATTAAAAAAGGACTGACCCTAGAAGACCAACCCATAAAAAAAGGGGACCGACCTGAGAAGACTAACCCAAAAAGATTAATCTAAAAGGAATATAAACCGCATTGCATATTGACCGCATTTGCACACAAACCACATTGCATATCGACTACATTTGCACGCCAACCACATTGCACACAAACAATATTACATACGTACCAATTGCATTGCATACCGATCACATTGCATGCCAACAATTTTTCAACTCCGCTAATACATAGATAGCTAGTTGATGTGTTTAGTAAAAAAAATTTTGATTAGTCAATTATTATTTTAGGTATGTAATTGTTATTGGTGCTGCATGCTATTTAGACCCAACTTATTTATCTTAGCTCTAATACACTTTCTACATCCAACAACAAATTTAATATTATAAAAATTTATTACTACACCCAATAAGTTTTCTAAGAATATCCTTGCTAAAACCCAACAAATACACCCAACACCACACCCAATCTATTCTTACTCTCTAAACTCAACAGCACAACCAACACCCAATACCATAACCACCGAACACCCAATGCCAACACCTCACCACCAACCTCCAAACACCACAAACACCATTGACTGCCACCACCAACCACCGCCCCCTGCATCAAGAAGGAAGAAGCCACACCCAATTGAGCTATTTATTTTTCTAGGTTTTTTCAAGATTATATATTTATAAGTTTGATAAATAATTTTGGTTTTTTTATTAGTTATTTGTTAAATAATTTGCATTTGGCCTACAATAGGTTGCATCCTAGTTATTTAATTTTAAATTTGTACACAAAGGGGAGGGTTTTGGAAAAATAAAAATTTGGATTTTTATCGGCATTGGTTAAAAGAACAAGTAAAAGGATATTCAACAATGCACAAACCAAATGAGTAGAAGGATGTTTAGCTTGCGACCATCGTGTTTTTTTTAAAAAAAAAAAACTTTTGTGTTCGGTAGTGCGTGGCCTAATGGACACACTATGTTCAGTGCGCTATTGTCGAAAGACTCAACCGCAATTTGGGCATCCATTTGTCAATATTACACTTGTGTGCAATAGTGAGTTAAGGATTTGTTAGAGAGTTGAGTTGAGATGTGAGTGGATAGTTGATATTCGGTATAAATTTAAATGAATTGTTTTTCTTTTAATTAAATATTATGTCCTTAAAGGTCAATTTACATTAAGATATAATCAGAAATTATATTTTTATTAAAGTGTTAGAGTTAGTCTCTCAACAAATAAACTGTTAGAGCAAGAAATAAATAAGTTGGGTCAAAATAGCATCACCCATTATTTTTTCAACTTTAAAGTGGGTTAATTGCACCAATGATTCATTTATTATTACCAAAATCTCAAAATAGTTCAAAAATTAAATTTTTTACCAATGTGGTCCACGAACAGTCGGAGTCGTCTCATTTTGGTTCAAACTATAACTTAGATTGAACGTTCATCTATTTTGACCAGGACTAAGTTTGAAGGACAAAATTATTCATCAGATCAAATGAACACAAATAATTAAAATTCAAAAGAGAGATCTAAAGAAAGTAAGAACAAATAATCAAAATCCAAATGAGAGATCTAAAGAAATTAGGAGAGTAAGAGAGAATTTGGGTTTTGGGATTGTTCATCAGCTTGGAATTGCATAAATGGAGAAGAAAAAGAAGTCCCTAGTCTCAGATGTGGGATGGCCAACAAACAGCTCATGTCACCCACGGCTTTGCTTCTGGATTTGGTCAGTTTCTCTTCTTCTTTTCCTTTCACACTTACTTGTACATGAACAATTTTATCCCTCAACGTACTAAGCCCACATGCATGGTCAATCTAAGTTAGTCAGACTGTTTATGGACTACATTGGTATAAAATTTAATACGTGAATTATTTTGAAAGTTTGGTAATAATAAGTGGACCATCTTTATAAACAATGCAGGACTTGCTAATTACAAATCAAAAACTTTTTTAAACGTAATTATGTATTATTATCAAAGAATAAAATTTCGGGTTTCGAGGAAATTTTGATGAAAATTTCAACGGAAATTTCGAAAATTGTTAAATTTCGACAAAAATTAGACGAAAACGACAGAAATTACTATAAAAATACGGAAATTTTGAATGAAACTTTACCATATGTTTATTTAACATATTATTTACTACATTGATAAAAAAACATTGAAGTAACCAAATTATATAGTAGGTTTCATGTGATATGTGATGAATATAATGCGCGCTGGAGGCAGATACTGTTAAAAAAATGCTTCACTAATTAATAATTACATAAATTTTATTGAACAAACACCTCAATTGTATAAGTGTTTAATTGTTAATGGACTAATTGAAGAAATTTGTATAGTTTGCAAAAACAAACATAATTAATAACAAATGATGTTTAATTGTTCATGGACTAATTGTATAATTTGCAAAGACATACATAATTTGTCCATACTCTATAATTTGTATAATTTTCCCATACTCTAAATTATAATTTGTATAATTTGTCCATACAATATGGACCATACTCTATATGTAGTCCATACAAGAACAAATCACCATACTCTACTTTTGTTCATAATTAATTTGTGATTCAGTCCACATCTAATCATGTCAGTATATTTTATTAGAAAACAAAGTACACGACAAAATGTAAAAAAATAAAAAAATTACAAGTTACTTGTAGTGGTTTAATTTGTTTTATAACAGTAGGCTTATATTAATTAAGAAAATTAAGAAAATACTAAATACAAAGTTTTTTGTACTGACTAATATATTACAAATCTCTATCCATAAGTAATTTGATATATGAATCGTTACATCTCCAAAATAACTCTCGGATTTATTCTTCTATTGAAGATAGATTCATAGCATAATTTCTATTTGGTTTTTGTTTTTTAATATAGGTGTTTTTACTTCATTCCTTAATGATCGATTGATTTCCTCATCTTAATTTGCTGCAATATTTTGAATTTTTTATAAATTCTTTTAACGATTGTTGACTTCACCAATTGTTTTTTTTTTTGCTCAGTGATGGTTTAAACCATTACCATGTTTTTAGTTTGTTTATATATTTATTTATATATATTTTTTGAGAGTGGAAAGCCTGAAAAATAAAAAAGGGAGAGGTGGTATGAGTATCAAACTATTTAATAACTGGCATTTTAAAAGCAATCTCTCCACAATAATAGAATATGTTCATTATATAAAGGAAAGCACTAGTATAGGAATAGGATTGAATGATTGATATATGAGCTAAAGTCTTAGATTCCATACATTAACATTTTATATTAAACCTCTCTTTCTCTCTCCTTACTTATTCTCCCCACTCACCCGTACACCTTTCCTTTCCTTTCTTTTTTTATTTTTTTTTTCATTTTCCTTTCTTCTTCACGCAGAAACTCTCCCTTCTTCTGCAACTCTGCAACTCTGCAACTCTATCTTCCCTCTCTGCTCTCTCTCGATTTCTTCTCTGTCCGGCCATGGATAGCCATGAAACCACCCCAAAAACTCTCCCTTCCTCCTCCTTCATCTTCTCCTGTGACTAAAAACCCAGAAAACAGCCCAGGATTCGAAATCCCAAACCCACGCCGAGCTGCCTCTGCCGTTGACTTTGTGTCTCCGGCCAAATCGCTGCTGCTCTTCACCACCAAAATCTTCCCCTCGCCGAGAGAGCAGAGAGAGGGAAGAGAGAGACAAATGACTGTGTAAGTGAGCGAAATTTCGAAATTTCGCCAAATGTCGCGAAATTTCGGCGAGCAATAAGTTGAAAATAAATACTTGTTAAGTATGCAATACTCTCTCATTCTCCCTCCCTTTGCTGTATCTCTCATTCTCTGTCTGTGTATGGTTTTGATTTTGTGATGATGTGCAGGTATCTCACGTGACTCGATGCACAAGAGGCGTGCCACTGGAGGCAAGAAGAAGGCCTGGAGGAAGAAGCGAAAGTAATTACTTCCTACTTTCTACCACATTTCTTAATCTTGGGTTGTTCTCTTTTTCCGCCATTTTCTATTATATGTTGATTGGGGTTTGGAATATTCTGTGCTCTTCTTTATTTGCTTATTTGCTAGTCATGAGCTCCCTAAGATGCATTGCAAAACACCCAACCATTTCATTAGTGGACGCATCCACTACACTCAAAGAGCTCAAGCAAATCCACTCCCAACTGCTCGTTAACGGTCTTCTCAACGACCCTCACCTCTCAGGCCAATTTGTTGCCACCATAGCCCTCAGAAACCCCAACAATTTGAATTATTCCAATCATGTCCTGGACCAATGTGAGAACCCAACCCTCTTCACCTTCAACTCCATGATCAGAGCCTATTCCAAAAGCTCCACGCCATATAAAAGCTTTCACTTCTACAGCAGAATTCTCCAATCTGGTAACAATCTTTTACCTGATAAGTACACCTTCAACTTCTTGGTTCGCACTTGTGCACAGCTTTTGGCACGTGAGACCGGTCCTTCGGTCCATGGTGCATTGGTTAAACATGGGTTTGAGAATGATCCACATGTTCAAAGCGGGTTAATTTTCATGTATGCTGAATTGGGTTGCTTAAATTCATGTCATAGAGTGTTTGAAGAGATTGTTGAACCTGATTTGGTATGTCAGACTGCTATGGTGAGCGCTTGTGCCAGATGTGGTGATGTTGGTTTTGCAAGGGAGCTGTTTGACATAATGCCTCATAGGGACCCTATTGCTTGGAACGCGATGATTGCAGGGTATGCGCAATGTGGGAATTCTAGGGAAGCCTTAAATTTATTTCATTTGATGCAAATGGAGGGTGTGAGAGTCAATGAGGTGTGTATGGTTTCGGTCTTATCTGCGTGCTCTCACTTGGGGGCATTGAATCAAGGGAGATGGGCCCATGCATATATAGAGAGAAACAAGCTGCGGATAGTAGTGACATTGGGGACTGCACTCATTGACATGTATGCGAAATGTGGGAACATGAATAAGGCTATGGAAGTGTTTTGGGGGATGAAAGAAAAGAATGTTTACACATGGAGTAGTGCCATTGGGGGACTAGCTATGAATGGATTTGGTGAGAAGTTTCTTGAGCTTTTCTCCCTCATGCAGAAAGATGGGGTTCATCCAAATGCAGTTACGTTTGTTTCATTACTAAGGGGCTGTACTGTGGTTGGACTAGTTGAGGAAGGTCTTGAACATTTTGACTCAATGAGGAAATTGTATGGGATTGAACCTCAGCTAGAGCATTATGGGTGCATGGTTGATTTATATGGCCGAGCTGGGCGTTTAACTGAAGCCCTGAACTTCATAAACAACATGCCCTTGAAGCCTCATGCGGGTGCCTGGGGGGCTTTACTTAACGCTTGTAGAATGTACAAGAATATGGAAATGGGTGAGCTTGCCTCGAAAAAGATAGTAGAGTTAGAGGCCAAGAACCATGGTGCTTATGTGCTTTTGTCCAATATATATGCTGATTCTAAGCTTTGGGATGGAGTTAGTAATGTAAGGCAGATTATGAAGGCTAAAGGGGTGAGGAAGCTTCCTGGTTGTAGTGTCCTAGAGGTTGATGGTGAAGTTCATGAATTCTTTGTAGGGGACAAGTCCCACCCAAGGTACAATGAGATTGAGACAATGTTGGGAGAAATCTCTAGGCGGCTGAAATTATCAGATTATGTGGCTAATACCAATCCTGTGCTGTTTGATATAGAAGAAGAAGAGAAAGAAGATGCATTGTGTAAACATAGTGAGAAGGTTGCGATTGCTTTTGGTTTGATCAGTATAAAAGAAGGCGTGCGCATTAGGATTGTGAAGAACCTCAGGGTGTGTTGGGATTGTCATGATGTGACAAAAATGATATCCAAACTTTTTAACAGAGAGATTATTGTGAGAGATAGGAATAGGTTTCACCATTTTCAGGATGGTGAGTGCTCTTGTAAGGGTTATTGGTGAAATACTGGTCGCAGCTCAAGTCCAGATGACTGTCCCAAATTCCCAATGTCCCTTGAAGTTTTGACTAGAAAGAAAAAGGAAAAGAAAAGAAAAGCTGATTATTTATTCTTTTGTTTGTTGTTCTTCTTCAAAAGTGATGAAGGAAACACTACTTTCTCCATCTCTCTTTCTTTCCCTGTGTAGAGGGCTTAATCTCCAATGGCTATGGTATTTGGGACGACTTTTGGTTGTTGCGGCGACTTTCTTTCCCATATTACTTTGTTGTTGCGGCGACTTTTGTTATATTCTGATTGAGAGCAGTACAAACAAGATCTGCGTAAAGAAACATTACAGATGCAATATGAAATGGTAAAATGATGAAACTTTCTTTATCATACATGAATTGTTTAAGATATGCATGTCAGATGCATATCATACAGAATGTAAACGTAAAAAATTTGAGTAATATCATGTTGACTAAATTACAGGTACGAAGAAGATAAAATGCATCTCATGTTACATACAATATGGAGATATGAGTCATACACAAGATTTCGTCTCCGCTTACATGGGTGCCCATCCTGCAAAAGGTAACTAGATTTCGTCTCCGCTTACATGGGTGCCCATCCTGCAAAAGGTAACTATAGAGCCTTCCTCTGCTCCTCCGCTGGCCTCTGTAACTTTCTCTTTTTCTCTTATCACCCCCTCTATTTCTTCTTATTCTCATTTTCGTCCCTCTAACTTCACTTTTGCAGATGATCCCTTGGGCGATCCCAAGCTCCTCGGAGACCCTTATTGCACCCTCTTCGTCGGTTGCCTCTCTCACCTCACCACCAAACACACTCTTCGCAAGGTTCATTTCTCTCTCTCTCTCTCTCTCTCTCTCTTTTCCCAGAAAACTGAGCAAAAGATAGAAATTCTTCAATTGGGATCAATAGAAACCACAATGTAATGAATATTCTTGCTCTAAACATGAATCTTGAATTTGGGTTTTCAGGCTATGAGCAAGTATGGTCGGGTGAAGGACTTGCGCTTGGTCAGGCACATTGGTAAGCTTCTAAGCTTTGCTTTCACTTTCATTTTGAGTTCGGTACAAAATTTCACAACTTTGTACTTTACAAATAGATTATTGTGCACTTTTTTATCTTCATTTTTTTATAGTATGCATATGGTTTGCGAAATTTCTTTCTTTCTTCTTTAATTTATTTTTAATTTCCTTAAACATTGTAATAGTACGAGGGATTGAGGGTCTACCTTTATAACTTGTTTGGTACTCTTGTTGCAGTGACTGGTGCCTCGCGTGGGTATGCTTTTGTTGAATATGAAACCGAAATGGAGATGCTGAGTGCATATAAGGTGCTGCAACTTGTTAGCCAATCTCAATATGATTTGAAATATGTTCATATATGTATATGTATTTATATTCTTGGGAATTCCACTTTGACACCAAAGTTCTGATGTTGAACTTTGCTTCAAGCATACGAATATTGGCGGGAGGCTGTTCTCATATACCTAACAAAATTAAATTGAATTGGAATTTCTTGTTGGTGTTGTGAGAAAAAATGGGCATATCATTTTGATCTGGTGGGATAACCCAATTGGCATATTAATAATGGTAAAGATTGAAAGATAGGGGAAAATGTTAAATTTTCTATTGAAAGATAATTCCACCAATTTTCTAGCTTGGTTATCCAATAAATGTTAGTTAGCTTGTTTTTCATATACCTTGATAGTAATTTATAGCTGATTGATCTTCTTTCTACAGATTACATTTATTTCTGTAATGCAATATTAGTGATATAGCCTTGAATGGTCTTTATGGTCAAGTGTGAAATGAAACTTGGGGAAGGACTTACGGAAAACAGCTCCTGAAAGGATTTTAGTCAACAAATGGGCAAAGATTAGACTGTGAAGTCTATTATGCGACCTCTGATGTTTATAATAGTCTTCCGTTTTATGAACTCATGCCCAGCACCTGCCATGACATATCTATTATAAGTCTCGTAGTTGCTTGTATGCAATGAATGTCATTTGATGAATAATGTGGGTTTGTCTTGTTTGCAGGAAGCTCACTATTCCTTAATTGATGATTCTGAAGTAATAGTTGATAACAACAGACAGCAGTTGATGCCAGGGTGGATTCCTAGGAGATTAGGTCAGTTAAATATTCTACTTACAAGATTGTGCATAAAAGGATAAAATACATGTTTTTACTGTTTTCACCAGGGTGAGGTCTTGGTGGTAAGAAGGAATCTGGACAACTTCGTTTTGGAGGACGAGAAAGACCATTTCGAGTTCCCTTATATGTATGGCTTCCTTATTTTATGTGACATACTTTATAAAGTTCCAATAGATTAACTGTTCTGGTCAATGTTCTGCCTCATTTCGCGTTGTTTATCCCTCCTTTTGATAAATATATATATATATATATGTATATAAATAGCTTATCTAGCTATTGTACCAGGTATTGTTCGAGCCTTATCTAGCTATTGTACTAAAATAGCTTTAGGAACTTGGTCATTGATTGTGGTTTATTCTTTGCTTGAATTTTATGGCATACTGCCTTAAAAATCCTTTGTAAATGTTTCATGGGGAAGAAATACCATGGTAAGGAAGGACAAGTGAAAATACTTTTAATGGTTCAAAAATGTTAGGAGAAGACTGTTTGGATAGTTGAAATTCAGAGCGCTTAAGGAATAGTACAATTTCCTTTTCTTTGTTTTTTTTAACTTCCCTTACAGGACATCATTATCAAGATTGTATATTAATTTTCATCTAACGAGTCATACCCGCCAGTATTTACATTTCAATGCTCATTCATCTCTTTGACTCATCAGTAAGGTGGATAATTTCCAATAATCTGCAGAGTCTATTTTCTTGTTCGGTGTAGAAGTCCTATTGGCATAGCTGTTTGTTCTAGCTAGATGCATAAATCCTTGTGCGTGGATAGATGTAAGAGGTGGCAATATTGAAGTGAATTACACCAGTATATCTTATGGTTTATCTTAGATTCCTTTCGATTAAATCCATATTGATTAAGGCTGCAAGTTGGAAAGGTTCAACCCAAATTTTTTTGCATAGACCAACTTCTTTGGAAGGCTAAACATTTTTTATGGCTCTGATATTCATATAATTAATTAACCTGAATCATTCTTTCCGTAACATTAATAAATTGTTGAGCTTGAATCAACAGAAAGTCTCTTTGGGTTTGAAATTCTTGCTTTGTGATTGTGAATTTTTATTTACCGGAACATCAAATATAAATTACCTTAGCATGCAAGGTTTCTTAAAGTGCAATCATACGTGGAAATTGTTAATCTTTTGTGGTTTGATAATGGAAAATTGCATTGTGCTTATTATTGTGGTGTTAATGACTCTACCTTTTTTTATGGTAATTAGGCGCTCAATCCATATGATGATTTGGAGAGACTTGGGATCCCACCTCCACCAGAAGGAAGATACATGTCACGCTACCCAGGTATTGTTTTTTAAGCCTCATTAGCCATGTATGGCTCCTAAAAAATGAGGTGCGTACTGACCTGCATATGCTCCAATATGAGCTCAACTAAACATTTGATATAATGTTACAAATGAATTAACTCTTGAAATAATATTTTTTGTTTTGTTTCAGTACTAGGTATATCCCATATATATTCCCCTTACCGATTTTCGCAGCATATAGGAGCAATTGTTCAAAGCAACTTAGATCATTTAACTTTGGTGAATTACCAGACCTCTACTCATGAAACTTACATCACACATTATCATGTCTTTTTTTTTTTTTTTTTTTTTCATTTATGTTTGTAGGTCCCATCCCCGCCTAGAGCTCAGTAGATAGGGAAGAAGGTAGTCACAAAAGGTCCAAGGAGAGGGAAGCAAACATGTGTAAAAGCAGTTCCATGGACATGGAAGAAAGGTTTCACAAAAGATTTATGGACCAGGATGATCATTCATCCAAAAGGAGCTCTGCTGAGACAGAAGAATACCATTACAATAGGAGCTCTGCTGATACAGAAGAATACCATCACAATAGGAGCTCTGTGGACAGGGTAGAGCGCTCTCACAAAAGGAGCTCTTGGGATAGGGATGAGTGTTCTCACAAGCGGCATATGTAAGTCCCAGCGCCATGAGAGGTCTGCTAGCCATGATCACGCTTAAAAATTGCAAGAGAGATGATATGGAAAGACTCAGTGAGGAGAGGAGTCAGTAATGATAGACTTGACTACGCAAATGGCAAGGTGCTTGCTTATCCCTGTTGGAACACTAAGAACTAGTGATCAAGCACAAATGCCCGAGGAGCTAGTAGTGATCTGCATTCATATTGAAAGGTGGACAATAGTTAAATATCTGAATCAATATTCCTTATCAGGTAAGGATTTGCAATAAGCATGGTTGTCCAAAATAGTTGAGGTTCATGCAAAGTTAACCAGATTGTTTAGTAAAGCAGAATTGTGGGTTTGGTTGTGATTTAGATGCTCACTGTAGAATTAACTATAGGAAGAGTTGTATACTCCCTTTGTAAGAGGCAGTTTTCACTCTCTTTTCCTCATCTACGCTCCTTTTCAATTGCTTATATATTTTATATATTTTGATTATTTATTTCCAAATATATCCTTTTGTGGCTTTTGACTTTCCACCGAACCTTTGTGTTCAGTGGGTAACAAACAAACATCCTTCTTGGTGTTCGATAGCTTAGGTTTTGCTGGGATAAAGAGAATAATTATGAGTAATCATTTTGGTGTGCCTACTTCCTAGGGGCAGTTTGGAAGATGAAGTGGGTATATTGAGCAATTATTAGACTTTTATATAAAAAGTGGGTCCAACCAAAATTATGGGTATTAATTGAATAAGAAGTGGAGTCAAATAACCCACCATAGTTTTAACCCAACTTGCACTGTAGAAATGTTCCTCACCGCATGCCAGCTAGGTAATCTGCCAAGACTACTCTCACAAGCAACAAAACATACACCAAACCAAGTAGTGAGGATGACCAAGAAAGGCTTTGGTGGAGTGAAAGGCTGCTTGTGCTTTCATTATATATTAATTCAAGTAATTATTTGCAATATTATTGTTGAAGATTAAGATGAATTCTACTTAAAAAGAACAGAATCAGGGCTAATTAACACAGATCACACAAGCATTTCCCAAACACATTATTCTTCCACTAAAACATAGAGGTGCCTTTTGGACTTGTCCATTGGGGCGGCAGCTTGCAAGCTTATCCCAAACACATGTTGAAGGTGAAACAAAGAATTGTCAGAACAAGTAATTCATAATGTCAAGGTAGAACCAAGTTGAAAATTCTTATAGTATTAATTGGCATAATAATAGTAATTCATAGTATATATATATATATATATATATACTTACAGAGAAATTAATTAATGTGTTCCAAAATATGAAATGGAGTCTTGCAAGTTGCAACATTTGTATCGGCAATCAGCAGGCCCTCTAGAAATATTCACTGACCATTACAAATAAACACACAAACACTTCAATATAGAAGTTATTACTACGAATTTTGAAAGTTGTTATTATTTAGTTGATATTGATCGATTACGCATATCTAGAACCAAAATGGATAAGTGTCCATTACTCCATTGTGATTGTCTATTGATGAACTAAAAAAACCAAAAATGTTGTTCGATCGGTGAATAAATTAAAAACTTACAGTTGCTTTTTTATCATCACTGTCATCATTCTGGTTGTCCACCTGAACGTCATCATCACCATCGTCACCATTATCTGCCATACTTATCAAGAAAATAAGCATCTTCTTCTTCTCCTACACTTTTCTGTACTCTTTCTAGTTCAGGGGAAGTCTTCAACTTGTGGCAGCCAGTTACAGAAAAAGTTTCTAAGGATGGGAATTTGACAATGCAATTTTCTGAGCAAAAGCCTTGCAGACTTGGTAGAGAACGAAGGGTCAAATGCTGCAATCCGCTGAAAGCAATCTCATTTCCTGCATCATCTTCTTCGTTGCTTGCCACTATTTGTATCATTCTTTTGCAACACAAAACTTTCATTCTTTTGAGTTTCATTAAACTTTTGGCAACCGAAGAAGTTGTTAAATATTCCATTTCGTGACAACCAATTACTTCCAAAGTTGTTAGATTCTGGAAAGATATTATTGGGGATGACTCTAGAAGCTTTAATCTTGGACACTCCTTCACCTCTAGTATTTCCAAGTTTGGAAAAACTGGGCCTGCTGCTTGGGAGTTCTCATTCCCTAGATGAATCAGCTGGCGCATAAAACAAAGCTCCAAACGTCTTACATGTGGGAGGGTCCCAACTGTATGTATTTCCCCACTACCATTTCCTTCATCGACAAATATTTCTTTGCTAGAATCACAGTTCAATGAAAGTCGTTCAAGATTATGTAATTTCTGAAAGAAACCAACTGCTTGCTTGGTGAAGGGTGCAACAAAGTGAAACCAGTTTAGTTTGCTAACGAATTCTGCTATGGGTGGATCATACCAAATCTTCATGGTGCTCCCCAAGACCAATTCTTCCAAGTTGGGGAATGAACCCTGAAATATATCAACGTGTGGATGTTAAATAGCATATATGGAGTAAGTGATATTGTTCCCTCTAAATGTTGGAGATGAATATATTTCTAAATTACTTAAAAACAAGTGACTTGATGTCCTTCATAAACTATTGTATTTAGAGTTGGAAACTTCCATGTATGGGTGCCATTAGATATGATCGATAACCACATGCATATATATGAGCAAATTCAGATATTTTCAAGTGTTCATCCACGTGAATGCAAAAGGACGATTTCTTTTCAGTTTTCTTTGAGAACAACATTGATTAATTGCATAAAGAAGTTAGTCGTAAATGAAAAAAAGTTAAAAAAGATGATAGAAATTTACGAGACCAAATACTCTGTTCCTTCTCTATCTCCTATCTAATTTTTTGATACCTGTCCACTCACTTAACAGCCATCCACCATGGTTAACACCCTTTAAAATAAAACGAATTCTCACTCCAACTAGTTTTGGACTATTCATCTCCTATTTACACCCATTAAAATGTGATAGGAAGCCGGTTCTGGTTTTGTTCATATTAAGAGTGCTGAGATTAGAGAAAATACAAGAGCGTAATGGGTGTTAACAATGGTGGATGGCCATTAAGTGAGTGGACAGATGTCGAAAAATTAGATAGGATAAGGGAAGGGACAGAGCACTTGGTGACATGAGATTTGAACCCGAAATTTACTATTTCTAACCTCAAATATCCTTATTTTCATGTATAATTTTAAAAATTTTAAAAAAGTGAACACCAAATTATCATTTTAATTAATACTGATAAAAAAAATATTAATAAACAAAATAAATAAAGATGAATTTCTAATAAATTTTATGTGTAAAAGTACGCGTACCTTCTCAATTAGAAAGAAAGATTGTTTAGTTGGAGTATACAAACGATTTGGCTCATGTTCTTCCTGAAACATGGAAAATTCCGTAGCAAAAATCTTCACTTTAGAACATCCAAATATTTCCAAGCGTTTGAGTAGTGGCCACTTGGATGCATGCATACCTGGATAGAAACTCCTAAGTTGGGGCAGCCATGCAAATTTCACAAATGTTACTTTTGGGAACACAAATTTAGGAATTGTTTCTAGTCCTTCTTCCTTTGCAACGATTTCCTCTACTTCCTCACAATCTAACACTTCAAGCTTTTGTAGCTGCCGAAGGCATCTGGCTGCTGAGGCTGGAAAAATGTTTTTCAACCTTGGGCACTTACTTATGGCTACTGAATCAAGATTTTGATAGTTGAAAATTTCCAGCTGATCAGTGTCTAGAGCATTCAATCCCGTTGTACTAGGCCCAAAGATATTTATTAAATTGTCACAACCAAAAACTTCAACTGCTCTCAGTCTGCAAAAAGAATATGGAGCAAGTTGGTTGTGCCATATTGTCATCAACTTACTTAGGCCACCGATGACCAATCTCTCCAAGCTAGGAAGTCTTACCTGTAGTACATATATATAATCATCGATCTTATGGGCTTATTAAAAAACTTTTTGAGAAAATATTGGAAATAAAATGATGAAAGAAAAAAAAAAAAAAAACAGAAATGTAAATTACCTTTTCGTCAAAAAGAAAGTATTGTACTACAGTCTCAACATCAAGGTTCTCCTTAGAGTCGATCTCTTCAATTTCTTTGTAGATTGTAGTATTTTCACACATAGGACTAAAGATGAATGCCCTCAGCTTAGTACAATTAACTATTTCCAATTTCTCCATTGACGAAAATTCAATATAACTTCCTGTGCAAAATGTAGAAAGGTTTGGAAGATCTTTTAACCTCAGATCTTCTAACTTACAAAACATGTTATCCATGTTTTCTTCATCATATTCTTTTGTTGATATTATCTCTTCCATGATTTCACATGTGGATATCTCAAGATGTTTGAGCTGTACAAGACTTCTAGCCATAGAAGATGATAAGAAGAATCTTAAATCACCACATCCATGCACTTTCAAGGTTACTAAGTTGGGCAACACAACCTGTAGTACATATCATGTTTAGGAAATTAATTATGACAGTTTAAAATGTTAGTAAACTTACTATAGGCTAGTACGTACTATGCTTTTGGTCGTAAGAGGGTTGAAGGTGAATTTAATTGCTCATCTAATTAATAATCAAGCATAACAAATTTGTACCTCATATATCAAATAAGGCAACAACTAACAAGGATTGGTGTCATTACAAACTACGTACATATTTAGGTCATTGCAACGTTTTTAAATGACCTAACAAAAAAAGACAATGTCAACTAAATATTAGTTTGGTGCTATTAATCATTCTTGATATAATAAACTTTTGGGTGATTTCGATATATATTAGCCCATTGAATTATTTTTTTTCAAAAGTCTAACACTATTACTTTTTTTTTTAATAGGTAAAGCCTATATTTAAAATTCTGCTCCACGTAGGATAACAATATTCCATTAATTCCTTACTATTTATAAATTGCGCAATTATGTAATTAATGTTTGTTTTTAAATTGTGTCATTCTTTAGATCCCGTTATTCTCCCATCAGAAAAAAAAAAAAATCATAAACTTAATGGATTCATTAAAACACTTAATCTAAGACACCTTTTATATTATATGGTATGATATATATACAGGGATTTTCTCATGAGAGGAAGTTTGCATTTTTAATTTTACGGATGTGTGGATTATCCAGTTGACAGGTGCTATAGTAAGTTCACGGCGACCGGATAGTCCACATCCAAACTTGTTACAACACCTGTCGACCGGATAATCCACATGTCGACCGGATAATCCACACATTCGCAAAATTTGAAAAATGCGAACATTCTCTCTAGAGAATGACTGTATATATATATATATATCTCTCTCTCTCTTCTCCACCATGATTAAGTAGGTCAAATAAAGAACCTACAACCGAGAATTGTCTCTAGGTTCATTATATTTGTTTTTTAGTGTAGGTAATTTGATTCATTAGGTTCTTTAATTGTTATAGGTTATTTATTTGAGTGTAAGAATGTATGTAGATTCATTTTACCGTAGGTTCACTTATATATATATATATATATATTCTCTTATAAAGACAAAGTGCATTGTAGTATATACATTTTGTAACGGTAGGTTCCTTATTAATTACATATATATATTTATAATTTAATTGGTTGTAAGTTCCTGATTGCATTTTTTTTTTTTGGTAATCGAGGGTGTCCTGGGTCAGCTTTCGCGCACTAGACTAATCCCTTGGGCCTGATTGCATATTTCTAATTTAATTGTGCAGGTTTTTTATTATTCTATTTTATATACCTTAGTATTTATAGATAAATTATTTGGAGTTTGTTTCTGTTTGACCACCACCCATAAATAAATATCATTTTTTATTTTCAAAGCCATTTGTTTCTAGAATAATTATTGCGGTTATTTATTATTGCATGATTACTATTATCAACATTAAAAGCACCAAAATTTAAGGAGCAATAATAACTATTTTAAAAACTAAATAGTCAAACAATGAAGAAAACGTCTCAGATGTAGTTGAAGAAAAAAAAAATTATATATATATATATATATAGAAAATAGATGAGTTGGAAACTAGTCAAATGGTCTTAACACATGAAAAAAAAGAAAAAGAAAAAAAAGACATGGATTTTAATTGGATAAATATGAGTTTGAAGGTGGTTTTCCTAATTTACTATAAACTTTTAAAGAATGAACTATATATTCTCAAGTTTCTAATAATATTCTACGATTAACTCATATTATTTGAACAATTTTTTTGACAACCCATATTATTTGAACATCTATATAATAACAACCAATCACTGAATATCGTAACCTTATCAAAGTAAATTTTCTTTATAAAATAAAATATTTTAAATTCAAAGAATGAAAGTGCGGAAGGATGTTGCATTTCTTTCGGTAAATTAGTTTCTCCAAGCATGAACAATGACACAAATGAATGTAATATAACAACGATGCATTGTGTTAGACAAATAACTATATATTAATGATAGAACAGCAAGTCAAAATAAATGAAACCAAGGAACGTACCTTCCTATTTATGACATGTGTAAAATCAACATCATTTTGCACGTGGAGATGCTTCAGTTGCTGAAATCGTTCATCCATTTGACAGACAATACTATTAACACCCTCCTCTGTCCCATCCAAGTACAAATCTTCACATCTCTTCAGTAGAATTTGTAGACCTCGATTCCATTCATTGCCAGTAGTGAGCTTCAGTTTTATTGTGTTGAGGGTCGTGTCAGTCATGTCTTCCCTTTTCCATGCATCACCAATATATATTTCGTATCTCTTCAACTTATTGGAGAACAGGTTTGCTGGAAGAATGTGAGGATGCGGAATGTTTATTTCTAATGCAGTTAGCTGAGACAAATATTGCAATTCTGAAAGGCTAGCATTACTTCTTTCTTCACCTTCAGCTTCAGCTTCCCATTTGTCAAAGCTGTTCCCCATTCTCAAGTCTTCTAGTCTTGTTAAACTTGATATAACATTAGGTGTAATCACTTCAAGTTGAGAGCAATTAGACAAATCCAACACCCGTAAATGAGTCAATTGCCCTATTTCTTTGGGCAACTGTTTAACCTTAGAAGATACACAGCTAAGAATTTTTAAGTTTGTTAGCTCTCCAACTAGAGCTATGTCTCCCAACACACACTCATCTAAACACAATGTTTGAAGATTATTTAGGAACTGAAAGGACGAAGGAAGTGAGGAAATATGCAGTCTGGTTAAATCCAACACTTTGAGTTTTTTCATCTCTTCAAAAAAGTTGCATGGGATTTCCAGTGAGTCATCATCTTTGAGGTACAAACAAAACATTTCTAGTTCTTGGCATTCCAAAACTTCAGGAAGTTTAGGGATGTTGCAGCAATCCAAAGAGATCTTAGTGCACTTTTCCAAGAAGTCCTTATTTGGCCATTCTTCCAATTCACCTCCATATTCTACTGATAAAACGTGATGATCTCTGGTTGCAATTGAGATAGCAACGTTGTATACAAGATCGTGCATTCTGACATATGTATCATCATCACTGTCTAGCAATAGACAAGAATCTTTAAGCTCTTCAACCCGTGAATGCAAAGTATTTTGTGCTTCTTCTACTGTACAGACTTTTTCAAACAAACCCAATCCCATACCATATTTCAACAACTCTGATAACCCAATATAGTTCCCCTGTGTACTAGTTAATCCACAAAGCAAGAACAATGGCTTAAGCCTCTTATCATCCAATTGATTGTAACTCCACTCTAGATTCAAGTAAACTTTTTTTTCGTTTTCTGTTGTCTCTTCTTTTCCAACTCCTTTTAGGCGTTTCAAGGCATCTTCCCATGCATGCAATGTACTTCTATTTTTTAAAGCCCTTGCAACTGTGACAACTAAAACTGGTAAACCTCCACATTTTTTAGCTACTTTGGTTGCTACTTTTCGTATAGCAGGAATATTCTTAACAACATCCCCCGACATCTTCTCAAATAAAAGCCAAGTTTCTTTTTCTTTTAAAACGTCCACCCGAAAATCTTTTTGTGTACCCATATTAGAGGATAATACAATTCGACTTTTAGATGTCAACAATACTTTACAAGTCGCCACACGAGGAAGTCCCACATCCTCCAAATTAATTGTTTCCCAAACATCATCCAAAATTACAAGAACCTTCTTGTCTTTTATCCTGTCACATATACGGCGCGCTCTTTCAGCTATGCTCACATTTTCAACAAAGTCCATACCTAACTTTTCAGAAATTTCTTTTTGAATTCTTTCCAAGTATGAATTATTTTTCACATTCAGAATCATGACCACATCATCAAATAACTTTTTATCTTCTGTTACTTGCCTACAAACTTCTTTGACGAGTGTTGTCTTGCCCACACCCGCAATTCCGTACACCCCAATCCTGTCAGTATTAGGATTTCTCAGTTCATCCATAATTTTCTTCACAGTTGAAACCCTCGAATCAAAGGCCTCGTAATCTTTGATAGATATGGCACATACTTCTTGTGGGCGAACATCGTATGCAAAACTGGTAAAATTTCTTTTTCCATAGAGCTCAACAACCTCCTGCAACAATTTTGTTGATTTCCTGCTTAGCTGATGACGGAGCTTTAGATTAGGACGAAACCCATGGAAACACTTCATCTTTCCTTGGTGTTCAGCTTCCAAGATTCTGTTTGCCTCTCCAGTGATGTTATCCACATCTGTCAGCCAGATGTTGACAGAGGTTTCGATTTTTCTACCTTTTCTTTCTTCTTCAACAACCTTATGCTGCACAGTCTCTCTGGCAGCACCCAAGTCGCGCACTTGACTCTGTAGATTTTGGAAGTTTCTTTTGCAGTGAAATAGATAACCCACTTGGCGTGCAACTGGTTCAACAGTGTACTCGCCAATTTTGCCAACAATCCCAGTACCAAATGTAATAAGACACTCCATATGGCTGTTGAATATAAAGCAAATATTCAAAGAAGGGAATATGACAACAAAACTGCAATGAGATTCAACTCAAAGCACAGATGAAAACAGGGGAACTAAACAAGGACCAAGTGAAAAACAGAGGGTGCTACAACCATACAAGAGGTCTAGGATCGAATTTACCAAGGTTTGAGAAGTTTGAAAGTTTGTTTGTTGACATTAAAAAAGAGGTCTAGGATCACATTTAAAAAAGAATAAGAAATAGAGAAAAGAAAAATAAAAGAAGGATATTAAAAGAACCTACCTTTATCTCTTTTGGTGACTTATGAATGAAGCTGGTTGCTCTTTTGATTTTCAAATTCCTTCGCCTAGAACACAGGAGTGCAAATAGAATTGATCTGTAAATGAAAAGTGACGTGGCATTTTTTATTTTATTATTTTATACAAATTGATATGGCTCATAATTTGATAATTTCTTACTTGTTATAGATAAATATGTTTCAGAATCAATAAAATACCATCATTATTCGTCAATGAGTATACCTTTAAGAAGTAGGGACACTGGGACAGAGTGTAAAATCTCCTTTGCCTGTTTTACTTTTTGGTTGGTTCGGGAACTGTAATATATGGTGAATATAGACCAAATCAAGAACAAAGAAATTAACAAAGGAAATATATATCAAAAACAGAGCAAATGAAATCAAAGTGACTACCAGAAAAGAAATTAAAGAGGGACACTAAAGGAAGTACCTTATATATCTCTTTTGGTTATGACTTATAAATGCAGCTACTTGCGCTCTCTTCAAATTGCTTTGTGTAGAACACTGAAGTACGAATGCATTGAGACTAAGTATTAGTTGTATTCGTTGTATTTGTTGTTAAGTAAGATGACAGATGTTCTATTCCTATTGGTTAGTATATAAGTCTGTTATAGTTTGTTAAAGGTAGTATACACTATAAATAGACTACAGTACGTATTGTAATTCATTCATTCAGTCAATACAAGAACAATACATTTTCATTTTTCTCTGTTTCTATCACTAAGCAGATGCAAATCAAAAGTAGTAAAAGTGAAATGACAACTTGTTATTTTTGTTTTTTTTCTTTCAGCGCCTTAAATCGCTTGCTTGGAATGAACACAGGGTATGAATACAAACCTTCTGGTAATGTGACCAAGCTTAAAGAACAGACAGCATGCAACTCTTTCCTTTTCTTCTTTTTTTTTTCCTTTTTCCTTTTTTCCTTATAAGGTGAAAACAACAATTGAAAAGTAGGAAAACTATGAAAACAAGTGTGCCAAAGAAGGTTGCTGCAACGTACTAAAAAAAGAACAATTGGGATTTTATTTCTGTTCATAAAGTCTCTTGTTTTTTACAACCGTACTAGAGGTCTAGGATCGAATCCACCAAGGTTTGAGAAGTTTGGAAGTTTGTTGTGGGAGGTCACATTTAAAAAAGAATATGAAATAGAGAGAAGAAAAATAAAAGAAGGAAATTAATAAACCCTACCTTTAATCTCTTTTGGTTATGACTTATGAATAAGTCATGAAGCTAGTTGCTCTTGAAATTCTTTGATTTTCAAATTCCTTGGCCGAGAACACGTACGTACAGGCGTGCAAATACAATCGGACTGTAAATGAAAAGTAGAATGGTAGTTTATTTATTTATACATTTGATATTACTCATAATATCATAAATATTTTTCAGAGTTACCATCATGATTTATAAATGAGTATACCTTCAGGAAGTAGGAACAGAACAGAGCCTATGTATCCTTTTACTTTGTGCTACTCGGCAAATTTTCCAACTTGCAGTTTACTAATTTCTCCGCTTCCTGTTTTAGTAGGTATGTTTATTTTTTGGTTCTGGGACTGTTATATATGTTGAATATACACCAAATCAAGAACAAAGAAATTAAAAAACGAAATATCAAAAACAGAGCAAATGAAATCAGTCTGGCAAATGAGACAATGCAGATGCAAATAAAATTAAAGAAGGAAACTGAAGGATGTACCTTATAAATCTCTTATGGTTATGACTTATGAATGAAGTGAGTTGCTCTTCAAATTGCTTTGCGTCGAACACAGAAGTACAAATACAATCGGTCTGGCAAATGAGACTATGCAGATGCAAATCAGAAGCAGAAAAAGTAGATGAAAGAAAACCTGTTCTTTTTAGTTTTGGTTTTTTTTTTTTTTTTTTTTTTTATTAATTTAGAAGTAGAGAAAAGTACAAACAAAAGAAGGTTGCTAGCTGCAACGAACAAACTGAAAATGTGCAGGGAGAGTCAAATCAGAGAACAAATGGAAACAATGAAATGGAACAAGTGCTTAACTCTCTTTCAGTATATATATCAGTATATATATCAGAGGCACATGAACTGATATATATATTCTGAATAAGAAATAGAGAAAAGAAAAATAAAAGAAGGATATTAAAAGAACCTACCGTTATCTCTTTTGGTGACTTATGAATGAAGCTAGTTGCTCTTCAAATCCTTTGATTTTCAAATTCCTTCGCCTAGAACACAGGAGTGCAAATAGAATTGATCTGTAAATGAAAAGTAACGTGGCATTTTTTATTTTTTTATTTTATACAAATTAATATGGCTCATAATTTGATAATTTCTTTTTTTTTTTTTTTCTTTTGGCGTACCTTAAATCGCTAGCTTGGAATGAACACGGGGTATGAATACAAACCTTCTGGTAATGAGATCAAGCTTCAAGAACAGACAGCATGCAACTCTTTCCTTTTTTTTTTTTTTTTTTTTCTTTCCTTAAGGTGAAAAACTGAACAGAACAATTGAATAGTAGAAAAACTATGACAACAAGTGTGCCAAAGAAGATTGCTGCAACGTGGGACAAACTGCAATTAAGTGTGAAAGGAGACGCAAATCAGATCGAAGACAATTCAAATGAATGAAATGTAGTTGTACATTGGCTTAGATCACAGAACAATGACTTTCAAGATGATGAATGAGTTTGAGAAATTGTACTACGCGTGAATTATTGCAGCAAATGGATAGTGGTTGCCAGAAGTTAATGAAGAAGTTGCATAATTAGAGGAAAGTGAGTGTTCACGTGGTCTTGGGTCCCCATTAATTAATAGCTTGTGAGTGTTGACTTCAAGTCTATGCCAGCAAAATTCAACATAATCTGACATCAAGCCTTTCCACACATGGGGTGCTGGTCGTACTGGGGTTCTTTCACATTAATACGTACAAAAAAAAAAAAACAGACTTGTACATGTAGGCAACATGAATCACAACGACAACATGGTCTAAGAAATTTGCTTTGAAAATTTTATGAAATTCCTTTTCATGCTCAAAAAAAAAAAAAAAAAAAAAAATCGATGGCGTTGGATCTACTATGGCCATGACAGATCTGCCATGGCAAGGGAAGGAGGGGAAGGACGGTTGGGCCTAGAGTAAATTCTTTTATTTTTCTAATTTGTTTTTTATTTTTCAGAAATAAGAATTGATATATATTATATAGTAATTATGGGAATGCCAAAAAAACTTCTTATATAAAAAACTTATGTGCAACTTTTATTTGTCCAAATCAGAAACTGAGGATATATATATATATATATATATACAAATGATCACTCGCTCACCATAGAGCGGGAAATTTCTCGCTCACCTAATCACTCAGCAACGAATTTTGAATGATCGGAACCGTCCATAATTTAGAGCATTATTCAAATATCACCTTTGCAAAAAATCAGCCAAATCGGAAACTATTTAGCCAGTGTATTACTGTCAACATCATTTTAACCTTATATGACGAACTGTATTTGTCTGCAAAGTTTGAAGAACCAAACAATTATCGATTTGGCTGATTTTTTAGAGGAACGACCCTTAAGGATAGACCTAAAAAATGGACTGTCCCAATCATTGAATTCCCCGCTCTATGGTGAGCGGGTGGTTAGGTGAGCGGAGAATTCCCCTCTCTATGGTGAGCGAGTAATCATTACTGTATATATATACTCCCCATTAAAAAAAAAAAAGTATAATTGTACATGTAGCAACATGAATGACAACATGTCTAAGAAATTTGGTTTTAATGAAATACTTGTAATGTTAACTACATATGCTTATGTTGTGCGCGTGTGTGTATGTATTATGAACTTAATTATGATCAGCACCTGTCATAACATATCTATTATATATAGTTTCTTAAGTTGGTTGTCTGCGAGTCATATATAATTGGATGTATGAATATTGTGAGTTCGTCTGGTTTGCAGGAAGCTTGATCACCATTCCTTTATTGACGATTGTGAAGTTATAGTTGATTACATTAATAGACAGCAGTTGATGCATGCCAATAATTATCAATGCTAATTTCAATTCCTTTACTCATCACTAAGGTGGATAATTTTCAGTAATCTGCATACTATACTTTTTGTCCACTGTCGAAGTGTTATTGGCAATTTGGCATAGCTGTTGTATCTAGCTAGACTAGGGCCGGTCCTGACTTTTGGGAGGCCTGGGGCGAAAATTTGGAATGGACTTTTTTGTATATAATTTTAGTTTTACAAAGGAAATAATTATAAAATTTTGTAGACCGATTTTCAATATATATAAAACAATATCACAGTTTGTACAGCCTTGAACAAAACACAATTAAAGGTACATGTAGGGTCTTTGCCTCTTTGGACCTACAAGTTTTGAACAAAAAGTAATAAAAGTTTAGGAGCCTTTGGACTTGTCAAACAACATACTTCATCAATCGTCTCCAAATGCTTTAGCAATTGGCCTTTTTAAGAAGTTGGGCTTTTTATACTTAGTTAAAACAAGCCTTTTTAAGGAGTTGGACTTTTTATTAATTAATGTTGACCTTTTATTCTCTCTATGTAGTAGCACAACAGTTTCATCTAAAAAAAAATTTCTATGTGACAGCATTATGTTTTTCATGTATATATATATATATAAATATACAAAAAAAACTTTTGGGCCCCGGCTACTAGAAACTAGGCCCTAGGCAGTTGCCCCTGCCACCCTTGCCCTAGCGGTCAACCTTGCCACCCCTGCTCAGGGCTGGCCCTGAGCTAGACATGCATAAATCATTTTGTGCAAAAAGCTGTAAGAGGTGGCAATATTGAGTCCAATTCCACCAATATTTCTGAATAACAATTTTTTAGTCTAGCTAGCTTTTGATTAAGGCTACAAGTTCGAGAGGTTAAACCCTATAAATTTTTGCATAGACAGAATTATGTGGAAGGTTGAACCTTGTTTATGGCTCTAATATGCATATATACTAATCAGATGAGTCATTATATATTTCCTTACCATTATTATATTTTTGAGGTTGTGTTATGGTGGAAAATGTTCATGCCACGTGTAAGGCTAGGATTCAATCCATATCACTAATTCTTTTTGGGATTCCGGCGTGCCACCAAGTAATTTTGTACTTTGACAAATACAAGAAAATATAAGTAAGTTAAAGATAAAGACAAGGCAAAATGAAATCAAACGATTGTACTACCAAGCTAGAGAATTTTAAACTTAATTGGTAAAGGTTCTTTTCTTTGCTTGGGCACTCCAGGACTTTCAATTTTTCCTTCTCACCATGACAGTGTGTGTAAATTCAAAAGTGTTAATCACAAGACTAAGAGTGATTGGACTCAAATAGAAACAAAAGACCTTAATAAGGAAAATAAACTTAACCGCATTCGAGGTTAATTGGCTGATAAACAACAATGGTTTTCACTACAAATCGAGCCATAAATTTGAAAGGAAGATCATAATGAGCTGACGATTAAATAAAAAAATAGAATAACTGCTAACAAATACTAGAAAGTTACTGAATCTGGAATTAATTGCGCTTGGAAACGTAGGTCATTAATATTTTTTAAACTAAAAGGAGTACAATCACAAAATAAATAATGAGAATAAATGTAAAACTATGACAACAACAATTGAATAGTAGAAAAACTATGACAACAAGTGTGCCAAAGAAGATTGCTGCAACGTGGGACAAACTGCAATTAAGTGTGAAAGGAGACTCAAATCAGATCGAAGACAATTCAAATGAATGAAATGTAGTTGTACATTGGCTTAGATCACAGAACAATGACTTTCAAGATGATGAATGAGTTTGAGAAATTGTACTACGCGTGAATTATTGCAGCAAATGGATAGTGGTTGCCAGAAGTTAATGAAGAAGTTGCATAATTAGAGGGTCCCCATTAATTAATAGCTTGTGAGTGTTGACTTCAAGTCTATGCCAGCAAAATTCAACATAATCTGACATCAAGCCTTTCCACACATGGGGTGCTGGTCGTACTGGGGTTCTTTCACATTAATACGTACAAAAAAAAAAAACAAAAAAAAAAAAAAACAGACTTGTACATGTAGGCAACATGAATCACAACGACAACATGGTCTAAGAAATTTGCTTTGAAAATTTTATGAAATTCCTTTTCATGCTCAAAAAAAAAAAAAAAAAAAAAAAAATCGATGGCGTTGGATCTACTATGGCCATGACAGATCTGCCATGGCAAGGGAAGGAGGGGAAGGACGGTTGGGCCTAGAGTAAATTCTTTTATTTTTCTAATTTATTTTTTATTTTTCAGAAATAAGAATTGATATATATTATATAGTAATTATGGGAATGCCAAAAAAACTTCTTATATAAAAAACATATGTGCAACTTTTATTTGTCCAAATCAGAAACTGAGGATATATATATATATATATATATATATACAAATGATCACTCGCTCACCATAGAGCGGGAAATTTCTCGCTCACCTAATCACCCAGCAACGAATTTTGAATGATCGGAACCGTCCATAATTTAGAGCATTATTCAAATATCACCTTTGCAAAAAATCAGCCAAATCGGAAACTATTTAGCCAGTGTATTACTGTCAACATCATTTTAACCTTATCTGATGAACTGTATTTGTCTGCAAAGTTTGGAAGACCCAACAATTATCGATTTGGCTAATTTTTTAGAGGAACAACCCTTAAGGATGGACCTAAAAAATGGACCGTCCCGATCATTGAATTCCCTACTCTATGGTGAGCAAGTGGTTAGGTGAGCGGAGACTTCCCCTCTCTATGGTGAGCGAGTAATCATTACTGTATATATATACTCCCCATTAAAAAAAAATAAAGTATAATTGTACATGTAGGAAAATGGATGACAACATGTCTAAGAAATTTGGTTTTAATGAAATACTTGTAATGTTAACTACATATGCTTATGTTGTGTGCGTGTGTGTATGTATTATGAACTTAATTATGATCAGCACCTGTCATAACATATCTATTATATATAGTTTCTTAAGTTGGTTGTCTGCGAGTCATATATAATTGGATATATATATATGAATATTGTGAGTTTGTCTTGTTTGCAGGAAGCTTGATCACCATTCCTTTATTGACGATTGTGAAGTTATAGTTGATTACATTAATAGACAGCAGTTGATGCATGCCAATAATTATCAATGCTAATTTCATTTCCTTTACTCATCACTAAGGTGGATAATTTTCAGTAATCTGCATACTATACTTTTTGTCCACTGTCGAAGTGTTATTGGCAATTTGGCATAGCTGTTGTATCTAGCTAGACTAGGGCTGGCCCTGACTTTTGGGAGGCCTGGGGCGAAAATTTGGAATTGACTTTTTTGTATATAATTTTAGTTTTACAAAGGAAATAATTATAAAATTTTGTAGACCGATTTTCAATATATATAAAACAAAATCACAGTTTGTACAACCTTGAACAAAAAACAATAAAAGGTACGTGTAGGCCGGGTCTTTGCCTCTTTGGACCTACAAGTTTTGAACAAAAAGTAATAAAAGTTTAGGGACCTTTGGACTTGTCAAACAACATACCTCATCAATCGTCTCCAAATGCTTTAGTAATGGGCCTTTTTAAGAAGTTGGGCTTTTTAAACTTAGTTAAAACAGGCCTTTTTAAGGAGTTGGGCTTTTTATTAATTAATGTTGGCCTTTTATTCGCTGTACGTGGCAGCACAATAGTTTCATCTCAATAAAAATTTCTATGTGACAGCATTATGTTTTTCATGTATGTATATATATATATATATATTAATATACAAAAAAAACTTTTGGGCCTCGGCCACTAGAAACTGGGCCCTGGGCAGTCGCCTCTACCACCCCTCCTCAGGGCCGGCCTTGAGCTAGACATGCATAAATCATTTTTGCGCAAAAAGCTGTAAAAGGTGGCAATATTGAGTCCAATTCCACTAGTATTTCTAGATAACAATTTTTTAGTCTAGCTAGCTTTTGATTAAGGCTGCAAGTTCGAGAGGTTAAACCCTATAAATTTTTGCATAGACAGAATTCTGTGGAAGGTTGAACCTTGTTTATGGCTCTGATATGCATATATGTTAATCAGATGAGTCACTATATATTTCCTTACCATTATTATATTTTTGAGGTTGTGTTATGGTGGAAAATGTTCCTGCCACGTGTAAGGCTAGGATTCAATCCATATCACTAATTCTTTTTGGGATTCAAGCGTGCCACCAAGTAATTTTGTACTTTGACGAATACAAGAAAATATAAGTAAGTTAAAGATAAAGACAAGGCAAAATGAAATCAAATGATTGTACTACCAAGCTAGAGAATTTTAAATTTAATTGGTAAAGGTTCTTTTCTTCGCCTAGGCACTCTAGGACTTTCAATTTTTCCTTCTCAACGTGACAATGTGTGTAAATTCAAAATTGTTGATCACATGACTAAGAGTGATTGGACTCAAATAGAAACAAAAGATCGACCTTAATAGGGAAAATAAACTTAACTGCATTCGAGGTTAATTGGCTGATAAACAACAATGGTTTTCACTACAAATCAAGCCATAAATATGAAAGAAAGATCATAATGAGCTGACGATTAAATAAAAAAATAGAATAACTGCTAACAAATACTAAAAAGTAACTGGATCTGGAATCAATTGCGCTTGGAAATAAAGGTCATTAATATTTTTTAAACTAAAAGAAGTACAATCACAAAATAAATACTAAGAATAAATGTAAAGAAGCTGAAATTAGTAATGGGCAAATGCTCAAAAGAGACAAATATGCTTTCCACACATGGGGTGCTGGTCCCACTGGGGTTCTTTCACATTAATACGTACAAAAAGAACAAACAAAAAAAACAAAAAACAGACTTTTACATGTAGGCAACATGAATCACAATGACAACACGGTCTAAGAAATTTGCTTTGAACATTTTATGAAATTCCTTTTCATTCTAAAAAATAAAAAATAAAAATAGAAAATCGTTGGGGTTGGATCTACTATGGCCATGACAGATTTGCCATGGCAAGGGAAGGAGGGAAAGGACGGTTGGGCCTAGAGTAAATTCTTTTATTTTTCTAATTTGTTTTTTATTTTTCAGAAATAAGAATTGATATATATTATATAGTAATTATGGGAATGCCAAAAAAGGTTCTTATATAAAAAATATATGTGCAACTTTTATTTGTCCAAATCAGAAACTGAGGATATATATATATATATATATATATATTCCCCATTAAAAAAAAGGAAGCAATTTTCGCCCCTCGTCGTATATTCTTCATATTGCATCTCTTTGCCTTCTATGCCCTTTTTTTTTCTTTTGTGAACCAGTCTTGTACGTGCTTTCAATCATCATTTTGTACTTCATTAGGAAAATATTTAGCCTGTCAAATTTTTTTTCGTTTTCTTCATGAGAGTCATGATTTATATATCTTCTTCTTTTAATGGTGGGTTTCGTGTTATGAAATTAATTGAGGTTTTCAATTAGTCCACTCCCTCATTTTTGGGTCTTTTGACATTGCCAAGAAAAATTTTCCCATGCCAAGCAACCACTACTTATTTCTAGCATATTTGATTTTTAAAAAAATGAATGTCACATGACAGCTTAATAAGAAAAAAAAGATGTATTATATCATAAAGACGGACAAAAGTGTAGAGAATTACATAAGTTTTTCTTCTTTTTTTAAAAAGAGTTATAGAAATAGATATATTATTATGACAGTTTTAAATAATTAAATGTGTAGGATTTAATGTTGCATAGGTGACATTCTATAATTAAAAGCCAGAGGGTATATGTGGAAAATAAATAATAAAAATATATACAAACATTTAAAAAAATAAGAAAGAGTGCAAATGGAGAAAAAAGGAGTGTGAAAATCACCTCCCAAAAAAAAAAAGTATAATTGTAAATGTAGGAACATGGATGACAACATGTCTAAGAAATTTGGTTTTAATGAAATACTTGTAATGTTAACTACATATGCTTATGTTGTGTGCTTGTGTGTATGTATTATGAACTTAATTATGATCAGCACCTGTCATAACATATCTATTATATATAGTTTCTTAAGTTGGTTGTCTGCGAGTCATATATAATTGGATTTATGAATATTGTGAGTTCGTCTTGTTTGCATGAAGCTCGATCACCATTCCTTTGTTGATGATTGTGAAGTTATAGTTGATTACAATAGACAGCAGTTGATGCATGCCAATAATTATCAATGCTAATTTCATTTCCTTTACTCATTACTAAGGTGTTGAAGTTAATGTCTAAACTGATATTAACACAAATGCAAAAGTTTTGAAAAATGTGGCTCAGGCCAACTTCTCCAGAAAATTGGAAGTTAAGAGGACAATCAATCATCAACACACTGACAATCGATTGTCAAGCCACCTTTGGCAAAAAATATCTTTTACTGTTTTGCTTTATCCTTTTACTTAATCGCTAAGTCTTATATTTTTGAATGGTAAGATCATCAAGCACACAAATAGATGGCTGAGATCATTACCTTAGATATTTTGTATTAAAGCACTTTATGCTTCCGTAGTTGTTAAGAAATCTAAGTAGGAAGGTTTTATACTCAAGTTCATGTAATTGGCTTAGATAAACCTCTTCAAAATATTTATGTTATCAAGTGCTTTATGCAACTTGATATAAATATCACTTAGATGATATTTTATCAGATAGACATAGATGTAGAGATACACTATGAGCTGTAGATGACATTGGATCATCATCTCCATAAGTTGTAGATGACAATGGATCATCACCTCCATGAGTTGTAGATGACAATGGATCATCACACCATAAGTTGAGATCTTTATGTTGTAGACTTAGGGACTTGTCCTAAGCTTCACATAACAATCGATAATCATAATCGATCTATAGAAGATATGAAAAATGAATCCTCCATGAGCTATAGATGACAATGAATCATCACACCATGAGTTGAGATCTTTTATGCAAATTCTTTTCTTTCATAATTAAACTAATGATTAGATACTGAATTGTAGGTCATAAATTTCAACTTGGTATCAGGTTTTCAAAATTCCAACAAGGTATCAGAGCTTTGTTGATCAAAATTTCAACAAAGTATCTGATCAAATTCCAACATAAGGTGGATAATTTTCAGTAATCTGCATACTATACTTTTCTGTCCATTGTCGAAGTGTTATTGGCAATTTGGCATAGTTGTTGAATCTAGCTAGATTAGGGCCGGCCCTGACTTTTGGGAGGCCTGGGGCGAAAATTTGGAATGGACCTTTTTGTATATAATTTTAGTTTTACAAAGGAAATAATTATAAAATTTTGTAGACCGATTTTCATTATATATAAAACAATATCACATTTTGTACAGCCTTGAACAAAAACAATTAAAGGTACGTGTGGGCCGGGTCTTTGCCTCTTTGGACCTACAAGTTTTGAACAAAAAGTAATAAAAGTTTAGGGACCTTTGAACTTGTCAAACAACATACCTCATCAATCGTCTCCAAATGCTTTAGTAATGGGCCTTTTTAAGAAGTTGGGCTTTTTATACTTAGTTAAAAGTTAAAACAAGCCTTTTTAAGGAGTTGGGCTTTTTATTAATTAATGTTGGTCTTTTATTCTCTGTACGTGGCAGCACAATAGTTTCATCTCAAAAAAATTTTCTCTGTGACAACATTATGTTTTTCATGTATGTATATATATATATATTAATATACAAAAAAAACTTTTGGGCCTCGGCCACTAGAAACTGGGCCCTAGGCAGTCGCCCCTACCATCCCTGCTCAGGGCCGGCCTTGAGCTAGACATGCATAAATCATTTTTGTGCAAAAAGCTGTAAGAGGTGGCAATATTGAGTCCAATTCCACTAGTATTTCTAGATAACAATTTTTTAGTCTAGCTAGCTTTTGATTAAGGCTGCAAGTTTGAGAGGTTAAACCCTATAAATTTTTGCATAGACAGAATTCTGTGGAAGGTTGAACCTTGTTTATGGCTCTGATATGCATATATATTAATCAAATGAGTCATTATATATTTCCTTACCATATTATATTTTTGAGGTTGTGTTATGGTGGAAAATGTTTCTGCCACGTGTAAGGCTAGGATTCAATCCATATCACTAATTCTTTTTGGGATTCAAGCGTGCCACCAAGTAATTTTGTACTTTGACGAATACAAGAAAATATAAGTAAGTTAAAGATAAAGACAAGGCAAAATGAAATCAAACGATTGTACTACCAAGCTAGAGAATTTTAAACTTAATTGGTAAAGGTTCTTTTCTTCGCCTAGGCACTCTAGGACTTTCAATTTTTCCTTCTCAACGTGACAATGTGTGTAAATTCAAAAGTGTTGATCACATGACTAAGAGTGATTGGACTCAAATAGAAACAAAAGATCGACCTTAATAGGGAAAATAAACTTAACTGCATTAGAGGTTAATTGGCTGATAAACAACAATGGTTTTCACTACAAATCAAGCCATAAATATGAAACGAAGATCATAATGAGCTGACGATTAAATAAAAAAATAGAATAACTGCTAACAAATACTAGACAGTAACTGGAGATGGAATTAATTGCGCTTGGAAATAAAGGTCATTAATATTTTTTAAACTAAAAAAAAGTACAATCACAAAATAAATACTAAGAATAAATGTAAAGAAGCTGAAATTAGTAATTGGCAAATGCTCAAAAGAGACAAACAGCTGAATCAATATTCCTTATCACTGTTTGTACCATAATTTTCAAGAAATGTCACCTGGTACAAGCCCAAAGCCCAAAAGAGGAGAATTAGCCCAAAAATGATGCTAACTCAACTAAAGCCCAAGTTCAAGGCCCACGTAGGATGGCTCGAGTGAATAGAATTACCTTGGCGAAAGAATCTCTCAGCAGGTACCAAACTGAGTGGAATATGAAGGGATTAAGGCCAGTAATGCATTTCCACGTGAGCTCACAAAGTTGTCAAAAGCTGGATTGCAGCTGTCAAAAAGGGATAAGTACAATGCCCCAGACATGTTCAGAGCCACCCACGTGTTGGCCATCCAAGGGAGAACCACCTTGTAACGCCCCGATCCTCGGGCCCATAAATGCATTGAAACACCAAACATTTAAAACCTGTTTTCTCTTTCTTTTGAGCCATGCACATAAACATAAATAAATACATTTCTTTCAAATAAAATATTTATGTAAAACCTCTGTATAAAAATATTTAAATAAATCAAAGTGGGTCTCACTGCCTCGACTTCTCCTCACTGTCTCCTCAGTCTGCTTAACCTGTAAAACACAAACCCTACACCACATCCATGGTATACCGGGTTACACAACAAACCCGGTAAGCTCACTAGAGCTCGTATGAGTGAAATGACTTAAACAATTGACCTCAATAATTTCTTCAATTCCATACTAAAAAAAAAATAATCCACAATAAAATCCATAATTACTCAATCACATAATAATTTCATTCACCAATGATTCAAGAATCAAGATAAATCAAATTTCCTTAATTCCACAATAAAATCCCATCAGTAAAAATGTAATAGTCATTCCAACAATTCAAGCTTAATCATCCACCATTAACCTCAAACATAATTTATAAGTCTATACCATATCTCCAACTGATTCGCGATAATCCAAACCACACATCATAACCCATAATCTCAATGCTAATCATCAACATTCCCATCCTCAGGATTCAAGCCTAGATTTTACCAAGTCCTAGCCAAACCAAATCCTAGCAACAAAAGCATACACGCAAGCAAAGCAACAAATCTATCTATCTAATTTCACTCACATCGCTTTTTGAAATCCCCCTAATTTCACTCACATCGCTCTTGGAAATCCTCCAACTTTAAAAACCTTTTCTCAAATCCATTTTGAACTCATCTCAAAACTGTAAATCGACCTCTGAAGGACAATTAATGCTCTCAAAATACTCCACAACTGAAACCTCACACCACACTAGTACTCGGGGAACTACTGGTCATATACTGAGGTAACTATGCTCGCCACTTCCCGTGCAGAGTGAATCGATGCACGGGCAAGCAGGAATGCTCGCCACTTCTCGTGCAAAGCGAATCGATGCACGAGCAGACATGAATGCTCGCCACTTCTCGTGCAGAACGAATCAATGCACGAGCAGGCAGGTAACTAGGCTCACCACTTCCCGTACAGAGCGAATCGATGCACGAGCAGGCAGGTACTCTCGCACAACCTCAATCACAACATTCTCGAATCCATCACATAACTGTCATTGTTTAATAATATATTAATGCCCCTTATATTTCTTTTCAGATTCACCTCTACATATGCATCACCATCAACACTTGCTGTGAGAAAATTTATTCTTAAAACATTTATAAAACAAGGTCCACTCACTATTTACTCACGACCCCTCACTTGTTTGCCACTCAAATCATACCAACACTTCCTCAACAAGTAACTTGATTATTCTGTAAAAATAATTGTCTAATCATCATTCATTGATCCTCAAAAATAGACATTTCTCATCTAATCAGTAATTAATCCCAGGGCAACTCTATAATTCCCAATTATTCCCTAGCCTCAAATCCTGGTCAATTCATTCTCATTATCCAAATCCTACACTTAGTCTTCTCTAACAAATAACAACAACACACGAAACAGACAATTCGCTAACGATACTCTACATTACAATCCGATAAGTTTCACTCACAGTTTAATCACGTGAAAAGGCTACAATGCCCTTGGACGGCAACACGCTCGGATAACAAATCCGGCAGCATGACGGCATCAGGAATGAGATTTTTTGAGCCCGTGTGCCCGTTAGAACCAGACAACCAATCAATTACAATCCAGATTCACAAATTGGCCGGTCAACGGTCAAATTGGGCGGCAACATCACACCCGATGGCTGCCCGGCCACAAATCACACCCAAACATCACCAAAACTCACCGAAAACATTAATTGGACCTGAAAATGGTCTTAAGGGTTCTGGGGAGGCAGAACGGTGAAAACGACCACCAAACCGAACCACCACGCACGGCGGAGCCGTGGTGGCCGTGAGTGCCCAAACTGGAATTTTCAAATAAGCAAGTCTCAGCTCAAACCAAGCATACAGAATCAAAGAGGAGGTCGAGGGGAGTCGAAACCATACCTCACTCGACGGAAAACACCGCCGGAAAAGTCAGAAACTGACCGGAGAAGACGACCGGACTTGTGGCTTTGATTCGCTGACGTGGGACGTCGTCGGAGCTAGGGAAGCCCATGGGGAGACTCGCCATGACGAGATGAACAGAACCCAGGTGGTCCGGCGCCGCGATTTGGCCGGAAAATGTAGATCGCCGATGAGGAGAGACTCGGCTGTTCTGCGTTGTTCCTTCGTCGTGGGTGATCGGCCAGAAAAACGAAGACCACTAGGAGAAAGAGGGGAGGGAGACGAGCATGGTGGGCCAAACATCCAGCCCAGTCGCCACCGGACGCGCCGGTGACAGGGGCGGCGAAGGTGAGAGGCGAGAGAGAGGTGGGAGAGAGAGAGAGAAATAAAAGTCTGACTTTTTGTGTTTTAAAAATCCCCTTTTGTACAAATTACAAAATTGCCCTTTTACTTCAAATGCTTGTAACTTTCAAACCGTAACTTCAATTTACGCGTGCTTCGTGTCTACGAACTCGTGGACTTGAGACCTAAGTAACGTGCCCAAAGTCAAAATCAAAAGTCCACTAATTTTAAAAGTCAACTTTGGGTCAAGCCCAATTTAAAACAAAAATTAAAATTAAATTAAAACCCTTTTTAAATTCCAAATAAATTCCCAAAATTCTTAAAATAAATTCTCAAAATATTTAAAATAAAACTTTGAAAAATATGGGGTCTCACACACCTAGGATTTTGGGATCTCAATTCAAGTATAAATACAAAGCTACAGCCAATGTGACAAGCTCACCAACAACTTACACAAAAACCCAGATCTATTTCTGAAAATTCGCTGTCAAATGACTTGATCATTCATTTTGTCTACTCTTTGCGCTTGCGTTAATGCGTTGATCTCATTGAAACCTTTTTGTTCTTACATATTTAACAGCCTTATTTACTACTCACCCTCTCCTTATATTTATTTATGGAATTTAATGTATTTTCCCTATTGAGAAGTAATTAAGGAAGCATTTACTTTCTCAATCATTGAGTATTTATTATCAGTCCATTTTCATTTCCTTGCTTGAATTTTATGTACAATCTCTATATGTGACCTGCGATTCCAATGGGCACTTTTGTTATATTTGGATCCTGAGATAGATAACTTCTATACTTTTGATTTGTTTACTTATTTATCTTGTTTGATTACTCGCCGAGAACAACATGAACACATCCTAAAGCAAATAAGCTTAGTTCGTACTTTAGAACTTTTAGCACTTAAGTCTTGGAATGCCTAGGCATAGAGAAGAACTAAACACAATCATTTGATTCCTTTTACTTTTGTTTTATTTTATTTTAATTCTTTTAATTACCTCGTACTAGTTCCAAGTTTGATTTTTTATTTGATGGCACGCCTTTCGCTCAGAGTAATCGATGATATAGATCAAATCTCAGCCTTACAGGTGGCCGAGACATTTTTTACCATAACAATCAGATAAGGATTTACAATAAGCATAGTTGTCCAAAATAGTTGAGGTTCATGCAAAGTTAACCAGATTGTTTAGTAAAGCTAGCACCACGTTATATAATTGAGGTAGAGCAAAATTGTGGGTTTGATTGTGATTCAGATGCTCATTGTAGAATTCACTATACGAAGAGTTTTCTTGGCCAAAAAAAATTTTATACAAAGAGTTGTATACTCCCTTTTTATGAGGCAGTTTTCACACTCTCTTTTCTTCGTCTACACTCCTTTTCAATTGCTAATATATTTTATATATTTTGATTATTTATTTCCAAATATATCCTTTTGTGGCTTTTGGCTTTCCACCGAACCTTTGTGTTCAGTGGGTAACAAACAAACATCCTTCTTGGCGTTCGATAGCTTAGGTTTTGGTGGGTATAAAGAGAATAGTTATGAGTAATCATTTTGGTGTTCCTACTTCCTAGGAGTAGGGGTTATCAAAAAGCCCAAGGCCCGAAGCCCGCCTGGCCCATTGGGCCTGAAGCCCGATATGGTCCGAAATTTGGGCCGGCCCGGCTCGACCCGAATAGTCATTGAGCTGGGCTTAGGCCATCCCCTTGAAGCCCACGGGCCGCCCGAAGCCCGGCCCGTTTAGGTCCGGCCCAAAACCCATTTACACACAATATATCTCCAATAACAAAAATATAGGATTTTGGCTATGTTGTGAATTGAACATGAGACCTTATGGAACAAACTTCAACTTTCAACCAATTGAACTTACTAGTTTATTTGTCTAATTGGTGAATCAGAACATCTTTAATAAGTTTTTCATTTATATACTCTAATAAATTATTAATATGTTTATTAAGTTATTATATAATACTATAATCATATAATGTTAGTAAATAGTAATAGTGTAAATTGTGTAATACCATAAATAATAAACTTTTAAACTTATATACAACATTACAAATTTACAACTATAGTTATTAAAGTTATTATATTAAACTTTTATAATACAACTATAATTAAAGTTATTAAACCACGATCGTTCATTAATTCAACGATCTGAACCGTTCCTTTTATATGTTGATAGTCAAAGATCATCCTTACAAAAAATTGGCCAAATAGGAATTCATCTACCCGTTCGAATGTTCGATTATCATTAGAAAAACCACGATCATTCATTAATTCGACCACCGTTACGCCACTTTTACATCTCCGATTGACCTAATTTTTTGCAAGGATTCTCTTTGAGTGGGGAACTAAAGTTTGAACGGTTCGGATCGTTGAAAACACGATCGATATGTGAGCTTCTACATATAAATACACTTGAAGAGTATAATTCTAATAACTTTCCCGTTGAAACCTTGTTGTTTCCATAATTATGAAGACCACAACGTGATTTCAACAATCTGACCCGTTCATTTTCTATGTTCATAGTCAAGGATCATCCTTACAAAAAATTGGCCAAATCGAACTTCATCTACCTATTCGATCATCATTAGAAAAACCATGATCGTTCATTAGTTTGACCATCGTTATGTCACTTTTACATCTCCGATTGAGCTCATTTTTTGCACGAATTATCTTTGAGTGAGGAACTAAAATTTGAACGGTTCAGATCGTTAAAAACACAATTGCATTGTTTGTTTATAAAAATATGTAATAAAATATATAATAAAACATATGTACATTTATGTTTTATTATAGTTGTAATGTTGTATATAATTTTAAAAGTTTATTATTTATGGTATTACACTATTACTAACATAATAGTATTATATAATAACTTAATAAGCATATTAATAATTTATTGAAATAAACAAACGAAAGAGCTATTAAATATGTTATGATTTGCTAACTTGACAAATAAACTAGTCAGCTCAGTTGGTTAAGAGTTGAAGCTTGTTATGTGAGGTCTCATGTTCAAATCACAACATAGCCAAAATCTTATATTTTTTTATTAAAGATATATATGTGTCTAAACAGGCTTTTGGCCTATTTTGGGCCTAGCCCGGCCCGGCCCTCCAAGCCTGCAAGCCAAAGCCCGATGGGCGGGCCTTGAGCTTGTGTATTAAAGTCCAAGCCCAGCCCGGCCCGGCCCGGCCTGAAAACCCTATTGGGCTCCTATAATTCAAGCCCGAGCCCGACCCAAACCCGAAAAATTTGGGCCGGGCCAGCCCATTGCCAACCCCTACCTAGGAGTAGTTTGGAAGATGAAGTGGGTATATTGAGCAATTATTAGACTTTTATATAAAGAGTGGATGCAACAAAAATTATGGGCATTAATTAATTGAATAAGAAGTTTTGTCAAATAACCCACCATAGTTTTTTTTTTTTTTTCTTTTCCAAAACCCACCATAGTTTTAACCCAACTTGCACTGTAGAAAGGTTCCTCACTGCATGCCAGCTAGGTAATCCGCCAAGACTAGTCTCACAAGCAACAAAACATACACCAAACCAAGCAGTGAGGATGACCAAGAAAGGCCTTGGTGGAGTGAAAGGCTGCTTGTGCTTTCATTATGTATTAATTCAAGTAATTATTTGCAATATTTTTGTTGAAAATTAAGATGAATTCTACTAAAAAAGAACATAATCAGGGCTAATTAACACAGATCACACAAGCATTTCCCAAGCACGTTGGTGCACATTATTCTTCCACTGAAACATGGAGGTGCTTTTTGGACTTGTCCACTGGGATGCCAGCTTTCAAGCTTATCCCAAACACACGTTGAAGGTGAAACAAAGAATTATCGATCAGAACAAGTAATTCATAATGTTAAGGTAGAACCAAGTTGAAAATTCTTATAGTATTAATCGGCATAATAATAGTAATTCATAGTATATATATACTTACAGAGAAATTAATTAATGTGCTCCAAAATATGAAATGGAGTCTTGCAAGTTGCAACAATATTTGTATCGGCAATCAGCAGGCCCTCTAGAAATATTCACTGACCATTACAAATAAACACACAAACACTTCAAAATAACTTACGAATTTTGAAAGTTGTTATTATGATCGATTAAGCATATATGGAACTAAAATGGACAATGGTCCATTATGTTGAAATTAATGCTTTATTGATTTTTGTATCTCATGATCGATTGTGTCTTTCTAATACATCTAGTCGACTTAAACTAAATATCTGGTCGACTGAAACTCTCTGCATAATCACTGGAACTCTCTGCAAAATCATGCTCGAGCTTCTTAAACCAGAGAATTCCATCTGATGCATTTGGTCGTCTTAATCTCTACTTCTAGTTGACTGAATCTGGGCGGAAATGGCTCTGTTTTTTATTTACTGTTATGTTGTTGTAATATTAAGTTAATATTACTTGGCACATGTTTAGCCGCGTTAGTCACCTTTGTGTGAATGTTTTTCAGACTTTGCTTTAGTTAAAGCTTTAGGGTTGTAATGAAACAACTAAGAAAACAGATCAAGCTTTAGGGTTGCAATCCCAGCAAGCTTTTATCTTGGTGTTTATCTATTTAGTAAATAATTTTTAGGAACTTAATAAACAAAGAAAAAAAGAAGCAACCCAATATGAACATTTTGATAATGTTAAACCCTCATATCAAAAAACCAAATCAATCAAATCTGAAAAAATTTCAGATTTGCAGCAACCTAATCAAAAAGCCCTCATTTTTAGACTTGTGTGGCAAGAGAGGAGGTGAAGATAACCCTATCATTTCAAGAATACATAGTGTGATTTAGAAAACCACATGACAACTCATGTGCAATGTACAACATAGGCCTTCAAATGTGACCATATCATGACTAGCGTCAAGTTTTGATGCATGCCATCAATGGATTTTCATTCTCAGGAATCTCAGGTAACAAATGTCATGAACCACAGATGTAAACAATAAGAAGAATACAATGGAGCTAAAGAAAACCATGCAATTGGGAGTTCAACCATACGATTATATATATTTAACTGAAAGTACTTCATATCTAAATTTTCAACTACTTAATAGTATTTAAAAAAATTTAAGTCACTAAACTGAACCTCCTTTACAGTAAAGAGAGTACTTCATCTTTTTTTTACAGTAAAACTAAAGATGCTTATATATAACTACTACTGTTCCATATGACTGACTGATTGTTTTTGGGCTGGAGGAAAACGAACTAGCCATCCACGATGATCTGCTGCTATCCTATTTCCTATATATATGCAAAGCACATACACAAATAGAAACCCGTTTTAGTTAAATCAACTTCAAACTAGGAAAATATATGACACCATGAAATCAAATTATATAAATTAAATGAACTAATAAACTTTTGTTAAGATAAATGACCACTAATATAGTATGTCAAACCGAAGAGTAAGATTCTAAAGGTGGATGTAAAGATTCACCAAACTTGTACTTCAGGATGCAACAATAATCTAATGGAATTTCCTAAATACTGATTATAATAAGTTTGTGAAATTTCCTATATTGCCTGCCAGGACTGCAAGACAGAACATGAGAGAGAGAGAGAGAGAGTTAGCACTCAAATGAAGTCTTTTTATATCCAAGTCAGGCTTAGATATAAAACTCTAAGTTGGGGATTAAACCAGAGCGATGTCCCAGAAACTTCAAATGACCCAATATATATCAATCCTAAAGCGGGGAATAAAATGTAAATTTTCAATACAACTTTCTGCCTTCTCCCTCTTCTCTCTCCTAGAACAAAGGCTTAAAGACAACTATCATATCTTACCAGAATGAACAATTACTTGTTGCAAAGATGTGTATAATCTTTGGTGATGCAATCTTTTGGATGGTTCTGGAGCCAAGTTACTTCTGGCTTCCCAGCTAACACCAAACAGAATGATTCTCCAACCAAGTGTAACTAAGCAACAGAAAGTTCGGTTTTACCAGAGGGGTAAGGTAACTAAAGCCATTCTAATTTCACTGCAAAGCATTTTCCTCTATATTCTTTTTCTAATTATTAATATCATTAATCTTGTATCCAAAAAAGGAAATAAGCAGAAGCATGATTTAAGGCACTACCACCAGTGAAAGAAGTCTGAAAAATACTTACATCAACAAAGAACAGTAATATACAGTCAAAATTGCACTTCTTATTCCTGCCCACACGACTTCAAAGCAAAGAGATCAATAAGTAAATGCTGTAGCTGTTATTTGCCTTCTGCAGACATCTTTTTGCGTATCTCTCGTACGCTGTATTGGATATGCCAAGAGTAGGCTTGTCACACACAAAGCACTTCTTGTTCTTGAATTGCAGATAAGGTAGAAATCACCTGAAAGCAACACAGCATGGAAAGAGAGAGATTCTCTTATAGTCAACTCATAAATCTAAAACAATAATTGAAGGTCATAAAGTTACTGCAACTACAAGAGTGTGGATGAATAGATGAGATATTAAGAAAGAGGCATCACCTTTAGTGCACAAAGCTCGTAGAAGTAGTGGTTGCACTTGGTTACAACAGGATCCACAAAAGGTTGCCTGCAGAGGAAACATGCAAAGGGCAACGAACCACCATCATTATCATCATCTTCTTCATCATCACTGTTAACCCTCTTCGGAACCCAGCCTTGTAAACTTTTCATTTCCAGTGCTTTTGCTCTTCCCCCTTCAAAGCCTCCTCTGCCTGCTTAAGAACTCTCTCATGAACTGCTCTGGCGTCTTTGGAGGATTCAGTCTCAGTCTCCATAGTTTCTGTTGTTCTGCTATCATGTTCAACTTGAATTTCCTATGAAGACTCAAACTCAAAGATTGCTCTGCCATCAGACACAGAGCTCTTAGAGGGTCCACTCAAAAAATACAGCTTGCCATCAGGCTTTGGGGCTTTTCTTTGACTTGGTAATGGTGTGCACCCAGATTTTGAATCCTCCTCCTCTTCTTCATCAACCTTTCACTTTCTAGTTTCTAATATTTTGCTGCTCTAATGGCTTCCGGAAGAAGTTGCAAAAAGCACTGTATAGTTGTTAGAGTGAAAAATGCTTCCTACCACGTGTCAACTAGGATTTACTTTTCCACAACATATGGTTTCGAGGACTTGGGTATGTAACAAACTAAAAAGTAACGAGACATGCCACCAAGTGAAGTTGCACTTGGAACGAACGCAGACCAGATCTTAAGATAGCTTGAGATCAAGCATTGCGATTGTTGAAAGGAAAATATGAAAGGAAAATTAACTTCTAACTCAAATGATCATGCTATGTTCTTTTTACTGCTTGGGCATTCTAGGACTGTAGGGTGCTTAAAAGTGTCTGAAGAAATGTCTGCGAGTGTTGGATACTCGCTTAAAGAATGGCCATCATTTTCGCACAATTGAATATGAGACTAAGAAATCAAATCTGAAGGAAATTGGCAAGATTCTAGATTTAAGTTATTTAACTGACTGAGTAGAGATTTCCTCGTGAATTTAGCTAAACTTAAACGAAAAAGTTTATGAATGAAAGTAAAAATGCTAAAATTAAGAAATACAATAAATATAAGTGATTCAATTCCTCTTTCCTCTTTGATTGATGCTCAAATCTCAAGAGAGACGTAAATTTAATGAAAGGAATTAAAGTCAATTCGAGAAATAAAGACTAATAAAAATAGAATTCAGACCAACTTAATCCATAAGTCCAAATCAAAATAAAGAGCGAGGATCATAATTCTCGTAACTGACTGAAAATTGCATGCGATACGTAATCAAACAATAATTCTATGAGCAAATAGAATGTAATAAATGGTCAAGCCATGTCAAGACTGTGCAAGTTGCAGAGAATTTTCTGGGTATGAATTGGTCAGGTCCTTTCTTTTGCCGTCACTTCTCTATTGATACTTTGGATGGGCTCTGAAACCCCAAAACAAAGTGCATTCGGATTGTTCCACGTGTAGGGTACTGAACAGATTTGGATATTTGTACTTATCCTTCTATACCAGCTGCCATCCAGTACTTGTCAGCCTCCAATAACACGTGTCTTTATGTAATTGGCCCTTGTAACCTTCTCTGCTTGGTGTAGTCGAGAGAATGACCCTTCACAAAGTTCAATTTGTTTGCCAATGACCTGGGCCTTTGGGAATTGGGCCGTAGAACTGGGCTTTTAGGTTCAATCAATTTCTTATCAAAATCTTGGTACAAACAATAGTGTATATGGCGTATACAATAGATAAAGAAACAAAATTCCAACAAGAGCAGAAAATACCAAGCACTAGATTTTCACCTAAATCTGCCATATAGACACAAGAAAGCAATCCACCCAAGCAAGTAGAACAAAGTACAGTTTTCAAGGAGGTTTGGAGTAGGGGGAAGAAAGAGAGAGATCGATCGCTGTTGGTGTTGGTGGTGGCGGGTAAGGTCGGGGAGGGGCTGGGTTGGGTCGACTTCCATTTGCTGCTGTGTTTTTTCTTCCATCCATCAAAAGATCCATTTACTGCTGCTACATTTTTTCTTCCATGGCTGCTTTTGGGTTTTGGTTTTGATGGAGAGAGAGAGATCGTGAAATAAAGCAGGGAGTGAGAGATGTGGAGGGAGAGAGAGGGATCACTGGAGTGGGGGGGAGAAAGAGAGATCGATCGCTGTAGGTGTTGGTGAAGGGAGAGAGAAAGCAGGGATGAGAGAGAGGCGGCTATGTGGGAAAAATGAGGAAGCAGGGTATATTCATTGATTTCAAAATGGATGGCATGGGCGGTTGAAACAAAAAAATGAAAGGGGAATTTGGGATTATTCATGTCCAAAAAGTGCTATGAAATTTATTGTTGGGTGCTAAAGTTGTAAACGGACCATGTAAAGGTGCTACCCGCGTCTATTTCCCTAGAATTTTTAAGCAGTGTAACAGTGTAATTAAACTATAATTAAACTATTTTTAAGCAACAGATCTGAACGATGGTTGTCACGTACTCGGCGACGCATGTGAGGATGGAGGACGATATGGACTTTGGCTATTAATTCAGTTTCAAGAACTTAGTTAAACTGAATTCAGTTTTAGTAAGTTAATTTATCACTTAATTCAGTTTCAGTAAGTGAATTCATAACTAAATTCTTCAATTTTAGTATAATTGAATTTCTTTCAGTGTAACTGAATTCTTGAAATTCAATTTAGTGTAACTCAATTATTGAAATTTAGTTTTAGTGTTTGATTTTAGTTTTAGGGAAACATTGAATTTTATCAAAAAATTCAGTTTCAGCAAAATTCAGTTACAATGACATCAGCATGCGTCAGAATGGTAATTTAGGATTATAAGTTATAGGGGGTTTTGAGAGAGTTTCTAAATGAGTGGGGGTTTAGGCAAATTTTTTTGGGTGGTTAGGGGGTTTAAAATTACAGACTAAAGGAATTTCATCAATGAGCTTTAGATTTTTTTGGCCTACATAGGCTCTTGATAAAATCAATAAAATTTCAGCCCAATTGCTAGAAAAATTATAAAGTTGTCACCCTTTTAAAAAACATGAGAAAGAGATGATCCGGCCTCAAAATAGGCCAAAATCACTCTTCTATAGAGGTTGGGCGAACAACATTTTTAATACCATGGGTGAGGTAGCCCAAATAGATTTTAATTGATCATTTTCACCATGCCCACAAGGTTGGGCGATCAACATAGTTGATATTCGGGTGAAATAATCACAAGAGGGATCGGGGGATCAAAACATAAAAATAGAGAAAGAAAGTCACCCGAGCTAAGTAGAAGGTATTTAGGTGTGGAAAATGATGGAGAAGTTAGGCGGATGGAAATAATGGGAAAAAGACAATCCGGGCCAATTAAAGGACACTTTGAGGGTGGAGGTAGCCTGGATAGCCTAGAAGAAATTTTAGTAGAAAAGGAGAGGAGATAGACCAAACAAAATAGGAAGAAGGTGGCCGGAAGGAAAAAGAAGAAGGAGGCGGAGGCGGACAAAATTTATAGACTTTGGGTGGCCAACTTTTTTGTCTCTTTTTCAAAATAGACCGGGCCCACTCAAAAGTAAAGGCCACTTTTTGATCTTTAAATCATGTACTTGGCAAGACATATATATATATATATATATACATATAGGCTCATATGTGTATAAACTCAAGTCACATTTCCAAACTTTCATATATATAAAAAGATATATATGTATACATGCCCCTTCCGTTGAGGTATTTTAACTTAAACATGATGAGTTATAGCTTGTAAGACTCATTCCACATTGTAATTCGATGATCAAAGCTGTCTATTTTTTTAAGTCTATATATAAGGATCTTCCTTACAAAAAATTAGATAAATTGAAAATCGTTTAACCATTTGATTAAAGGGCCATCATTTCAAGTGTTAATAAAATCTATATATTTGTCTATTTATTATCCATATATTCGTCTATTTATTCTATCACAATTAGATGTCTTAATGGTTTCCGATTTACCTAATTTTTTGCAAGGATGATCCTTGTATAGAGACTTATAAAATAAATGGCTTCGATCATTAAATTACAATACGAAGTAGGTCCCACAAGCCATACCTCATCATGTTTAAGTTGAGGTATACATTAACGGAAGGGTTTTGTGTATATATATATATATATATATATATATACATAGTCCTTCTCTAGAGAGGATGTCCGCATTTTACAAAATTTGCGAATGTGGACTATCCGGTTGCTATCCCGTAGACCATGGCGAAATAACTTGCTACAGCACCTGTCGACCAAAATATGCAGTTGTCTACCGGATGGAGACTAGATAGTGCACATCCACAAATTTTGTAAAATGTAGACATTCTCTTTAAAGAAAGACTGTATATATACCTGTGTGTTAATCACCACTTATTGGCAACTTCTTTTTAATTGAATGAATATATATATATATATATATGTCTATACACACAAGGGTAGCCCAAAGCCAATTGACTTGGCATTTATCAAGGCAGCCACTCCTTCTCTTCTTCTATTCACGCAAGTACCACTGCACCCACTCGAAATCATCATCTTACTCCCACTCAAACCAACAAGGCTGTTTGACAACTTGGCAAATCTCTCTCTCTTTTCCTTTTTTGAAACCAACCCAGGCTATCATCACCTCTTTGTATTTAAACAAACAAAACCCATCTGCTAAAACAAGCCAAGACATACTACAGCCAAAAACAGAGAAACTCCCTAATGCCTATTCCATATACTCCAATTAACTAACCCAATTCATTTAGCCAAACTTTCATTTGTGGCTGTGCTCTCTATGAGCAAGTGCTATTTTTACATTCAAAACATCAAAAGCAGCCCGCCCGACTCAAGTCCTAGCTCGCGTGCAACACAACAAGCCCGCGTGTAAAGCCGCAGCCCGGCCTCTCTGAAGCTGGTGCAGCTACATCATAAACCTTGGTGCTGCATTCTTGTGTCTTTTGGGGAAATATTCGAAAACCCCAAATAATGTTCCTCTCTTGGTGGTAACAATGCACCCCACGTGTTTGAATTTATTTCTCACCTAGGCCTCCTTGCTCAAAATTCAATTAAAGGAGGTAGGCCGGCTTCCTTTCCACAACCATTCTTTTCTAATCGTCTTGACATGGTAAATGCCAATTCATGGCCCAAACATAATGATATGGCCAGAACTAGTGGGTTATAACTTGTATTGTTTTGGTACAAAGAAATGCGATTGAAAAGATGAAGCAGATAAAGCTTTTTCTGCTTTACTTGTACTTGTAAAAGCAATGTGAGAGGGAGTGAGACCAAACAGGGCCTAAATTTTCCATCTTTTCTGTGATTTCATAAAGTTACCAAATGGGGGTTTAATTTAATTGCACACATTATTACCTATATAAGGAAGTTTCATACTTCCTGTTATTGCTTCTCTGTCAGCGTTAATATTTGCCATTTTGAAACTTTTACTGCTCCTACCATTAATTGTTATTCCTTTTCTCATTTTATCTGTTTTCTTTTTTCAGTTTCTGTACATTTTAAGTTGCTTCATTATGTATAAGTTTCTATGTTGGAGAAAAGTTTATTGGTTTTGATGAGTACATTGCCATTTTAGAGGTTCAACACATTAGACTATGGTATCTTGTAGTTTCATAATGTTCTATTCATGATAGTATTACTTCAACTTGGATTGTCAATTTGGCATGATAATATTATTTCTTTGAAGGGCTGTCATGTATAAGACTGTTTTATATGTTTTATGACTAAGTTGGGTTCTTCTACTTAGTTTGGGTTCTGTTAATCTCTGTGCAGGAATACATGAGTCCCATTGTGTCTCAGTTACGGATGCAGAAGCCATAGCTCCTGATGTCTCATCCACTGTAAACCCTCAGCCATTTCTTCCTTTATTAGCCCCTTCACCATTGACACCATTCACAAATAACACCGTCCTGACATTATCAGGTATGAGGTACATGCCTACCAACTTGACAGAATTGGGCTCCATTGAAGATTGCTATATCTATCTTACCATACGGCTTGCATATTCCTGATTGGGAGTACCAAATTCCTACCAATTCCTCCTCTGCTCCAAAAACATTTTCAGTAAGTTTTGATCATTTCTTAATTTTTCCCTTGACTTCTCCATAAAATGGTGTGACTGACTTTTTCTATCTTATCTCCATATGGAAGGTGAAATTTGGAGTCAGGGATGACACAGGACCAGCTTGTAATGCTGTTGGGAGAAGGGAAAGTAATTACTTCCTACTTTCTACCCCATTTCTTTATCTTGGGTTGTTCTCTTTTTCCGCCATTTTCCATTATATGTTGATTGGGGTTTGGAATATTTTGTGCTCTTCTTTATTTGCTTATTTGCTAGTCATGAGCTCCCTAAGATGCATTGCAAAACACCCAACCATTTCATTAGTGGACTCATCTACTACACTCAAAGAGCTCAAGCAAATCCACTCCCAACTGCTCGTTAACGGTCTTCTCAACGACCCTCACCTCTCAGGCCAATTTGTTGCCACCATAGCCCTCAGAAACCCCAAAAATTTAGATTATTCCAATCATGTCCTGGACCAATGTGAGAACCCAACCCTCTTCACCTTCAACTCCGTGATCAGAGCCTATTCCAAAAGCTCCACGCCATATAAAAGCTTTCACTTCTACCGCAGAATTCTCCAATCTGGTAACAATCTCTTACCTGATAACTACACCTTCAACTTCTTGATTCGCACTTGTGCACAGCTTTTGGCACGTGAGACCGGTCCTTCGGTCCATGGTGCATTGGTTAAACATGGGTTTGAGAATGACCCACATGTTCAAAGCGGGTTAATTTTCATGTATGCTGAATTGGGTTGCTTAAATTCATGTCATAGAGTGTTTGAAGAGATTGTTGAACCTGATTTGGTATGTCAGACTGCTATGGTGAGCGCTTGTGCCAGATGTGGTGATGTTGGTTTTGCAAGGGAGCTGTTTGACATAATGCCTCAGAGGGACCCTATTGCTTGGAACGCGATGATTGCAGGGTATGCGCAATGTGGGAAGTCTAGGGAAGCCTTAAATTTATTTCATTTGATGCAAATGGAGGGTGTGAGAGTCAATGAGGTGTGTATGGTTTCGGTCTTATCTGCGTGCTCTCACTTGGGGGCATTGAATCAAGGGAGATGGGCCCATGCATATATAGAGAGAAACAAGCTGCGGATGGTGGTGACATTGGGGACTGCACTCATTGACATGTATGCGAAATGTGGGAACATGAATAAGGCTATGGAAGTGTTTTGGGGGATGAAAGAAAAGAATGTTTACACATGGAGTAGTGCCATTGGGGGACTAGCTATGAATGGATTTGGTGAGAAGTGTCTTGAGCTTTTCTCCCTCATGCAGAAAGATGGGGTTCATCCAAATGCAGTTACGTTTGTTTCATTACTAAAGGGCTGTACTGTGGTTGGACTTGTTGAGGAAGGTCTTGACCATTTTGACTCAATGAGGAAATTGTATGGGATTGAACCTCAGCTAGAGCATTACGGGTGCATGGTTGATTTATATGGCCGAGCTGGGCGTTTAACTGAAGCCCTGAACTTCATAAACAACATGCCCTTGAAGCCTCATGCGGGTGCTTGGGGGGCTTTACTTAACGCTTGTAGATTGTACAAGAATATGGAAATGGGTGAGCTTGCCTCGAAAAAGATAGTAGAGTTAGAGGCCAAGAACCATGGTGCTTATGTGCTTTTGTCCAATATATATGCTGATTCTAAGCTTTGGGATGGAGTTAGTAATGTAAGGCAGATTATGATGGCTAAAGGGATGAGGAAGCTTCCTGGTTGTAGTGTCCTAGAGGTTGATGGTGAGGTTCATGAATTCTTTGTAGGGGACAAGTCCCACCCAAGGTACAATGAGATTGAGACAATGTTGGGAGAAATCTCTAGGCGGCTGAAATTATCAGGTTATGTGGCTAATACCAATCCTGTGCTGTTTGATATAGAAGAAGAAGAGAAAGAAGATGCATTGTGTAAACATAGTGAGAAGGTTGCGATTGCTTTTGGTTTGATCAGTATAAAAGAAGGCGTGCCCATTAGGATTGTGAAGAACCTCAGGGTGTGTTGGGATTGTCATGATGTGACAAAAATGATATCCAAACTTTTTAACAGAGAGATTATTGTGAGAGATAGGAAAAGGTTTCACCATTTTCAGGATGGTGAGTGCTCTTGTAAGGGTTATTGGTGAAATAAAATGAGTCTGGTCGCAGCTCAAGTCCAGATGGCTGTCCCAAATTCCCAATGTCCCTTGAAGTTTTGACTAGAAAGAAAAAGGAAAAGAAAAGAAAAGCTGATTATTTATTCTTTTGTTTGTTGTTCTTCTTCAAAAGTGATGAAGGAAACACTACTTTCTCCATCTCTCTTTCTTTCCCTGTGTAGAGGGCTTAATCTCCAATGGCTATGGTATTTGGGATGATTTTTGGTTATTGATGATTCTGAAGTAATAGTTGATAACAACAGACAACAGTTGATGCCAGGGTGGATTCCTAGAAGATTAGGTCAGTTAAATATTCTACTTACAAGTTTGTGCATAAAAGGATAAAATACATGTTTTTACTGTTTTCACCAGGGGGAGGTCTTGGTGGTTAGAAGGAATCTGGACAACTTTGTTTTGGAGGACGAGAAAGACCATTTCGAGCTCCCCTTTATGTATGACTTCCTTATTTTATGTGACATACTTTATAAAGTTCCAATAGATTAACTGTTCTGGTCAATGTTCTGCCTCATTTTGCATTGTTTATCCCTCTTTTTGCTAAATATATATATATATATATGTATATATATATATATGTATATAAATAGCTTATCTAGCTATTGTTCGAGCCTTATCTAGCTGTTGTACTAAAATAGCTTTAGGAACTTGGTCATTGATTGTGGTTTATTCTTTGCTTGAATTTTATGGCATACTGCCTTAAAAATCCTTTGTATATGTTTCATGGGGAAGAAATACCATGGTAAGGAAGGACAAGTGCAAAAACTTTTAATGGTTCAAAAATCTTAGGAGAAGACTGTTTGGATAGTTGAAATTAAGAGCGCCTTAGGAATAGTTGAAATTCATATATTCGTCTATTTATTCTATCACAATTAGATGTCTTAATAGTTTCCGATTTACCTAATTTTTTGCAAGGATGATCCTTGTATAGAGACTTAGAAAATAAATGACTTCGATCATGAAATTACAATGCAAAGTTGGTCCCACAAGTCATATCTCATCATGTTTAAGTTAAGGTATACCTCAACGAAAGGGTTTTGTATATATATATATAGTACTTCTCCAGAGAGGATGTCCGCATTTTACAAAATTTGCGGATGTGGACTATCCGGTTGCCATCCCGTAGACATCTACTAGACCATGGCGAAATAACTTGCTACAGCACCTGTCGACCAAAATTTGCAGTTGTCTACCGAATGTAGACTAGATAGTCCACATTTACAAATTTTGTAAAATGTAGACATTCTCTCTAAAGAACTACTGTATATATACCTGTGTGTTAATCACCACTTATTGGCAACTTCTTTTTAATTGAATGTATATATATATATGTCTATACACACACGGGCAGCCCAAAGCCAATTGACTTGGCATTTATCAAAGCAGCCACTCCTATTCTTCTATTCACTCAAGTACCACTGCACCCACTCGAAATCATCATCTTACTCCCACTCAAACCAACAAGGCTGTTTGACAACAAATCTCTCTCTCTTTTCCTTTTTTGAAACCAACCCAGGCTATCATCACCTCTTTGTATTTAAACAAACAAAACCCATCTGCTAAAACAAGCCAAGACATACTACAGCCAAAAACAGAGAAACTCCCTAATGCCTATTCCGTATACTCCAATTAACTAACCCAATTCATTTAGCCAAACTTTCAGTTGTGGCTGTGCTCTCTATGAGCAAGTGCTATTTTTACATTCAAAACATCAAAAGCAGCCCGCCCGACTCAAGTCCTAGCTCGCGTGCAACACAACAAGCCCGCGTGTCCAGCCACAGCCCGGCCTCTCTGAAGCTGGTGCAGCTACATCATAAACCTTGGTGCTGCATTCTTTCAGTGCTAGCTTGGCGAGCTTAATTGGCAACTTTTTGTTCCATTAAAGATTTTAATTTTTTTTCAAAGTTTTAGAAATCTAAATCTCAAGTAGTGCTTGCTTTTTAATACTTTAAAAAAATAAAAAAGGACTAAAAGTCATTAAATGACACAAAATTTGACTATATTTTCAAATTTTCCGATTTAAAGATTAATTCACACTTGAATGGATGAAATGATATTTCTCTTATATATTTGGTGAGTTTGGGACCGAAGCCCAACAGAACAAAAACACAACCAATTACATCACAAGACGTCAACCTCAAGACCCTATTGCAATCATTTCAATGGATATTGAGGTTGAGTAGAGTAATGACTAAAGATTAATATATGTCTAGAACTTGATCCCTCTAATGTAAAACAAAAATGACTATAAATGTAAATGAATTGTAGATTTTTAAGTGATTATGAATTGATATTAGATCAGCAAATTTTAAAGAATGTGTTAGATCAACATAAACTCCCAATATACAAACACAACAAGTGAGCTAGAGACCCATAAAACACAACCAGTATGACGGTATGGATAAAAGCATATATAAACAAGTGGTTCGATAATGTGGACTAAAAATGTAGTCATCTAGCATTAATTACTCTGCATTATATTTCATCTTAATACTAATTAGAATTGAAAATCATTTACGTACTGCTTAGATTATCTTATAGGTAGGCAATGGTTGCCGGTTGGGTTCTTAATGGGATATGTTGTAGATGCTTTGACAGGGCTTGATGTTGTGGGACAAATTAACTGGAAACTTGATATGCAAGGCAGGCCTCTTTGTGACATTTTTTTTTTTGTCAAGCTCTTTGTGACAGTCATTGCTATAATACTCTTCAGTATGGACAAACTCGGAAAAGAACTTTGTACATTGACGGTGGACTTAGAAAAAGTGATGCATGCTCCTACTTATTTTTCTCTTCTCTTGACGGACATATGTATAATTTAGTCAAGAAATTTGTCTACCCTACCGTAGAGGATGGGTTTAGAAAATGTGAGGCTGCAATAATATGTAGGGCCCCTCCCTAGTGTATATATATATATATATATATATATATAGCACTACTCCTGATGGTTCATTGCCCATACACTTCACCTACTTTATATAAAAACATTATGGTGAGGACCATGAAAGCTGTTTTACTTGTCAGGTTTCTAACTATTGCAACCATTTCGTTTAGTATTGGTTTATGCAATGGAAATCTGAGTGTGACTTGCAAAGAAAGTGAAAAAAAGCACTCATCATGTTGAAGCAAGATCTTCAGGATCCAGCAAACAGACTTTCATCATGGGTTGGGGAAGCGGACTGTTGCAGTTGGACTGGAGTTGTTTGTGATAACTTAACTGGTTACATACGCGAGCTCCACCTTAATAATTCCAAGTCTTTCTTGGATTACTATGCGTCGTTCGGTGGTAAGATAAATGCTTCTCTTCTCAATTTAAGCCATCTCAACTACTTGGACCTCAGTAACAATTATTTTCAAGGAATACAGATCCTAGCTTCCTTGGTTCTCTTAAGAGTTTAAGATATCTTAAACTGTCAGAATCAGGGTTTGAGGGAACAATTCCTCATCAACTGGGAAATCTCTCAAGTCTCCACGACCTGCGTCTCGGTGACCCAGTTGGCGGTTTGAAGGTTGAAAACCTTCAATGGATTTCTGGTCTTTCTCACTTGGAACACATGGACATGAGTTATGTAAATCTTAGCAAAGCATCTGATCATTGGTTGCAAGTAACAAACATGCTCCCCTCTTTGGTAGAGTTGCATATGTCCCACTGTGGACTTGATCACATTGCCCCTCTTCCTATGGTTAATTTTACTTCACTTGTCGTCCTCGATCTTCTTACAACAAATTTGCCTCTTTGATGCCCACTTGGATTTTTAGTCTTAGAAATCTAGTTTATCTTAATCTCAATGATTGTGGTTTCCATGGTCCAATTCCTACTAGTCCACAAAATAACTCGTCTCTGAAGGAAATTGATTTTTCAGTTGTATATCTTTGTGGGTTGATGCATCTTCATCTGTCAACGAACAATTTTTGCGGAAACGTATCAGAAATCTTTGAAAGTTTGTCTGTTTGTAGTTCAAGTCCTCGAATAAAGTCATTGTCATTAGCTCACAATAATCTTTCAGGTCATCTAACAAAGCAGGTAGGAAATTTAAAAAATTTAACCTACCTTGATCTTTCTGGTAATTCAATATCAGGTCTCATTCCAGCGTCCCTAGAAAATCTGTCATGCTTAGAAGAACTAGACATTTCTAGCAATCAGTTTAGTGGAACTCTTCCAGAAACTACTGGTCAACTGGAAATGTTGTCGTTTTTGGATATTTCTGATAATTCATTAGAAGGTGTAGTGTCTGAAGTTCATTTTACTAATCTTACAAGATTGGAGTCCTTGTATGCAAATGGAAACTCGTTGATTCTGAAAACTAGTCGAGACTGGCTTCCTCCTTCTCAACTTCGCTACTTACTCTTAGATAATTGGCACTTGGGGCATGAATTTCCTACCTGGCTTCAGAGACAAAACAAATTAGAGGAGTTAAGTTTAGCCAGTACAGGAATTTCAGATACCATTCCAATTTGGTTTTGGAACTTATCTTTCCATTTACTGTATTTGAATCTCTCAAAACAATCAATTGTATGGGGAGATTCAAAATATAGATGCTGGTCCAGGGTCAACAATTGATCTAAGTTCTAACCAGTTCAACGGTTCATTACCTCTCGTTTCCTCTACATTAGAAACACTAGACCTTTCCAATTCATCATTTTCTGGATTTGTGTTCCACTTCTTTTGTGATCTTACAAATGGATCAAAACAGCTAGAACTCCTTCATCTTGGAAACAATCTTCTCACTGAAAAAATTCCTGATTGTTGGATGAATTGGACAAACTTGGGAGCTGTGAATTTAGAAAACAACAACTTCATTGGGACTATTCCAAGCTCCATGGGATACTTGGCAAACCTTTTATCATTGCACTTGCGCAAGAATCAGTTATCTGGAGAGTTGCCTTCATCCCTGCAGAATTCTATGCAATTGTCTGTTCTTGAGCTTGGTGGGAATGAACTTGTCGGGAACTTACCAACATGGATAGGGAAAAGCCTTTCAAATTTGATGATTCTTGACTTTCGATGGAATAAGCTGCAAGGGGACATTCCTTATGAACTTTGTAATCTCATGTATCTCCAAATCCTGGACCTTGCATATAACAATCTCTCAGGGACAATTCCAAAGTGCTTCCATAACTTCAGTGCCATGGCCACCTTGTCAAAATCAGATGATAACAATATTTTATATGTATATTCGCCTGATGTGGTGTACATGGAGAATGCGATCTTAGTGACAAAAGGGAGAGAAGTGGAGTATAGCAGAATGCTCCGTTTGGTAACAAGCATTGATCTTTCAAACAACATCATATTTGGGGAGATCCCTGAGGAGCTGACCAGCCTTATTGGCTTGCAAACTTTGAATTCATCAAAGAATCTTTTGGCTGGAAGAATCCCTTCAAAGATTGGTAATATGAGAGGGTTAGAATCTCTTGATGTGTCAATGAATCGACTTTCTGGTGAAATTCCTCCAAGCTTGGCGAGTTTGACATTTCTTAGTCACTTGAACTTGTCCTACAACAATTTGACAGGTCACATTCCAGAAAGCACTCAACTTCAGAGCTTTGATCAGTTTAGTTTTGTTGGCAATAAACTTTGCGGACCCCCACTGAAGCAGACTTGTAGTGCAAATAAGGTGATACCACCAACAATTGGCCAATACAGAGAATATCATTTACTTGAAGACAAGTGGTTCTACATGAGCTTGGGACTAGGATTTGCATTCGGTTTTTGGAGTATACTTGGTTCGTTGCTAGTAAACTTGCCATGGAGCGTTGCTCTTTCACGAATCCTTAATAACATAGTACGTAAACTCTATGCTGTAATTGTTGAATATATTTAGCTACTTCTGCATACAGAGTGGGCTTGTTCAGTTTGGCTTGCTAAAAGGAAATGTCGTTGTATGATATTGTACCAAAGGTTACCCTTTTGTTATAGTTTTTTTACTGTTTTAAAAGAAATAATACCAGAAGTGTATGGAACATGCATCAAATATTACATCAACAAGTGCTTTTTTAAATCCGTTATAGCAATGCTTCCGTTAAAAAACATGCATTTCTCTTTACCCTTCTATGGGTAAAGAATACTAGCTTGATCACTAGAAAGAAGAAAGGAAGGACAAAAATTATTATTAAAGCTTTTGAACCCTGTTAAGAGTTCTCGAGATTAATGGCATATGGTGGTACAACCATTAGCAGAGTGGATATAATAAGTTTATAATCATCTTCAAACTCTAGTATGTCTTACTTCAAAATCTAGTTTGAAAAATTACTTCTCTGCCAACAGAGAAATAAATGATAACCAGAAGCAATTGTAATTGATAGTTTGCTTCTGTTTATTCTTCAGTAGTTGGGTTGATTGGTTTGTTGTTCCCCCTTGTAGCTGCCGAGGTTCTTTGAGGGTTTGTTGTCAAATATTTCATTTGTTCATATTTGATATCATGAGTTGTTCATAACTGATGCATCAGTTAATATCAAAAGCAACGATGCTGGATTCATGATGCTCAACAAAATTGACAAAATAACAAACTGTCTAACATCGTGCCAGCAATTTTTATGTTATTGAATCAAAATGTTTGTTCCTTGTACAAGAAATCTGACGTTTGCATTCATTTTCAACAACACACAACCTCAAGAAATTTCAATTACATATAGAAGAGAAAAGAAGGATGTTTATGCCTTGCTATCAATGGTCATCGGCACCGGGTCTTGTTCGGCTGCTGCATTCTGCAAGTCCATAGCAAATAACCCACACAACACACAAAGCAATAAGTAAAGGTACAACTCCAAATACAAGAGTTCCAAACATGTCAATCAGTCAACTTACAGTTGATTTCACTTGCTCAAATTTGTTCATTTTTGCAAATATGTTGCCATAAAACTGCGCATCCTTCTTGTTGTACTCTCTGACTTTCTCCTTCAAAACCTTGTATTCCAGTTTCACATCCCTGATAACACACCCAAATCCCAGATAAATTCAGTAAATAAAGCTCAGATAGCACTTCCATGGACTCTGAATGAAATGACAAGAATGACAAAAAAAAAAAAAAAAAAACATAAAAAAAGCTCTCTATATAATGTCAGTTCATGGTGAACAGACCTGTTGTCTGGGTCTATCTCAAGGGCCTTCTTGATATCCAGCTCTGCTAGGTCCAAATCCACAAGTTGGATATAGGCTTGTGCCCTCCTGTACAAAGCTTTCACATTCCGGTTGTCAAGTTCCAAAACCTGCACACAACTCTCACACATTGGGATTTTAGGAGAGCAGGTAAAAATCAACCTTTACTAGTGATCACATATGCGCCATATCAGCAAAGCATACCTTTGTACATAGCTTCTCAGCCTGCTTGTAGTCTTTAAGTTTGAGCTTGCATGCAGCATCATTCAGATTGCAGGTAATTTTGAGCAACTTTGCCTGCTGCTTCTCCTCATCGCTGAAAGTAGAGTCATATTCAATAAACCTCACAGCCTATCACCAAAATGAACGGTTTTGTGAGGTGGGTCTAAATGACAAACTAGGCATCATCTGACTCTAAACCAGAGAACAAGACCACTAAATCTACCTTTTCATATCTCTTTGAGGCTCTTTCGTATTTACCAGCCTTAAAGAGCACATTCCCTTCTTCCTTCTTCTTCCCTGCAGCTTCAATCTTCTCTTGTGTGTTCATGTCCCAAGATTCCTTCTCCTGCAGCCAGTAAAGTAAGTTCCGTCCAACTTTTCACATTCAACTCCCAAGTTCCAACTTGTGTCTAGGAAACACATATCATACTCACCTTGACGAAGGAGACCAGCTCCACCTCATAATACACAGTTGAATTTGCAGGAACAACAGCCAATTCTTGTGCAGATTCAGTTGACCCAAAAGCATATTCTGGTTGAATGGTCAGCAGAGCCACTTCCCCTTTCTTCATGTTCTTCACAGCTCTATCAAGTCCATCAATAACTTGCTCTGCGCAACAACTCCATTGTAAGCTATTTATATTCAAACTTTCAACTCAAAATAGTCTCTGAAACCAAGGTTCTAGAAAAGTCATCAAGTTACAACACTGTTACTGTCACTTACCTTCATCTGTCTTGAATTCAAATGGCGCATCATCATGACCCTTCTTGGTGAATATTGTGCCATCATGCAACTTCCCAACAATTTTCACTGGCAGAGGCAAGAACAAATACGAAGACTTTAAGCATTACAAACATTTAGGAATCTAATATAATACAAAAAATTTTACTGTATTCTTCATGTTACCTTGAACTACGGCCCCATCATTTGGGCGCTCATACCCTTCTCCCTCCTTCAAGGTCTTTTTCAGGACCTTTTTGTCCTTGGTAACATCAGAAACTGTCTTCCACGAGACCAACTCAAGTGTTATCCCAAGGGTTGCATTTGGGGGCACTGCACCTTCATCTCCCACAGCAGGTCTGCCCGTCTCACCAAATCCATCTATCAAAGTTATAGCTGTTAAGATTTTGCCCAAGAAACAAAAACCAACGAAGAAGACAAATAAAGAAGCGTAGAAGTAAATAATACTCACATTGTGGCTTTACAGTCAATAGGACCTTTTCACCTTTCTTCATTGTTTTCATAGCTTTTGATAAAGCAGGACAGAAATAGCCTGCAGGCAGAGAAAAAACACATTTTGATTATTCAAAGAAATAATTCAGGCAAGGCAAGGAATCATATCAATGAAAGGCAACAAAACAAACCATCTTGGACAGTAAACTCCACCCCATCAGATTTTGAAACAAGGGTCCCATCTTCAAGCCGAGCCTCATACTTAACTGAGATGACAACAAAGAATTGTATAAGAACCCAACGATTCAATTCAAAACACCAATTTTGTATCTATTACAAAAGAAGAAACAGTGGATAGACAATTAATACCAAGTACTTCATCAAGGTCTTTTGGGTTGTCCCATTTTTCTCCTTCAGTGAGAATTTTCTTTATGACTCCACCGTCCTTGCATATGTCCTTGACACTCGTCCAGGAGAGCAGTTCCACATCAAACTGAAGTGTGGCATTGGGAGGAATGGTAGGAGGAGATCCTGACTCGCCATAAGCCAATTCAGGTGGTATGGTGAAGATCGCATTTTCACCCTTCTTCATGGTTTTGATACCTTCATCCCATCCCTTGATCACTTGTCCTGCAATCAATCAACCATTCATGTAACTCAAAACCCAAAAGCAATCAATTCTGACCCAAGAAAAGGTTCACTATTTTGACCAAACTGAAAACAAGCAATCCCTTGATCACTTGTCCTGCAGTTAACAAACATTGATGTCACCCAAAAAATGAATTGTGACCCAAGAAAAGGCTCGCAATTGTGTGGCATGTGGGAGTTTCAAACTTTCAGGTTGTTTTCTCAGTTTTTAGCACAAATTTGGTTTCATATGTACAGATTGAAGTACGCAATAACAAACTTAACCATATTGATCTTGACTCTTGAGAAGAAGGCAAATGAATCAATCACCTTGTCCGAGATTGAACTTGAAAGGAGTGCTCCGATCACGGCTTGAATCGAACTTTGTTCCATCTAGCAAAGTCCCAGTGTAATGAACTGCAAAACCAACACCAACCCATCAGCACCAACAGCCTCAAAAGCCCATTACACCAAAACCAAACACCAATCGTTAAACCATATGCATACCTTCAACTTCGTCGCCGGAATCCGGAGTATCCCACCCTTCACCTTCTTTGACGAGCTTCTTCTTGAGCCCGTTCTTGCCAATCTCCTTCTCCTCACCGACCTTGAGAGTTGGGGCAACTGGGTCGTCCTCGGGAAGGTCCAAGTCGTTTTCGTCGAGGTTTCCGGCGTTCGCGAAATCAAAGTCGTCGTCCATGGCGGATTCTGAAGCAAATTTGAAAAGGGTGTTTGTTGTTTGAGAAGAAAGTGCGAGGAACAGAGCAATTCAGAATGCAGAGAGCTTTCTGTTGTTGCAGAAGAGAGAGCGTGAGAATGGGTTTTATAATGGAATGGAAGAAGAGAGAGCGAGAGAAGAGTGTGGGTGTGGTTGTGGAGTCTAGAGAGTTCTATAAGGTGAGAGAGTCGGGATGGTTCCAGAAATCTCTCCATTTTTGACATCTTCAATGTTTAAAACTACTTTTTCCTCACTTCGGGTTCGTACCGCTCCGGCATCAAGTCATTTTGATTGTACATATAAATATATATTTTTTAAAAGCGAAGAATTTAAAAAAATGACACCTACTTCGAAGTTAATCCTATTTTAAAACCGTTTGTATTAATATATAATATATATTTAAAGTTTTTGTCATTATCGTCAATAACGTTACATTTTTTATCCAAATGAAGAATAATTTGGTTATTTCATATTAAATAAAATTTCTATCTTAATAAATATTAAAACTCAAAAATTACAAAGATTAGTACTAAACATAAATTAAAATATTTAAAATTAATTTTTTTAAAATTACAAAAAATTAAAACTAAACAATTAAATTAACAGTTAATTACAAAAAAATCCAGTTTTAGAGTCCTTTATACCAAAAAACCTACCTAAAAAATTGAATGACAAATAAGTCCACTTTTTTGTACAAATAAGTCAACGTTATGTTTTTTTCATGATTTTCTTTTAAAAAAAAAAACTAAACAAATTGCCACAGTAATAATGATTACTACTGTCAAACAGTAATAATTAATAATGTATTTTTACAATTTAAATAGTTAATGTTCTGCAGTAACAATGAATGTCAAACAATAATAGTTAATAATTTTTTTTTTTTACAATTTAAATAATTACTGTTAGACAGTAACAATTCTTAAAGGTACTGTAATGCGCTACAGTAGTACTTTATTTTTAAAAAGTGGGCCGAAAATTGGGCTTCAGCATTTGGGTTTTTAAAAAAATACTTTTGTCCAAATGGACTTATTAAAAAAAACCTTAAACTAAACAACATTAAAACTAAAAATATTAAAATTGAAATAAAAAATAAAAAAGATTAAATTAAAAACAAAAACAAAAAGGATTAAAACTAAAAAAGAAAAGAAAAAAGAACAGGAGATCAATCTCTCTCTCTCTTCACTATACCCACCGCCGGAGCGGTGAGGGGGTCACTGGTCTCTAGGAAGTGGTGGAGTAGGCTAGGTGGGGAGAGGGTGGGACAAGGCTGTGGGGTAGGAAACGCCCAATTTCTCGGGCTCTACGTGTCAAATGGGTGGATTGGGAACATCTAGGCGGCGGCGATTGTGAGATTCGTGCCGAAGCTAGATGAAGTACTTGTGCTTGAGGAAGGTGAAGATCGCGAGGGCCGATCTGGTGATGATTCTGTAGGGCTGTGAAGAGCTTGAGGTTCTGGATGTGAGGCATTGTCGTGGTTTCGATGAGGAGATTATGATGCTTGCTCGTTGTATTCCCAAGTTTCAGTGCGGGGGTTCGAGAGGCGGCGCCGGAGGTTGTGATTGAGCTTGAAGATGACGATTTTGATGAGTGAGAGAGAGACTAGGTGGGGAAGGGAGAGGTGGTGTGATAGGTACCTGGTTATTTGGGCTTTAGGATGGGTCATGGTTATATTAGTCTTGGGCTTATGGCAGGGTAATTCAGTAAGATGGCTTCAGAGTATGTGAATTCTAGAAAGGTCTTCCTTGCCAGCTGTCTTGCTCACGTTATTAGTATTGTTAAGCCTTAGTAGTTGCTTTTTCCTTTTGGACAAGTTTCTTTTCTTTATATGTATTGCAGTATCACAATTGTAAGGCAGACTTAGATGAAATGATATTTTCTTTTGTGGTGATGACCAGTTAAATCATCTTTTTCGTCTTTTTCTTCTTTTCTTGCTATTTTTCTTATCTGCTCAACTCAGGGTGCCACCATAGGTATCAGAGCCAGTACCTGCATATGGGTCCTAAATCAAAAAATTAAGGGCTTCTTGACTCCACGTCCACCGATGTCGACCTCTCAAATGCCCTTATGGAGTCCAAATTCAATGAGATCCACACTGCCATCTCATCCTTGACTAGCCAGCAAGATGATTTCAAGGCCACTGTTTGTAGTGAGTTTCTTACTTTTCAAAAAACTCTTTTGGAGGAATTTGGGAAGCTCCAGATTGGTCCTCACCCTTCTATTCCACCAGATTTCACTGTTTCCCGTCCTCCACCTTCCACTCCACCAGATCTCACTGTTTCCCTTCCTATTTTTGGTCCTCTTCCACCGACCCATCCCCTCCTTTCCCAGCTTCCTCCTTCCTCAGGTCCCACTGCCACCCCTATCGGGTTGGGTTTTTTTTCCACCGACTCGTCGCCTAGCCGTCCTTCAAGTTTGCCTTCCGCTGGGCCTCCTTCCCTTTCCATCTACATACCCACCCCGTCCCACCCATATTCCCCACCTTTCCCCCATAACCACCAGTACAACCCATCACCAACCCCTTCCCCATACCCTTCTCCAAGCCACACCAACCAATACAACCCACCACTTCCTCCCACCTCTCTTCCTCTGGCCACTTTTCCTCCCCCGCCTCACAACTCCATGCGACCATTAAAGCTCGAATTGCCCCGTTTCTCAGGGGATGACCTGCTGGCTTGGGTCTCTAATGCTGACCGTTTCTTTAAGTTTCACAATGTTTTGGAGGATCAAAAGGTGTCGATTGCTTCCCTCCACCTTGATGGGGATGCTTTAGCCTGGCTGAATTGGTATGAGGCCCGCTTTCCTAGTCCGTGTTGGACCACTTTCACTGCTATGCTCTATCAGCGTTTTGGAGTGCCTGATTTCTTAGATCTTAACGCTGCTGTGGCCAAGCTCACTCAAACGGGCACTGTGGATGAGTACGTTATGGCGTTTCTCCGCCTATCTTGTCGTGCACCGTCTTGGTCTGATGAACTTCTCCTCGGCTGTTTTGTTGGTGGCCTTAAAGACGAGTTACGCCATGAGGTACGCTCTTTCCGGCCCACTACTTTGCAATCTGCCTTTGAGTTGGCCCGTATCCAAGAGGCCAAACTCTTGGCCCAATCTATTGGTCGGCGTTCTCTCCCACGGGGGTCCACTGATTTCGCTCTTCGGCCCGCTACTGGTCCCTATTTTCCACCTTCGAATCTTCGGCCTATTGTCACTATGCCCCCATCGCCACGGGCGCCTGCCCCCCCAGCTCCACACCGACCACAACCGCCTCCATCTGCTACTAATCAAATACGACGCCTTACTTCAGCAGAGGTTCAGGATCGTCGTGCTCGAAACCTTTGCTTCAATTGTGATGCTCCCTTCCGTCCAGGCCATCGTTGCAGTAATCGACCTCAACTCCTCTTAATTGAATGTGACAGTGAGGAGCTTGAGGAGGAGGTATTCCATGATGCAGGGGATGTGGTGCCTGACTCACCGCCAGATACCATTCTTCCCACTGACCCAGTGATTCAGGTGCTGAATGGGGAAACACTATGCGTTTGTTGGGTACCGTACAGGGTATTCCAATCAGTATTTTAATTGATTCTGGGGTTATTCATAATTTTCTGAACCCAGTCATTGCCAAGAAATTGGGTTTTACAATTCATTGATGGGGCTTTGCAAGTTTTGGTGGCTGATGGCGTGCGACTTTCTACCAGGGGTAAGATTTTGAACGTTCCATTTTCTGTTCAAAATTATCAATTCCAGGTCGATTTCTTTGTTTTGGCAGTGGCAGGTTGTGATGTCATTTTAGGTGCTTCTTGGTTGGTTACTCTGGGTGAAATACTCTGGAACTTTGATACATTAACTATGCGTTTCCTTCACCATGGCAACCAGTGCCAATTATTTGGGGTTAATATGCTACAACTGAAGTGGTTCAAGTGCATTCGATGAGTCGTTCGTTGAAGTGTGAGAAAATGGGTTTTATGGCCCAATTAATGTTAGTTGGTGATGTTTCTACATCAGCCGTGGGCACTGCAGATCCTTTCATTTTGTCTCTGTTACAACAAAATCAGGATGTTTTTTAAGTTCCTTCTTCACTACCCCCGCAACGGTTGCAGGATCATCGCATTCCATTAGTTCCCAATACCCTTCCAATTAATGTTCGCCCCTATAGGTATCCTTATTTTCAGAAAACCGAGATTGAGAAGATTGTGCAAGAAATGCTTGATAGTGGGGCAATCCGACCAAGTTCTAGCCCGTATTCCTCTCCAGTTTTGTTAGTCCGAAAAAAAGATGGAAGTTGGCGAATGTGTGTGGATTATCGTGCTTTGAACGCTGTCACTATCAAGGACCGCTTTCCTATCCCGGTCATTGATGAGCTTATTGATGAGCTTCATGGCGCTGCAGTGTTTTCCAAATTGGATTTGCGGTCGGGATATCACCAAATACGAATGCACGAGCCGGACATTAAGAAAACAGCATTTCGCACTCATGACGGCCATTATGAATTTTTAGTTATGCCATTTGGCTTAACTAATGCTCCGTCAACATTTTAGTCACTTATGAATGACGTTTTCAGGCCCCTCTTGCGCCGCTTTGTTTCAGTGTTTTTCGACGACATTTTGGTCTACAGCCGCTCTATGTCTGATCATTTGCACCACTTCTCTGAGGTCTTCTCTCTTTTGCGCCACCATAGCTTGAAGGTCAAGCGCAGCAAGTGCATATTTGGTTCTGATTCTGTTGAGTATTTAGGTCATATCATATCTGCCCTTGGAGTGGCAGTGGATCCTTCTAAGATCGAAAGTATTCGTAACTGGCCCAAACCCACCACTCTCAAAGGACTTCGTGGTTTCTTGGGCTTATCAGGCTACTACCGCAAATTTGTGAAAAATTATGGTTTGCTTTCCAGGCCTTTGACTAATATGTTGAAGCGGGGCCAATTCTGTTGGTCATTAGACTCTGAACAATCTTTTGACAAGCTCAAACATGCTCTCACCCATACCCCTGTCTTGGCCCTTCCTGATTTCTCCAAGCCTTTTGCAGTAGAGTGTGACGCTTCAGGCAGTGGAATTGGGGCTGTTCTTACGCAGGATGGGCATCCCATTGCTTACTTAAGCAAGGCATTGTCTGGTAAAAATTTATCTCTCTCGGTATATGATAAGGAAATGATGGCGGTAGTGTTTGCCGTGCAGAAGTGGAGACCCTATTTGCTGGGTCAGAAATTCAAAATCATTACAGACCACAAGGCTATCAGTTATTTTTTGAATCAAAGGATTTCCACCTCTCATCAGCAGAAATGGTTACTTAAACTCTTGAGGTACAATTACACAGTGAAGTATCGAGCTGGTCCTCAAAATAAAGTACCAGATGCTCTCTCGCACCAAACTGAGCTTCTTTCTTTAATGGGTCTCTCCACCCCTATTTTCGATGGCATTCAAGAAATTCAACGCCTATGCTCACAGGATGTTGAATGCAGCAAGGTGATGGCTGATTTGCATATGGGTTTGCCAACAAAACACGGATTTACTCTGCAAAATGATCTATTGTATTACAAAGGTCGAATATTCGTTCCCCCTTCAGAATGGCGGCACAAATTATTAGCAGAGTTTCATTCTTCTTCAACTGCAGGGCATTCAGGTTTCTTGCGAACTTACAAGCGTCTCACCCGCAACTTCTTGTGGCCTGGTATTAAGAAAGCAGTAAAGACCTTCGTGGCTGAATGCTCTACTTGCCAACAGCAGAACTATGAGGCCATTAATCCTCCTGGGTTATTGAATCCATTACCAATACCTGAGGGCGCATGGATGGATATTTCCTTGGATTTTATAGTCGGGCTCCCTCTCTCAGCTGCAAAAACTGTAATCTTGGTTGTTGTGGATAGGCTCACCAAATATGCGCATTTCATTCCTTTGCACCACCCGTTTACTGCAACTCAAGTAGCCGATTTGTTTGTCAAGGAAATTTTCCGCCTCCATGGCATGCCTTGATCAATAGTAAGTGATCGGGATCCGGTTTTTCTTAGCTCCTTCTGGGACTCCTTCTTCAAGCTACAAGGCACCAAACTCTGTAAAAGCTCTGCTTATCATCCGCAGACTGATGGCCAGACAGAGGTTCTTAATCGGACTCTTGAACATTATTTAAGATGCTTTGCAGGTGAGAAACCATCTGGTTGGGTTAAGTTTCTTCCATGGGCAGAATGGTGGTACAACACCACCTTCCAATCAGCAATCAAAATGACGCCTTTCCAGGCCTTGTACGGGTACGCCCCTCCGACTATCAGTGCTTATCTACCTGGTACCACTAATGTTGCATTGGTTGATTCTGCGCTTCGCAATCGAGACCAGGTTTTAGATCTTCTCAAGACTAATTTACAGGTTGCTCAAACTCGCATGAAAGCCTATGCTGATAAGAGGCGTACTGAGAGAACCTTTGAACTTGGGGATTGGGTGTACTTGCGCTTGCAACCATATCGGCAGCAGACTGTCAGTTTGTGTCATTGCCATAAGTTGTCGCCACGCTATTACAGTCCATACCAGGTCCTTGAGAAGATTGGTACAGTTGCTTACAAGCTTGCGTTGCCACCCCAATCCAAAGTGCATCCTGTTTTTCATGTTTCTTTGCTTAAAAAGAAAGTGGGTTCAACTCCTGTCGTTTCTACCATTTTACCTCCACTCTCAGACATAGGCATGACTCAGTGGGTTCCAGAGAAAATTCTGCAACGAGGCCTTGTTAAGCGTCAAAACTTACCTGTTGTTCGTCTACTTATCAAATGGACAGGCCTCCCAGATGATGATGCAACATGGGAAGATGCAGATGACATTCGTGTCCGCTTTCCCCAGTTCTCTTTGGCCTGAGGACATGCCATGTTTCAGGCGGGGGGTAATTGATAGGTACCTAGTTATTTGGGCTTTAGGATGGGTCATGGTTATATTAGTCTTGGGCTTATGGCAGGGTAATTCAGTAAGATGGCTTCAGAGTATGTGAATTCTAGAAAGGTCTTCCTTGCCAGCTGTCTTGCTCACGTTATTAGTATTGTTAAGCCTTAGTAGTTGCTTTTTCCTTTTGGGCAAGTTTCTTTTCTTTATATGTATTGCAGTATCACAATTGTAAGGCAGACTTGGATGAAATGATATGTTCTTTTGTGGTGATGACCAGTTAAATCATCTTTTTCGTCTTTTTCTTCTTTTCTTGCTATTTTTCTTATCTGCTCAACTCAGGGTGCCACCATGGTGGCCGGAGTGGGTTGGGTGGGGCAAGCTAGGTAGGGGAAGGGGGTGCTGGGTTTTTTATGTATTTTTTAGTTTTTTTTATTTACTTCTTTCTTTTTAAAATATATATAGGTGCATTGTCAATTTTGCCCCCTAAAAATAGGTCACATGTGTGACATGTGGTCTATTTTTAACGGAAAATGTAACGATGTTGATGAATTGTTCCACAATAAAAAATTCTAAATATGTGTCATGCACTAATATAAACTCAAACTAGTGTTCTAAAATAAGATTGACCCTAAAGTACGTATCTTTTTTGAAAATTTTTCCATTTCTAAAATATAAAAACCCCCTCCCCTCCGACTGAGTCATTCGGTTGTCCATCGATAACGAGGGCTGCCTTCAAATTATAAAAAGTTCAAAGAAAAGATTTAAAAATAAATACTTTGCATTAATTGCCAATTTTTTTTTTTGTGTGTTGTTAAGAAATATTCTTATCAACTTTAGATTTTTTTTATCGAATAATTGAAACTTTTACTATTTTATCCCTTGTTAAATAAATTATCTTTCTTTAATAATTTAAATACCTAATTTTTTTTTTTAATATTTTTGAAAATTTCATCACAAAACTTTCTAGCCAAGGAATGAAATTTCGAAAATTTAATCATATACCATTATTTTTTGTAATTGTTTCAGTGAAATTTCGCTTAAATTCCATCCAAAATTTTGAACACGAATCAGGCACGTTTTTGTAAAATTTCTCCAAATTTCGTCGAAATTTCACTGTGACTAACACTCCCATCACAGCCACATTTTCCATTTTCATCTCTCAAATTTATATCTCTCTCTTTCTTCTCTCTATAATTTCAGTGGGCTTCGACGACAGGAGGTGAGAAAAAGAGAGAGAGAGAGAGAGAGAGAGAGAGAGAGAAAGAGAAAGAGAGAGAGATGAGATATGTGTGGCTGGAAGAAAGAAATGAGGTTGGGGGAGAGAGAGAGAGAGAGAGAGAGAGATGTGGTTGGGGAGAGAGAGATGATGTGACGCCTCGAAACTCAGGCCCGCCACAGCGGCACCTACCTTGAGAGCACCCGAGACTATAACACCCAAACCTTAAATGTTACACTCCCACATACTTTCAAGATAAATAAGCCTGAGTTTTAAAAACAAAATACTAGGTTAAATTAGAATATAAATTACAGAGATGAATAAATAAATCAAATATTTTGATTTTAAATCAACCCCAAAGATTACATAAATAAATAGTAATCTTGTACAACTGCTTTTTCAAACATTAATGAGCTGAAATAAATACAAAACTCTTTACAAAATAAAAGAGAAAACCTGTAATAACCCGGAAATTCTATTTTACAAAATACGTTAGATTATTACAAGCTTGGAAATTGCCCAATTATATCTTAGAACCTTTAAAAAATTATGACAATTTTAAGTTCATTTGCATGCATTTTCTACCATATAGTTTAGAAGCTTAATTTGGTAAATTACTAAAATACCCTTGTTTGAATATTTATTATTTGTTTTGGTATATGTGTGACATTATCAATTTTAGTATCTGTATGACAGTATTTGTTTAGGTTTTTACATATACTGATTTTCAGTATCTGTCACACAATTATTGATTTTGAATCAGCAACTGTCACACATTGTCTAATACGTTACACGTTGCTGCAAGTAAAAAGAGGAGAAATGGAAAAAAAAAAAAAAAGTTACACGTTGTAGGTAAAAAAGGAGAAAGGAAAAAAGAATACTTTGGACATGTGTCGGATTCTGGTTAGTTGTTGACCTTTTTGTAATTTTCAAAATTAGGATATATTGCTGACATTATTGATGGGTAAGCATTGATTGACCTTTTTGTAATTTATTGAAATTTTCATACGTTAGTGGCAGTGATTGTAATTTGTAGTTTTTGTTATGTCATCTTTTGTAAAATGCATAATTTCATTTATTACAAATAGGTCAATAGTGACTATTTTAGAATTTAAGAAAATGTTTATTGGCCTATTTGTAATTTTGAAATGTTTTGTTAACTTATTTGTAATTAGCCCTATAAATAAAAGAAGTATCTTGCAACAAAAGAATAAATACTTAGCTAACAAAAGGCCAACATTGTAACAATTCAATATTTAGGTCTAACATAATTAGTAAATTACTATGTTTAATTAAGAAGACCACACCAAGAATGTAATTTGACCAAAATTAAAATGGTGTAAAGTGTAATTAATACTTTCCTATGAAAACTAGGAGACTTGGGGTAGACCTAGGTCATACGAAAACCTATATATACCAGGCTTACTGGCTCAATCAGTAGGTAAAAAAGACTGATTCTCTCTTTCTTCTCGAGAGAAATCATCCCAACTCTTAAATTTTGTTTGGGGAATCAGAGAAAGGGGAAGAAAGGTGCTGGTTTACTCTGCCTTAGATAGTTTCTCTTCTTCTTCATATTAAAGGTAAGACCTTTTTCATATCTTTTTTTCTTTGATGGTTTTGTTTGGCTACTTTTTTTTTTATAATGATTCAAGGTTTAGTCCTTTGAATCTCTTTCCCTTTTTTAATTAATCATTATTTTTTGAATTTGCATAAACCACCACTGAATTTGGGCTGCTTTAGATACATAGAGCATCTCCAAATCGTTAAGATGTTGTATAGGTTGCTGTGTTCTACTGGGTAGAAGTGTATAACTAAAACCTCAAACAAATTGATGAACACTTGAAATCTCAAGCAAATTCATGATCATGTGGCTGCTGCGCTGGTTTTTTATTTAAGTTTAATCATGGGACGTGTATTTCAAACATAAAGGTATTTGACTTTGGCTACCTTTTCTGGATGTTTCATTGTTTTTTATTTATCTTCTTTGGAAGAGAGGATTTGTTTCATTGTTATTAATTAGTATTACGACGAATAATTCTATTTTAATTCATCTAAAACAAAAGGTATTGATTCCGTTCGAAATACAATCAAAACTTGAAAATAATTCCATGACTGCTTTCTTCTTTTTCTCATGCTATTTTCATTTGATTATTTAATTAGTTTGTGAGTTTGAAAAACAAAATAATGAACCCACTCGGACTGAATTCCTATTCCCATTGAACTTCAATGCACTTGTCAGAAATTAAAAGGCAGAGCCAGAGACACTCACCCAAGCAATCTTCACAATTTTTCTTCTTGTTTTATATGATCTTCTTCTAGCTTTTGAGTTGAGAATGATTGGAAAGGAAGACGATGCAATTGGCATTAGGTGATGCGGCATTTAACCAGGTCATCAGAAACCCCGCCAACTCCATCTTTGCTACGTTTTTCTTTTCATCTCACGCTTTCATTCTTCTAATTCCTTTTGTGTTTGTTAATTTCCCAATATTGATTTTGTTAGTTAATTAGCTATATATTGCAAGTGTAACTTATATTTCTAGATTTGGCTTCTATTACAGATGCAAAACGGTTAATTGGTAGGAGATTTAGTGACACTTGTGTTCAAAGAGATGTGAAGCTCTGGCCATTTAAGGTGATTGAAGGTCCTGGGGATAAGCCCATGATTGTGGTTACCCACTGTGAAGCCTATATCGGATCAACTGTGAAGAATGCTGTTATCACTGTCCCTGCTTACTTCAATGATTCACAACGTCAGGCTACCAAAAATGCTGGTGCCATTGCTGGCCTAAATGTCATGCAAATTATCAACGAACCAACTTCCGCAGCCATTGCTTATGGCATTGTCAAGAAGGCCAGTAGGTACAGCAAGAGAAATGTGCTGGTATTTGATTTGGGTGGTGGGACTTTAGATGTGTCACTGCTTACCATAAGTTCTGGTGTGTTTGAAGTGAAGGCCACGGCTGGAGACACTCACCTTGGTGTTGAAGACTTTGATAACAGAATGGTGAATTACTGTATTGAGCAATTCAAGAGGAAAGATAGATAAATTAACTTGTGGACATTAGTGAAAACTCCAGAGCTCTTAGGCGGTTAAGAAATGAGTGTGAGAAGGCAAAGAGGAGACTTTCATGTGCCCTTAAAACTGAATTTGAACTTGACGGTTTGCATCAAGGAATTGATTTCTACATGACTTTTAGCCGTGCCAAATTTGAACAACTGAACATGGATTTCTTCAACAAGTGTATGGAGCCTCTGCACTAGTGTTTGAAGGATGCTAACATCGATATAAGCAGTGTGAATGATGTTGTTCTTGCTGGTGGGTCATCTAGAATTCCCAAGGTGCAAGAGCTATTGAAGGATGTGTTCAAAGGGAAGGAGTTGTGCATCGGCATTAATCCGGATGAGGCTGTGGCATATGGTGCCGCTGTTCAAACTGCAGTCTTGAGTGGGATTGAACATGAGAACCTTCAAGACTTCTTCTCTCTCTTAGATGTCACCCCAATCTCGCTTGGAGTATTGACTAAAGAGGAGAGTCTCATGTGTGTTGTGATCCCAAGAAACACCAGAATTCCCACCACGAGGAAAAGGTCTATGACAACTCTCTACCACAACCAAAGTTCCATCTACTTACCCATTTATGAGGGTGAAAGTTCATGTGCATTAGATAATAATTTATTGGGTGAATTCACCATCTATGACGTTCCTCCTGCTCCCATTAATGGTGTTCCTTGTTATGATATTTATTTTGATATTGATGCTAATGGTATCTTAACTGTCTCCGCTGTGGATGCGGCCACGGGTAAAAACCACGGGTCTACAATCATCAGTAAAAGAATAAAGTTAGCAGCAGGGTCATCCTCTCAAGGGTCTACAATCATCAGTAAAAGAATTAAGTTAGCGGCAGGGTGATCCTCTCAAGGGTCTACAATCATCAGTAAAAGAATTAAGTCAGAAGCAAAGAGGAATTTAACTCAGTCGGAAGTTATCTATCTTGATTAACATGAGAGAAAAGGATTAATTTCACCCTCTCTCTGGTAAAATAAGAAAACTGAGTGTGTATAAATATATGTTTCTTACAATCTTTGTCAAGAGTTGACAACTTTCCCCCCCCCCCCCCCCCCCCCCCCCTTCCTTTTATTGGTTTATTCTTGATGTTTGCAGTGCAGTCTCATCCAAAGGAAGCTTTTGTGGAATGCAATTTTACCAAATCAAGAAACTTACAATTTATGATGCAAGAATGATAGAAAAAAACATATATTATTGTGATGACTTGAGTTGATGTGTAAATACAAAGCACCCTTATGTTTAGTTATCATTTGTATTGCAAAAAAGGTAGTGTTCATATAAGAAAAAGTATTAGATATAATGGAAAAACATCTTGCACACACAGCAAAATGTATGAAAATGTTAGTTTTATTTTATTTTTAATAATTTTCTTATCTGAAATTAAATTTTTTTTTTTTAGAATGTTATTTTGAATTGAACTTTAGATTCAAAGCATACATAATTTGATGACCATAAAAGTAAATTAGGAACATGCAAATCTCAACATATACATAAAAGAGAAAATATGACAATGTTTTTAATTTCAATATTGCATTGACTTCAAACATTCAGTTATTAGCAATAAAAAAATAAAAAAACATTCACATCAATTTAACTTAAGAATAAAAAATATATATATATATATAACCAGGCAGTTGCAAAAAAAAAAAAAAAACAAAAAAAGATTTCAACATACTATCATTCCAAAAAAAAAAACCCAACTTAAAAAATATTAAAAATATATGCGAAATAGGAACAAACTATTAAATACACTATGCGAGTTAAAATGTGAACATTTACACACTAAGAAGAGAGTGAGGAGAGGCTAGGATTGAAAAAAGATCATTTATTCTGACTTACATTTATGATGGGCCTATTCGCACTCGCGAAGAGTACATTTATGATGTACTCTACATTTAGACCGTTGTTTTCTGTATATATATATATATATTATACTATCTTTTTTCTTGGGCTAGCCCATTTATTCCGATTTTTCTTGTTATCTATAACAATATTTTCTTTAGCCTATATGATTTTAAATTAAAAAAAAAACATATATATATGTAATAGGAACAATTTATTAAATGGATTACACTTTCTAAAAATCGGTGTTTACACAATAAAAAGAGGTGATTCGCACTCGCGAGAGCAAATGTAAAGAGGCTTGTTAATAATAGGGTCCGTTAGATTGTAGGGCCAAACGCTAAAATAGTTAATATATCTAACGGATAACCGACCTAGTTAGTTGAGCTAGGTCAAAATTCAAACAGATCACCACATCTTTACATCAACTTAATAGGTTAGGGGTTTTCTCATCAAATTCATTAGTAGTTTGGTCATACTTGGATTCTCTCATAAGCTAGCTAATTTCCTAACAAACCTAAGCTTTTTACTATAATTAAATGCCATGTGTACATTTTAAGATCAAATGGTTTACATTTATTTAGGGCTATAATTAAAGAAAATAAAACAGGTGAGTAAAAAAAAATGTTATGACTGCCTTTTTATTTTCTTTTGGAGATGTTGGTCTCCTCCAAAAGTGAATAAAATAATCACCACTTATGGTAAAAAGGATGCAATTTTAAATCTTTTCTATTACGTATGTATTTGTTATGTGGGAAAATGAAAAATAAAGTCACAAGTTGTCCACATAAATTTTTTCTTCATTGTCGTGTGATGATTGATCGATGATTGTTCATTGTTCAATATTCAATGAAGTTAATTGACCACCTACCAATGTCTGGATACCATTTTTCTTAAGAATTAATTAAATTTAATAGTAAATAGTGCTCCATTAATTGTGTTCAATATTTTAACCGTTTGTATTTTATTGAGATTCAGTTTTAAGATTACAAATATTTCATCTTCTTTATTTTGTTATTGGATGAAAATTGCGAACCCAAAAAATTAATAATTAAAAAATCAATATGGTGGCTTCTACGTCCATAGAGACAGAGAAAGAGAAGAAAGAGGGAGGAGGAGAGAGAGGGGGAATGAGGTGGGTGTGAGTGGAATGAATCTAGAAGATCGTGGCACACATGGATAAATTGGGTATTTTGATTCCTTGTGATGTGAAGAATTTGACTTCAAATATAATTAGTTTCAAATGACATGGCACTACTAGAAAAACTGGCTCTAGGCATAGAGTAATATTTGTGCCCCTTGACCAAGAAGAGCACAAATAATTGTGCTATGTTAACATTGGTAACGGTACAACCACTAAATTCATATTTGTTTCCGCAACTAACGTTTTTGCTATTAATAAAGCACAATTAAATATTATGTGTCAAACACATAAGCACAAATGTTTATACCTTTTGTGCCTCCATCCTGACAGTGGGATAGTCTTCTCAGTTCATTTGACGTGACATTTAAACTCACATGGCTCAAATACAAATTTGTGCTGAGTGTATTTTAATAAATAAATAAAACAATATTGGTATGTACTGATGTACAACAAATTTTAGCCTTGTCATACAATTATAGTACTGTTTATATAAAAATTATACGAAAAATATAAAATTTTTATTATCCTTTGAATTCAAAACTATCAAACAACCAAAATATTTTAACACCAAAATAAATACAATCAGATTCTTCATATCTCTGAGTGCACCACTAGATGGCAACACAAGAAATCATCATAATTCCCCATGTATATGAAGCTCTCATTCTCTCTCTTTCACAAACCCAGAAAACAAAAACTTGGAGCCAAGCCAAGCTCTAAACTTCTTTCGGATCTTGCTTTAATATTGAAGAAATCAAAGATATGAAGAAAAATAAAAATTGGCAACCAAACCCAAAAACATCAACAAGAACATCATCTTCTTCTTTATCAAATATTCCCAATTAGCCACATGTGAATGTATCACCTTCTCCTAACCTGCAAAAACAACCAACAGAACTATGAGTGAAAGAAAAATAAATAAATAAAAAAGAAAAACCAAAAGAAATAACTAAAAAAGACAAAAAAATGAAATTACAAAAACAAACCCACCCCCACCCGACCCACTCACCATACCCCAGTCCACCGTCGGTGCCCCTCCCACTGCTGGAGAGAGAGAGAGAGAGAGAGAGAGAGAGAGAGAGAGAGAGAGAGAGAGAGAGAGAGAGAAGTAGGGAAGAACGGGAGAGAGAGAAAAGACAGAAAGAGAGAACGAGAACAAGAAGGAGAGAGGAAGACAGAGGGATAGTCTTGAATTGGGCAGTGTAATTGGGAAGTGTAATGTTCAATCAATTAATCTCATTAAATATTTAATTGGGCACAAATGAGCACTTTTGTGTCCACCTACAAGCACAAATAATATATTCATGTTATCGGGTGGTCATATCAGCCTGATATAGATGTGACATGAGTTTCTTTACATATGAATTTAGGCACGAAATTTGTGTTCATTATGAGAGGACACATATAGGTGGCACAAATCAAGTATGCCAAAAAATTGTAAAGCACGTATCAACTGCCATTTGTGTTCAATGAAAAAAAGGTATCACAAAACTATATATGTGTCCATTAATTTGTGCTGAATACCCATTTTTCTAGTAGTGTGGCTTTGAGGCACAAATTTGGAGGCACCCTAGCATTACCCTTACATTTTTCCCACAAACAGGTATGTGATAAGTTTTAAAAGTACACCATTTTTTATAGGATATAGTCTTCCACCATTGGATGGTGGATGTATCACATCAATTTCTGGACTGTAAAAGCTCTCGATGTTTTTACTATTTTCAAAATATAATTTTCTATCTTAATTAATGATACTCCATAGTTAATTGAAATATTACTCTAAGATGTATGACAATCAAACCATATACCATCTAATACACTTATTTTGAAAATGTAATAATAAGGTCATATTTTTTAACAATCAGGTTGTCACGCCCCAAAACCCGGATACGTAACAGAGGCACCTATCTTGAGAATACCCGAGACTACAACAACCAATCCCCCGGTGTTGTAATCCCAAATATTCACAAAATAGGTTAAGCCTTTTGGTTTAGTAAAATGGGTTGAATCAGAGTGCTTGAGTTTGCAGCAGAAAATTAATTTAGAAATAATTAATTCATAATTAAACCAACCCTCGGAGATACTATTGTTTAGAGTAACTTCAAAGAAACTGTTTATATAGACTCGATAATTCAAAAGTAGACAACCCAAGGACTCAGTGTATATATAGGATATGACCAAGGGTATATAAAGATAGTAAAAGGTCACCAAAGACCTGCACAAGGAAATATACTGACTAAACAGGAACACTGAGTTGACAAGCTCGAGACCGCACCACCACCCCCTCAATCGAGGCCGTCAAAGTCCACACGCGCAGCACCTAAGAGGGAGAAAAACAACAATGTAGGGGTGAGCATCATATACGTTCATTGCTCCCCCTCAGGGAACTCCCTGCTAGGTTTGAAAAATAGTTTGAGATAATTTAAAATCAAATGCACAACACAAACTAGTTGTCAAGCTTTGTAAAACTAGTAGCATGCTCATACAGTTTTCAAAATACAGTTTTTCTGGGCCCAAGTTCAGAATCATACCTGTTAACTAGCCGTTAGGGCTAACTACCTTCTCACAAAAACATAACAAAATCCTGCAGTCATTTAACTGAGACAGGGTAGCGAAAGTGGCCATTTCATGGTTATACATCCTAGACTGGCCTCCGAAGAAAGACAATCGACCAGTCCGTCCGTACAACCCCTCATGAGGTTTTGGGGATCGAAACCCAGGGTCTACCGTAAGGGACCTTTCACTCTCAAGTCAAACACAATAACAATCTCACGAGAATATGCATAACAGTCATCATTCACATTATCATAAAACCAAGCAGATATGCCAATCAAAAATATGCATCTTTATCACACAGTATTTATTATATAGTACATGCAGGAAATCCACTAGTCAGAGTGTGTTGTCCCCCTACCAAGCGTCCAAAGCTTTTGCATGTTCTCGAGTACAAATCACAATTTGCCACGTCGCAACGATCTATTTTAGGTCACTGGAGTTCCTAGTTTGACAACAACTGGTGTTAAAAACGGTCTTCACGTAAATCGATGACCTTGTCTGTTAAGACCAGGTATAATTCAGAGGTTTGGCACTAGCGTAACTGCTAGGCTTCTCTGAATTCTTAATCCGACATGACCTTGCACCCCGAGGCAAACAATCATGTCAGACCGTGTGGTTTCTATATCTATTTTAATTTATTGTCGAGGAGGTTGATCGGATATGAACCTACAACGTGACCAGGTCAGTGCATGGGGAAACTGAGAGACCTTTGGCTCAGTACCCAACGTCTGTATACTCATAAATTGACCTAAGTCATCACGTTATTTGGTTACCACTGATATGGCCTCAATATTTATTAAGTTCATTTGATAACAACAGTTAAATGGCGTTCCGTCTATAACCACAATTTAAATAACAGCATATTAAATAAGCAGGGTTAACGGTATACTTGTTGAAGACTTGCCATGGGCAGAGTCTCGGTACTACTAGACTTGTTAAGTAACAAGATTAAAAGATCGAGCCTAATTAACAAGAGATTAATTTATCAAAATTTTAGCAGAAGTTCGACAAGGATCAAAAAATTACCTAAAGAGCTCAGAAATGATTTTATTAAAACTTCACCAAAACCTAGCCTTCACACTACTAGAATCGAAGAGCTCGTCGCCACGATCGCGTAGACGAAATCGGATCGTCGATCGAAGCTCCAAAACTCAAAATAAACTCAAAACAAGATTGAAGAAGAGAGAGGAGAGAGAAGCTCTCTCTTGGGAAGCGTGCGGCTGAATTTGTGAGGGATCAGCTAAAGGTGCGGCATTATTTATAGGGGAGAGAGAGTGAGGCAACTCGGTTGACTCAAGTCAACCGTCACAACTTGGACCAATGAGGAAGTGACACGTGGCGCATGCCCTGACACTTGGCTGCACATGCAGCCATCAGATCTTGCTGCCATGCAGCGATGGACGCTCCAGATCGTGCCACGTGGCGCGATCTGGTGATTTCCTATTTTATTTTCTTTTTCCTATTTTTTTCAACTTCAAAATTTAATTAAAAATAGCTCAGGACTCAGAAAAATACTACGGACTCGTATCGACTAATACTAATTAACTATGAGGTCAAATTACCAATTTGCCCTTAGAAAAATTTCAGAAATTTCAAGCTCCACAAACTAAGATAAAATGCTTTAAAGAAAAAGAAAATTTGGGAAATTCATAAAATAATTTTCCGAACTCGGAATAATACGAGACTTGCACCTTTGGGTTTGTGAGTAGGAGTACTACCTTTTAAAGGTCTAACTTGGGTCAAAACCCTAGTCAAAGTTGGTCAAACAATTAAAGCTCAAGGTGGAAAAATTAGATTTTCTAACAAATAAATTCTATAAAAATTTTAGAAAATGAGGAAAAATCCCAAAATAAATTTGGAAATTTACGGGTCTCACACAGGTTAGTCACCTTGACCCGCTTAATTGCTAACTGGTATTTTTTAGATGTTGTTTTGGTTTTTACAGTTTTTAGTAGGGCTAGGTTGGTAGAGTTACCGAACCAACAAGTCCCAACCGACATTTTTAGTAGGGTTGGGTCTTGGCCTCTTCTGACATCTCTTAGGCAGGGATGTGGCTCAGCAGAAAGTCGAAACCATCAATGTATTCCTTAACGGTGTGTTTGGATGAGGAAATTGAACTCGGAATTTCATTAAAAGTCAGAATTTGTGAAATGACAAGCTTCAATTCCCTTGTTTGGTATTATGGACAAAGAAATCTTAAAATTCTACGTGGAAAAAAAAGTGGAATTTGGAAGCCATAAATCCCAACTTTAAATTCCATCTAAATACATGTCATTTCCAAAATTCCAAGATAAAACACAGTTACCACTACCATATATTATCACCACCACAACCCTCATTGCCAACATCACTACCTCCACACCCCAACACTGTCGGCCGGCCTAGAGGGGGGGGGGGGGCAGTGAGTGCAACGGCCTAGGCCCAGCTTCTAAGGGTGCCAACAATATATTTTATTAGTTTGAAAATTTATAAACTCTTGAGAGGAATACAACGTGATTTGCTACCTTTGAGATTAAATGATGGAAACTTGGCCCGTCACCTTTGAGTGATTTGCTATGAGTTGGAAAGGATTAGTTTTGTTTCCTATTCATAAAAGAAGATAGGGCTAATACATAATGACAAGAAGAGGTTTGACGGTGGAGATAAAAAAGAAAGACTTGGGTCTGCCATTTCCTATACAGAAAAGAAGAGAAAAACTAATATAAGAGGGAACAAGATAACGAGGCAGTGCGGAAAAAAAAAAAAAAAAAAAAGGAAGACCAGGCAAAAAGAAACAAAGAAAAAAACAAAGGAAACAAGAGGCGTGCGCCCCTCTCTTGACTTTGGTTCTTTTCCAGTTTCCTAGTGAGTGAGGAAAGGCAATGGTGATATAAGAAAAGGCTAAGCATGTACAAAAGAGAAAAAGGAGGTGTGGCGAGACAGAGAGAGAACAAGGAGGGGGAGCCTCTGAGCTTCCAAGGCTCTAGAGCCGCACTAGGCGGAGGAGACCACGGCAAAGCTAGCTAGTAAGGAACTTGAATTTAAGTCTTAGCCGCACCATGGATTTTGAATATCATCATGCCTAATTAGTTAGCCAAACAAAAAATTTTACAAATTCTATGACTTTAAATTCCATCATTTAAAATTCCGTCATTTAAAATTTGCTTAGCATTTCTAAACTTCCTCATCCAAACGCACCATAAGAGTCTGAGTTCCTTGATGGCTATGTCTGATCATTCTCAAGGGGATTCAATAGGTTGAGGGTCTTGGCAGTAAATGAGGAGATTCTTGAATCAGATTGGGAGGTGGGTTCCTAGGCGGAAAATTGTTAGTTATTCCCTTTTCCTCGATTTGAGATTGGATTAATGCATGATTGCTAGTTTAATTAACTGCTCATAATGTGATCTCCTTGTTAGCATTAGCTAAATTATGAAGCATGCCTATATGACCTATACAATGAACCTAAACATATATGGAACTGCCACTACATGATTTCATGTGCATAATATATATAATTGGTTCATTGAGGCCAGAGTTCCCTTTCATGGGGTCTGCCTATGCATTTCATTGGCATTCATAGTTATTTCACTACAACAAAATCTAGCAAAGGCAACCAATTTTTTTTTGTAGGAATAGATGCAACTGCCACTATTGTTAGTTTGTATTGTCCATTGCCACATTGCAGTCACCATATAGCATGTTGGAGGTTGGTGTTGGGGTGGCAAGGGAGCTAAGGCCACCCACATGTAAGAATGGTGGAAGCTTCTGCCAAAACCTGCCATGACAGTCTGCAAGGTCTGGTCTTCACTAATGCTACAATTAGTTGATTTTTTTCCCTTCACCATTAGATGTAAGGTTGCTGTATTGGTATTAGAATTGATATCATTAAACAATGTCTCCATGAATTTTGGTGACTAATTAATTAGAATTCAAAATACATTTTTCCACCAAACATATCCTACAGTAATCATATTTTGTCATCCTCTCATAGAGGTTTCACACTTTCAAACTACTGGAGGTCCGGTTCTCTCCTATGAGGTCTGGTCCTCAATCTTCTTCTCGACTTCTGGAGGTTCGGTTCTCTCCCATGAGATCCGGTCCTCAATCTTCTTCCCAGCTTCTGGAGGTCCGGTCCTCAATCTTCTTCTCAGCTACTGGAGGTTTGGTCCTCAATCTTTTTCTCAGCTTCTGGAGGTCTGGTCATCTCCCATGAGGTTCGATCCTCAAGTCTTCTTCTTGGTCTTCTTGTCCTACATCACAATCAAGCAAAACCACAAATTATAAACTCATAAGGGAAATGAACATAAGTTAAAAAGGAATTTTATTTGGTCAAAGTTGAACATAAGAAAAACCATAGAAACTAATTGAACCCAAAAACCTAAAAAATCCAGAAAATAAACTAATTATACAAGAGTTTTGAACCCAATTTAAGTAGAAGTCTAGAACACAAATAACCCAAAATCCAGAAATTAACTAGAAGGCTAGAACACAAATAAACCCAAATTCAAAATCAATTCAATAATTGGTCAAATTAGAGCCAACAAACAGCAAGAACAAGTTGAGAGGATTGATTTCTATACTTGAGTGGACTCAAATCGACTGTTGGATTCACCAGAAAAGTAGCTGGAGCAGCCGCGATTTCTCTGGCTTCGATTGGCCAGTTGGGGTGGTTCGATGAACAATCCGAACAAACCACCATGCTCGCCTTGGAAAGAGGGAGAGGACCCAAGTGGTCCGACCATCTAATTCCGCCAGAAAACTGAGATCGTCGGCGAGTGCTAGGATCAGATTTGGGATTGGGTTTTCTTTTCTGGGGTTTTCTGGGCTTACAGGTCACTGGGGAAGACAAAATGGGAGGTGGTGCTTCTTTAGATGGTGGCCTCGTCGGCATCCTTCTCTAGACGCGCCGACACCGGCTGCAGAGGAGAGAAGACAGGGAGAGAGAACAGAGAAAAAGAGAGAGTGAGGGTGACGACTGGGAGAGAAAAAGGAAGGAAAAGGTCTGAAAATGAAGCTTTTATACTCATTAAACCCTAAGTCACAAAATTACAAAATTGCCCTTCACTTCAAACGTCCATAACTCTCAATCCGTAACTCCGATGAATGTACGGTTCAGGTCTACGGACTCGTGAGTTCGACACCTATCCAACGAGTCCAAGTTCGAAACCAAAAGCCCAATATAACAAAAAGTCAATTTTGGGTCAAACTTAATTTAAAACAAAAATTAAAATTAATCCAAAACCTTTTTATTTTTCAAATAAATTCCCCAATATTTTGGAATAACCTCAAAATAAAATATTGTAAAAATACGGGGTCTCACATTTTACTGTTTTGTTTAATGGGGTTTTGATTGGGGTTTGGTTGGGGTTTGGGTGATTAGGGTTTGGTTGGGCAAATTGGGGTTTAGGGAAAAAAAAAACTAGTTTATATTAATTATACATACATAAATAATGATAGGTGTTAAGATATTAACATAAATAATAGTTAGGGTTTAGATTGGGGTTTGGGAAAAAAAAAAAAACATTAGGATTAGGGTATTAACAATTTAAGCTTATAAGTTATAACTTTATATAACTACTAACTAGTTAAATGGAAAAAAAAAACTACTAACTAGTTTATAACTTTATATAAATTTATATATAATTATATATACATAAACAATGATAGGTATATAACATTATAGAGTAATTAATAATAGACTTATATTTAGAAGCTCACATCTCGATCGTGTTTCCAACGATTTGGATCGTTCATTTTACAAAATTGCCCTTTAACTAGCTTAAAATACCCGAAACTTGATGGTCATAGCTCCGTTTCACGTCTTCTTTGTGTCTACGTTCTCGTAGTCCCGAGCCCTATCGAACTAGACCAAAAACTCATTTAAACTCTAAACATTTAATTTTGTCAAATTAAAACCTTAAACCAATTTAATTATAACAGCATTTCTTTTTTAAAACAAACAATTTTATAAATTCATAGCAAAATAATTTTAAATGAAATATTTTATAAATTCATCCCTAAACCCAAAATGTCAATTGTCACTTTTTCAACTTTAGTTTCAAAGAAAATAGGTCTTGTGCACAACCACTATTATAAATTTAGTTTGGGTTAGGGGTAGGAAAAGAAAAATTATCCCACTAATTTTTCAATTTGGTTACTATGTTTATGGAGCTACCAAAAAATCAACTATTTTACAAATTAGTGGGTTGTAAGGCAACTATTATCTCCACCATAAATATAGTAATCACTAACAATAAGTATTAGTGACCACCTCATTTGTCAATAGGTACCCTCTTATCTATGGGTGCCAAAAATAGAGGCCTTTGGCCATATTTGTTGTAGTGTTTGAATCAAGAATGTAAACTTTAATATGTTTTGAGTGTTTTGACTTCCTAATTAGAGATGCTAGGATAAATATTTCTTTATCCTTGGGTTCGATTCCCTAAAAGTATGCATACATGTTTATCTAGAGGGTTATGTGTTTTAAAAATATGCTAGAGGGGAAGAGATAGGCTTATCTGCTTCCATTAGAGGACATCTCACTATCTAAGGCTTATTTGTGAGTAGGATATTAGGATAGGGGTAATGAAATTACAAATTAGGAATAAGTCCACACTATTTTAAAATCTTGACAAGTGAGAGTTGTCATGGAGAAAAGGTACGCACTGCATGATTACATATTTTTAACATGCATCTGTATTTCATAAACTTATTCGATCAGGACTAGTTGTGAGGACTGATAATCTGTGAAATACTGCCATGCTGATCGAGACTCTTGAGTTGTTATTTATGTATGGCATGTGTTTATTCTATGTTTTATGACTTCTCTGAAATCAAAACATGGATATGCTAAGATTCTAGCTAAATGATATTAACTTGGACATAATGAAATTGCCTAGTTGTCTTTCCTTATGTTTGAATGTGATTGAGCCATTTTGGCAAAGGTACATGGGTTTTTTAAAACTTAATTTGCTATTGAAAAACTACTTTGAAGTGTATGCAATGTTTTTGGACTGGTTAAGCAAAGGATCAACTGTTTTGATGATGCTCACCCCTACACAGTTTGTAAGTGCAGGAAAAAAAATAGGAAAAATGGTAAGCATGGTAGAGCTTTCGGATTCTGAAGGACATGGAAGCTGGTGGAATAGGAATCCCAGTGTTGACTTTCCCACACCCCCAACATCAGAATACTTGAGTGATGAGGAGGAGGATTCCATCATGGATGAGTGTGTAATAATCCCTTTTATTTTTCCTTTTCTTGAGAAATATGTTATTAATGTTACTAAGAATTACCATGGCTCATTATTTGACTTTCTTTTATTTTTAGGTTTCAAATGTTTGGCCTTTGGTCCCTCTAGGGAATTTGATTTATATTTTTTGCTCATAAAAGTTGTTTTGCTTAGCATGCTTCAAAACAAGGGTCTACTATTTACATTCATTTCTTTAATTTATTTTAAACTAAACCTTAGGAGCTCATCATTTTGGTAAAGCTTCTATGGCTACATTTATTCTTACTAGCTTGTTTAAATAAATAAATAAAAAATACTTCACTTGTTTGTAAGGTGTTGGCTTATGTTATTTTGCCTTACATTGACTAATAGCTTTGGAGCACTTTCATTAGGGTTTTAATGAGCTTGTTTCAAGGTTAATAGCCAATGTGCCACTGTCACATACCCAAAGTGACAGACCCCATTTTGGGGTGTGACAACCCCTACTTATAATACACCTATTTTAAAAATTTAATAATAAGGTCAAATTTTTAACAATTAGGTTAGTCACCTTAACTCGCTTGCCATATACATTCAGACTCATGTGTCTTGCAGAACTAGGGGTCTTCAATCCTGTTGAGATTGTCTTCTCTCTTCTCCATTTCTCTTAAGCTATTTCACACATTAATCTTCTTCGATATCGCACATCGATCTTCTTCTCTCCGGCGATTTCGCACATCGATTTTCTTTGATTTCGCAATCCGATTTTGTTCGATTTCGTAATTCGATCTTGTTCTTCACCAATTGCTGAGTTTTATGGTATGTTTGGCATTCAATTTATGATTAATTTCTATTTCTTTTTTCTTTTTTTATTCTGATTTTCAATTTTGCAATCAATAGTTACCTTTATTTCGCGCTTAGATTTGTAGCTAATTGCATTGAAATCAATTTCTATAATTGGTTTTGCATATTTAATTTTACTGTAGCTACAGTTTTAGTTTCATTTGCAATTTCAATTTCAGTTGCAAAAATTTTCAAATTTGATGCACCAGAAATCTCAGACTTCTTAAATTCTCCGTTACTATAACAATTTTAGAAAGACTTGCTCTTATTCTATGTGTTCTTTCGTCCATTTTTTGGTGCGCATATCCAATGCTTTTTTAGAAAGTGGTCCATAAATGAAGGAGGATAAGAGTGATTGTCGTTAAATTTTAATATTGTCAGAGTACCTTTTAATTAAGGGATTTTTTTTTTCTATTGATTTTTAATTGTGATGTGTTTTGTCTTTTTTTATTTTTATCTTTGTAACAAAAGTTGTAAGTTTTTGTAGAACTTACATTATTCTTTTTTGTGTGTTTTTTTTTTTCTTTTGTTTAGAATACATCTCATATTTTTTTGACTTATACTTTTTTTTTTCCTTTTCAATTCTCATTATACACATACTAGAAGGAGTAATATTACCAATCTAATGGGGATGCAAACTTTTCTCTTGGGATGTATTAAGAATTAGACACAATTCATAAGAAATATATCAACAAATAATTTAGCATTCTTAGGCCCTGTTTGAGATTGCGGTGGAGGAGTCAAAAGCTGCAGTGGATGACAATTCTCAATCACCTACAGCAGTTTTGGTGTTTGGTAAAAAAATAAAAAACTGTTTTTCCCCACAATTCTCAACTCCCCACAACAAAAACAGAAAGCAGGTTTCTAGGTGCTTTTGAAAGCTGCAGTGACTCACAGCAACAATGAATATTTTATTTTACCCATAATACCCTCATTGATTTCTATGATTTTTATTTGTTTATTTTAAATTAAAAAAATATGTCCATTGTTAGTTATATTTTATATTGTGATAATTAATTATGATATTTTATTTATAGGATTAAAATTATAATATACCTAAAAAATAATAGGCATACTTATTTAATAATGTTGTTCTTAGAAAAATTAATGCTAATAAAAATTTGTAGTCAAAAATTTCAACAACAAGTAAAAAAACATATTATTTTTACCAAACAAATAAGTGAAATACACTTTCAGCATCATGTCCATTTTAGTAATTATACACAGTCACAGCATTTTTATATTAACATTTACCAAACACTTTGATATTGTTTTTTGCACTCACAACACTTTTAAAAACAAAGTTTACCAAACACTCAACTGTTTTACTTTACAGCTGACTTTACTTCACAGCTGTTTTACTTCACAGCTGTTTTTTCTCACAGCAATACCAAACTGACCCTTAGTATTACTTTTATATCAATTATTTATTAATCATTATATTACTTTGTACGTGTCTTTTCTATTGAGGGATCTTTTATTTAAGAGTAAACAAGGAATCTCTTGTGGGGTCCACCTCACACTGTTTTTTGATGATCAAAACTATATACATTTTAGGTCTCCATTGAATGATCATTCTTACAAAAAATTAGCTAAATTAGAAATTATTTACCCATTTAATTAAATAGTCATCATTTTAAGTGTTTTATTGAAAATATTTTGTTCGTCTATTAAAATAATTTCTCCAAAGTTACATAGCTTAATGGTTTCCGATTTATCTAAATTTTTGCAAGAATAATCTTTGAATAAAAACGTAAAAAATATATGGTTTAGATCATTGAAATACTCTATGAAGTAGGCTTCATGAAAGATCCCTTAAATAAAATTATTTAAAAAATCCCTCAATAGAAATGGCATGTTACATTATAAATATGTTTTATTGAAATATAATAACGTTAAAAAGTAAAATAAAATAGTATAGTATGTGAAAGGGGCCTTTTTAAAATTTTCACATAGGGCCCCTTAAATCTGAGTACCGGCCCAATAAAAAGTTAGTGTGCCAAGGAGGGAATTATGTTAGAAAACAGAGATCCAATTCGATTAATAAATGGAAATTGAATGAATTGAACAAAAACAAAAATGGGGGGAGTCGAGGATTATATTTTGGGATTGCGATAAAAGTGACAGTTTTAAACAATATCACGGTCTTCCTTGTGGTTTCCGGGATCCAGAACCAAACCTAATAAATGGCTTTTCTTCCCACCCACACAAATATGCAGACAAGTCCAAGAATGAAGTTGTTTGAATCGCTTTGTTCAACTATGATATGGGCATATAAAAAAGTGCGAAATGAGAATGATGCATGATCCTCAATGATGCATGATCCTCACAAAAGTATGGATAGGACAAACAAGACTTTTTTCAGACTTGTTTATTGTTGTATTTATGCATTTGCTGCATGTCACTGTTGTTGTCCTGACTCCTGGGCCTGTGCATTCTCCTTAATCCAAAAGCTATTGAATTAGAATCCTACTCTCAAACTGAGATCAATGGGTCTCTCTCAGACTCTCTCCCAAAATGCATAAAACTATTAAAATGAAGAAAGGATCAAGCAAAGGACTCTTGGATGCTTTTCTACTAAAAGGTTATCCACCAACAATCAACACTGTAGCATCAACACCAACATCAAATCCACGCACAATTTTGGTCTTTTTTTTTTTTTTTTTTTATTCATTGAAATACTTTCCTCTCCCCTACAGGGAAGAAGAAACAAACTGTCTGGGTAAGCTAAAAAGATCCTCTCCTTCGAATGGAGATGTCCATTCCCGGGAACCAGCAGCCGAGGCTTCAACATTAGCAGCTCCATCCTGTAGTCCCACAAGGGAAACACCATTCATGTTAGAGGAAGCCGGTCTCATTGCAGGCTGAGCACCCAAACAAGTTTTTGGATCATAAAAGTTTGTATTGCTCTTCATAACAGATGGTAGCCCTGTCCACAACCCGTTGGGCCTTGTAGAAGATAGACCTCTATCCAAACTCCAGTCTATGTTGGTGTAATCTAGGTGCCGAAATGAGCCGCCACCAGCATTCCAGTCAACCGGAGAAGATGCCCCTGATGAGCCAGCTGAGCCCAACCCAGAGAAGAGTCCAAGGGAGGAAGCGGCAGCAAGTGTTGGAGAAGCACCTGCTCTACTCCATATATTATTCCCTCGGCTGGTTCCAGGGGAATCCCCTGGGCTGCCTCCAGAAACAAGCTGTTGATGTTGATGCTGATGTTGCTGATGTTGCTGATGTTGATGCTGTTGCTGTTGTTGCTGTTGTTGATACTGAAACTGGTGGTACATCTGATTTGAACTCAAATTGCTAGGGCTGAGGCTTCTATTGCTAGGAATGTGAGGCAAAAATCCACTGGACCTCATAATTTCGACACTAGTAGAAGGATACCAACTGGTAGCGGTTCCGGGAGGCGATGAGCTCATACTAGCAGCAGGAACCTGCTTTGTATTGACAGATTGAGGACGCTGCATCATAATAACTGGTTCCCTCACTGTTCCAGGCTGAAGGTTCTTCAACTCACCACCAACTGCTACATAACGGGTTTCTGTCTTAACTGGTGGAGATGATGCCTGCAAAGGTGATGCCAGAGAATAGGAAACTGAAGGATTCGATCCTGCATTTGCCCACCTTCTCTCAGCTGGAACTGGTGTCGGTTGGGGTTTTGACCACTCCAACTTTGGCTGTACTCTCTTCAAAGGCTGCATAGTTTTGCCCGCAGATTCTAAGGACCCACCAACTGCAGCTGCTTGTTTTGTGTAGTTAAAGTCCTTGTCATCCTTTCTTTGTTGTATTGTAGGAGGAGGATTAGATTTTATTTGTGGCCTCAAGTTCTGACTAACAGAAACTGGAAGCTTGCCATTACTACCAGTAGGAGGATCACCATTTTCTTCTGGCTTAGGTGAAACGGAAGGTGGGTCTTGCTTTGAGGCTCCTAAGCTTTCTGCAGTCTTCTGAAGATCACCCTCACAGGCCACAATAGCTCTTTCAACCTCCTGTTTTGAGCACTTGAACCTTGTCTCCATATCAGCAATCTGAACAAGCTCTTCTGATATGTCAATTTTCAAATTACCCCCACCAAAGTTTTGATCCCTTAGCTTATCTGCATCTTCACCACCTTCAAAAAGCCATGCTACTGATTCTTCTACTCTACCTTCATTCAGTATGAGAGCCATTGTTGCCCGCTCTTGAGAAAATCCCATTGCCACAAGCTGTTGAGCAAGTGCCTCGAGCTTTCTTGACATGAGATAACCACTACATCTTTCATGCAACTCCTGAGCTCTCCGCTCTTTCTGTCGCTGATGCTTCCTCTCATTCTTCTGACGGATTTTCTCTCGCTTGTCATTGTCAGCTCCCGGTACTACAGTTTCCTGCCGGGCAGGAGGATTAGATGTCTTGTCTTTATGGTCTTCAGACTCACCAGACCAGCTACCATTATTGGAAACAGAATCATACTCAACTCCAGCAGCAATCGAGCCCCCAGAATGGTCATCTGTTTCATCTATGTTGCGGAAACGGCTATTACTGTGAAGAGGCGATGCAGAGGATGTTGGTGATAATTCTAGGGAATGGAATGTTCCTAAAAGTGGATTGTATGCACTAGCAGGGATCCCACTACCTGCATTAGCAGGCCCCGTTGAAGGCTTTAAAGAAGGTGTCTGGGTTTCTTTGCCAGCCTTCTTGTCCTTTGATTTAGATCTGGACGATGCTGGAGACATCTCCTTGAAATTGGAAAGAAAGGGAAATATATAATTCCTGCAGCATTTAAAATATTTATCTCTTCAGTACAACACAAAATAATATATTGCAGGATGATGCTAACAATTTCTTCTAAAAAAGCAGCATTTTGATACCAAGCCAAACCAAACCATCTCCTCCATTGTATACCATCCAAATTTCATCATGAGAATTATAAAATTCTAAGGTCGAGTTATACAATCCCTTGAACATTTAGGCGCAATTTTAACCAAACCCACAATTTCTTAGTCACAATTCTGACCAAACCCATATTTTCTTAGGCATAACTCTGACCAAATCCACATTATCTTGGGCACAATTCAAGAACTCAGACGAAAAAAGGGGCCACAATTCAAGAACTTGGACCAAAAAAAGGGGCACAATCTAAGAACTTAGACACAAAAAATAAAGGGGAGCAATTCCAGAACTTAGACAAAAAAAGGGCACAATTCAAGAACTCAGAAAAGGGGGGGACAATTCAAGAACATAAAACGATTGAGCGTAGCAACCGAATCAAACCCATCAAATCTATGGCAGTCTTGAACAAATCAAGAATTAAACGGGACAAATCTACAACAAAATCTGACCCCCAAATAATCAACTAACCCAAATTTCGATTTCTCCAACCAAAACATTCCAAACCCAAATCAGAGAATCCCACGAGCAATTCAATCCCAACAACAATTGAAACAAAAAGGAAAGGAAAAGCAAACACGATTGAAAGACTTAAAAGCACAAACACGACGCCAATTCGAAAACCTAAATATGATTTTGGGGGGTGCCTACCTCTTCTCGGTGATCGTTGTCGATCTCAATAACGCGTTCGCTTTTGGGTTTTCGAATTGGAATGCAAGTATATCACACGCAATTGAGAATTGCGAATCAGAGGCCCAGAGGGGGGGGAGAGAGCGCAGCGGTTTGGGCGATGAGTTAGGGACTTAGGGTTAGGATTTGATTTTTTATTTTGATTTTTGATTTTTTTTTTTTTTTCTTCTTGGTTCAGTTTTTTGGTTTCGGGCCAATAGTTAGGGTTAAGGTTTGGAGATTGACGAGACTTTTAAACTTTGGGGAATGATTCGGTGTTGGGTGCCACAGCAGAGCCAAGCCAAACCGGTTTCGGAGATTTTTATTATTATTTAATTTTTAATAATAATAATAACAAATTATTTAGGCCTAATTTAGTATTGTTGTGAGAATAATCACTTTTAATTGTGCTGTGAAAATAATTAGTTGCGAAATAAAGCAACTGCGTGTTTAGTAAACTGTTTTTTCAAAACTGCTGTAAATATAAAAAACAGTGTTTGGTAAATTTTAGTGTGAAAGTGTTGTAGTTATATATAATGACTAAAATAGACATTAATGCTAAAAGTAATTTTACTCACTTGTTTGGTAAAAAAAAAAAAAAACCTTTAATAGCTTTTAAGCATTTTTTTTCCTAAATATTTACCTTAAATTCAAGAGTTTTTTTTTTAAAGTCCATTTTTTAATATTTACTGTTCATCTGGGTCAACTGCTACAGTAACTACTGTAGCGGCCTACTTTAAAAAACCCCTCTTGCTACAATAACGGCGCTATAGACGTTGTTACTGTAGTGCACTACAGTATTTTTTTAAAAAAATGCTTTTTTTTTTTTTCATTTCAGTGCCAATTGGTACATAAACAAAAAAAAAATCATAATTTATGTATTTTTCATTCTATAAATATATTAAATAATAATTAACAAAAAACACAAAATTTCAAGATGAGGCATCCATAATTTTTTGTGTTTAAATATAATTGTTACTATTTCATAATAACAATCACCTATTGCTACTGTCTCATAGTAACAATCACTTATTGCTACTATGTAGCAGTAACAATCAGCAACGAAAGTTTATGTTTAGACTTACATTGATAAGCAGTAACAACTATAGCCTCACTTACATATTGTTACTGACATGTAGTAACAATCATAGCCTCACTTACATATTGTTATTATTTGTCAGTAACAATCATAGCCTCACTTACATATTGCTACTGCTTGTTAGTAACAATCATAATCCAACTTACATATTGTTACTGACAAACAATAATACTTATAGCCTCACTTACACATTACTACTTGTTAGTAACAATTATAATCTCACTTACTTACATATTATCATAGTCTCACTTATATATTGTTACAAAACAAATTGATTAATCAAATCCACATCCACCTATTAGACCCACAAATAAACCTGTGTAACCAAACAGATCACTGGGGTCCTCAGATCCATAACCAACTAAGAAGCTTCCCATCATGACAGTAGAAGCTCCGAGGACCAAAGCCTTGACGATGTGTCCTGAATTGGAAATTCCACTATCAGCAATGATAGGCCCACCACTTTGTGAAGCAATAGATGCAACCTTGTAAACAGCAGTCGCCTGAAACATATTACCAAAACAAAAGCAATCAATCCATCACTTGGAAAATGAACACTATAATAAATTAACTCATCCATAGTCCTTAATTGGTTCTTTCATTCCTGATTTGATAAGGAAGGTATTAGAGGCTGAATAGAAGTGAAACTGTCATATTCTCTTAAGCATGACAGTAAGGCAAGTAGCACTTATAGGAAACATTTTTAAAAAAGATAAAACTAAAAGGAGTGGAAAACATTTGTTCATTTGATCTTTTAGAAACTTTCGTGATGAATCCACTTTTACTTTGTCAAATATATGCAAATATGAACCACATAATTAAATTTCCACCAAATTTCAAATTCCATGCGAGCTCAAATCTTTTTTCTTTTACCCCCTATCCCCCATATATTTTAGCTACTCACAGAATACATCCATTGCTTCTACACTACTAATAGAGTAGTAATTTCAACTGCACCTTTAATTAAAGTATTGAATCCATGAATTTTGTCATCACCAAACTTAACCGTCTTCTAGCTTATGGGGTATCCTCATTAAAGTATGAATATTCTCGAACTCTTTCCTTTTGGGTTAGATTATTCTTCTCGTAGACTATAATTTCAAGCATTTATATACTCTCTCAACATTTCCCCTAGCAACTCAAATTTCCACTACTAAATTCAGAGAAGAACCCATAATTACTATAAACAGCAATTTAATGGACAACAGTCAGCTTTATCAAATTACAGTTTTTAAAAACAACCCAATTGGCAACTTGGAGAATTGAAATTACAATTAGCAAGTACCATCTAAGAAAGGCACTAGCTTTCTGTTTGGCAAACAAATGGATCCAATTCCAGAAACCCATCACGAAAATCAAAAAATTATTAACCCAAAAACCAAAAATTACTCCGACCACACCACGTAACAATTCAATATTAGAAGCTCAACCTCAACCTCAAACTCAAATAAGCTAGTTAGAGTTAATTGTCAAATATCAAACAGAAGCAAAAACTCTAACTTACCTCAAGAAGCTTCAATGGTGACGGCGCAGACCTCCTGAGTGGTACAAATGGACCCAGATCCCATTCCAACCCTCAACCCATCAACACCAGCCTCGCCAATCAGACTCAAAACAGTAGCTTGACGGTGGCAGGGAAGCCACTGAACCTGGCTACTCCGACATCGGCGTCACAACGCCGTCCGAGCACCATCACTCAACCTCCGAGCCCACGTGCGACAATACAGATCGAGGAGGAGGGGTGGCTGGGCGTGAGTGAGGAGAGAGAAATTAGAGAGGAAGTAAGAGAGAGACGGAGAATGGATGAAAAATTAAAAGTGGGCCGGAAGAAAATAAAGTGGACCGGCTGAGAAATTCAATTAAATAGGTGGGTCTAAAAGGCAGTCCAAAATTGGACTTTATAATCAATTACTTTAAATTCAATTAGCCATTGAGAAAATATCAAGAAATAAGTTTTTTTTTTTGTATATATTTTACCACAAATTATCAAAAGTCTACTTCGAAATTCACATTTCTCTTTTTCAATAAATTCACTTCTTGAACTTCAATCTTCACCTTAAGCTAAATAAATTGTTAAATTATATCTTATCAGGAGCCTTAAAAAATTAAACCTACAATCATGAACCCATTGCTCAACCTTGTAATCTTACAGTTGTTAACATTTATGTAGCAATGAGATGATAACAATGAAATATTCTACCAAGACTACAAAACACAGACACTGACAAAGTTTTCTTAATATTAATTACAAAAATCAAGTATGTCTGCAAATGCACAATTACCAACTCTTATAGCTTGGTTTGCATGCTAGGCTTCCTTCCAATAAAAATTACATCCACACGGAAACCTTATAATTGTTGAAACAAGAAATTCAGGCATTTTTCTGGTATCAATTGATGAATGTTAGCCTTCCAAAGATGGTCTAGAGTGGGCAGTTCGATCAGGTTATAATAATATTCAGATGGAGGAAGACTTGAAGTTGATGGTTGATAATACCACTAAGCATGTTCAAAGGTCATTGCAACTTTGTAAGATTCTTCGAAATATTAGATGGTTAATTTTGCATATGGATCATTTTGAGCTCAAACACATCAGTAGAAGGGCAAATGCAACCACAAATGCACTAGCTAAGGTTGGACATTCAAGTCTTCTAGTCTACCTCTTCATGTTACCACTAACCAGTTTATCAATTTATGCACTAACTACCTAACACTCTCAACTAATGTAGGACAACAACATGTTTGACCATATTGTGCAATGTCATTTTTCAGCTATGCCAGTAAAGTAGTAAAACAAGAGTTATAGCTCATATATAACAGTAATAAATGAAAGGGAAGAATACAAAATGGTCTCAGCAGACTGGTTAGCAATAGATAGCTAGTGCAAAAATAGTGATTTAACAAGCCATATTACTTACTTTTGTGGGAAGGTATAAGATATGACATATGTTAAATTTACAAGTAACATGAATTAGCTTGAGTTGAAAAAAGTAGGGGTGGGCACGGTACGGTATGGTACGGTATGAGCTCCATACCGATACCATACCGAAATTTTTATTCGGTACGGTATCGGTACGGTATGGACATTTTTAAAATTGGTACCATACCATACCAGTGTTCTATGAATTCGGTATGGTTCGGTATGGTTTCGGTATATACCAACATTTTAAACTTTTTTTTTTTTGGTCAAAAAACAATATTTAACAACCAAAAAGAAATACTTTTTCCCAACCAAAAGATAAAACAAAACCTAACCTGACAGTCCTCAAAGCCAAAATAGTTAAACCTTATGGCTTATTACAACATGGATGTCAGAGGAGAACATGAATTTAGGAAATTAGGGATTATACTAACAGGGATGTCGCTGACTCGCTAGGGAGTGGCCCGAGTGGGGATTGGGGATTTAGGGATTATACTGGAATAGGAAATTCGCTGTGCCCACTCCTATATTATAGTCTATAGACTTGCCCCAAATAGCCACTAATTTGGCAACATTTAATTAAAAAAATATTAAATAATTAAATTATAAATATATCGGTACGGTACGGTATTTTTCGGTATTGAAAGTTTCATACCTATACCATACCGATTTAGACTCGGTACGGTACGGTATCGGTACGGTATATAATCGGTATTGTTTTTCGGTATAACGTCGGTATGGTACGGTATGGTACGGGTTCGGTTTCGGTATTTCGGTAATAAATGCCCACCCCTAGAAAAAAGATTCAAACCTCAAAATCCACATATAGCGAATTCAACATAATGCTATGGATCTAGAGATTGTATAATTTCTTACCACACTTCTTGATGAAAACTAATAACAAGACTATATTAGAAAAAAATGAAAAGCAAACACTCTAGCATAGTTCTCATTGCCATGAGAAAAAATCTCAGCCTGGAACAACCAAATAAAGAAACAACTAAGCTAAGTAGAAGCCCAACAATAATTTTGATGAATAATTGTAAAACCCATAACAATTCCTTAAATCCATAAAGGATTGAAAAACCCAAAAGATTAATGGACCAATAACCATAGGATGAATATATCACAATAATCAATTATGTATTTTTCCACATCAAACTTGAACAACAGTTTGTCCCCAAAACCAAAAGGCAATCAAATTCAAGGAAAAAAACAAAAAAGGAATACCTTATTTCAACTACACATTCATACAAACACATATCAAAATTTTCCACATTTTATCACCAACTGAACGATTCCCCACCAAAAAGGAGGCAGTAAAATACATATAGATAACAAATTCCGACATTTTCCTTCTAAGACTGAAAAGCATAAAAATCAAGAATAGTTGAAAATAAAAAATTAACGAATTACCTATTAGAGAAGGGAGACGATTTTCTCTGATGTTTGTGAAAATTGAATTGAACAATAATGAGAAACATATTAAACCCTATAATTAAAGAGTTGAAGGCCATCCACCCAACCCAGAAAAGAATCCAAGTGTGTAGTAGGAGTGGGAGCTGAAAGGGGAATAATGAAAAAGGATAAGAAATGAACCATAGATTGGACTTTCATGAGCCCTTGCGGCTCTTAGAGGGTGGTTCAATCAAACCACAAGAGAAATTAAGGAAGGAAAGAGTGAAGATAAGTATAAGAGTGAACCAGTGAAATTCAGAGAAAAAAGACGTGTGGAAGAGAAGGGAACGCCTAAGAATTAGAAGGGACATGTGCTATAAATTGTAAAAATGATTAAGGATATTTTAGGTGTTTTGGAAAAATTCATTAAACATCCGCCGGTTCCCACCCGCTTTAGGTAAAAGCGGAAATGAAAAGTAGCCTCTCAGTAGCTTCTCCAAATTACTGTTATTGGCAGTGATTTTTTATAAAAAGCTAATTTCCCTCTTTTACCAAACGAGATGTGTAACTGAAACTTTGAAAACAAGTGCTTTTAACCCTTAAAAAACAATACCAAACCGGGCCTTAGTATTTTAGCCAAACAATTTTTCTCGACGTTTTATGAAATTATCTTGCTGGATTTTCCAAAAATTAAGCAAAAACAAACATATAATTTTATAGGGGTCGTTTGGAACGCCTCACTGATAAGAACTTCACTATTTTCTGAGATTGTCCTGGATTCTCTCAGACTGGCCTAAGCTGCACTAAGTATTGTTCTACATTTGGTGCTGCATCAGACTAAGAAAATGAATTATCAAAATAGTGATGACCTATGTTTAATGTTGTATCAGACTAAAATATAAAAATTTTATTTTTGGAATAATAAAATATAAAATATTTATTAGATTTTTAGTATGAATATTGATTTCAAAATCAAACTTTAACAAATAAAAACTATTAGGGCCCGTTTGGTTCAAGTTTTGAAAACCTAAGAATGGAAAAATCAATTTCATTCCCATGTTTGGTAAGTACAGGGAAGGGAAATCAATTCCTTGCTCAAGCTAGGGAATCTAATGTCTTATTGAGGGGGAAATGAAACCCTTGCTGGAACTTGGGTTTTGGTTTCTTCCCTCTTGGGAAAACATTTAATGCTATTTTTGTTGACAAAACTAACCTTGATAATTTTTGAAAATGCTATCTTTATCCAAAAACCCTTTCACGTTCTTTTATTCCTCCAACGTATTTTCTTCTTCACACCAAAACTCAACGTTTCATATTCTAAGCATCAGAGCAAGGCAGAGCTTCAACTACATGGGAGAATTTCACTTGATTCATCCTCACAACAGCCTTGATTAGGTGTTATATATATATATATATATTATTGATCACCCAACATGATGTTTGTTCACCGTTTCTTTCTAAATCTGATTTTCTGATTTTTTTTTTTTACTTTGTTTTTGTCAATGTTGCTATATATGTTAGTGCTTAGATTCTGTCATTGATGATTGTATGTATTTTGTATATATCTTAGCTCTTTTTTCTTAGGTAACTCTTGTCTTTGCTCTTGTTTGTTATTTTGGAGTATCATTAGTCACTTTATGAATGCCAAAACATTTATATCTATTAAACTTCACAACTTTGATTAAGCTGTGTTAAAAAGGCTTTTGGTATACAAGTACGGGGTGTAAAATATTCGAAGAGGAAAAGGCTTCTTCTAATGTTGGATAGTATTATGTGTTTATTTAATGTCATTGTTTTATTCTATGTTATAATGTATATCATTGCGTTAATGCATAATTGAAAGTGCATGTTAAAATCAAGACATAATAATAATAATGATTTTCAAAGAATAGGAAATTTGTATCGCATGATATATACAAGTGATATAAGATGCATAGATGAGCTGTTGCTTCTTTTTGTACAATTTGTTTTACTTTGAATTTAGAAATGAGTACAAAGTTGTAGCTCGCAAATATACGAATTGCTCATGAGCATAGCGTATAAGTACGAGGTCAATTCCACGGGATATGGTTAAATGTCATCAAACCAATTCAACTTACCAAATAAAATCACCAAACACACACACACACACAAACACACATACGAATAGGGGGTTTTGAAAGGTAGAAACACACGCACACCACAAACACACACACACACACTCACGCACACACACCAACTAAGACGCGACTTAGAATCCACCACTAACGAATCACCTAAATAACCATGAATCCAAGCATATAATTCTCAAAACTGTTGATGAAGTTTGTCACACATAAGTCCGAGCTACGACACTTGAGATTTAATTCTCCTAAGGTATTAAACTAATACCAGGGTAGGGCTACTAGCCAGTTATCTTAAAACATGCAACTTAATCTTGGTTATCTTTTAAGTTAACAAGCAAAGATTCATTAAACTTTGTGAGAATTGACAAACATATAAAATATAAGAGTATGGTGTTTACCTTATAACTTTATAAAACTTAATCCCAAGAACTTCACTTATAAAAGATTCATTCACTTGTTGCAAACAAAAATTATGTTCTTAGGTATCCTACACAATTTCTCAACTATAGCTAGATGCATACAACCTAGGGTGATCAATTATAGAAAACATACAAAAAACATAGAATTAATTAGAACAGAGATTAAGAATTCATCAACATGTTCATCAAATTAATAACTCAAAAGATCCATGAAAATAAAGATGACATAATTAGGGGTTCAACCTTGCCCTAGCATGGCAAAGCTAAATCATAATTATGAAAATTCGAATTATCATTAAACGAATAAACATCCATATTGTTAATAACAAACTAAAACTAAGAAAATAAGGAAAAGAAAGCAAGAAAAACCCAAAAGGTGGCTGCTACAAGGCTTAGGTTTCGCACTTCTCTTTCTTCTCTCCTTCTAAACTTTTCAAAACATAAAGATGTGTAAGGTGTGACAAGATTATGAATTGTGAGAGAATGAGGGTCTTATATAGTAGTAAGGAGGTGGAAACTTTCCTTGTCCCACAAGGCTAGGGTTTTGCCGCAAAGGATGGGCCTTGGGCTGATTTGGGCTATTTTGGGTGTAACTTGATTTTCTGTTCGCGAAATTACTGCGTTACCTATACTAAAACGGCCATATCTTGAGCTAGACAACTCAGAATCGAGATCCGTAGAATTTTCTACGAAGCTAACATCCATACATTTTCAACGATATATGGCATGTCATTTAGTTCAATATGGAGAGATACATAATTGCTGTCGAAATTGATGCTCTATTTTTAAAGGTTTCCTTTCCTTAATTCTCCTAGATTTCTTAATTGATATCTTTGACTAAATCTTCCAAGATCTTCCTTGCACATGGAAAATTCCTTGCAAACTAAGACAAATAAATGGGCTCCTTCTTTGGGCTAGGGCTCTATATGAGGTCCATGTCATATGATGATGTGGCATGGTTGACCATTGATTTTGACCTTTGACAACCTTGACAAAAAAGATTCTCTTAAAGATTTCATCCAAGATTCTTCCAAGATTTTAGATTCTCATAAAAGATTCCCTTAAGATTATTTTTTCCATTTTAGCTTCAAATTGGCCCATTATGCTTCATTTTCATTCTTCACATCATATAACCTACAAAACACTAAAAACAAACAAAAAGACACAAAAGTATCGGGTTCTTGCACTCTAGGTTAGTGAGTTATTATCATAAAATTACGGAAATTAAGCACTCAACATGAGCTCCACATGGATATGAGGACATTTACCATACTATGTTCTATGCTACGTGCCACTGGTAGGCTACAAGATACAAGACATGTTTCTGTGGATGAAATGGTAGCTATGTTTTTTAATATACTTGCTCATCATGAAAATAATAGAGTCATACAAAATAAATTTTTCTGTTCTGGGGAAACAATTAGTGGACATTTTAATGCAGTGTTAGAGGCAGTCTTATGTCTACAAGGAGAGTTGTTAAAAGCACCAGAACAAGTGCCTAAACACTCAACTGATAAGAGGTGGAAATGGTTTAAGGTACATATCATGAATATGTTAGCTAGAATTATTATTCTTATAAGAAAAATAAAAAAACAAATATTTAATTTAATTTTTTTAATCATGTAGAATTGTCTTGGAGCGTTAGATGAGACATATATTAAAGTACATGTGTCAGAAGCTGACAAGCCTAGGTATCGAACTAAGAAGAATGAGATTGCTACAAACGTCTTGGGAGTATGCTCTCAAGACATGCAATTCATCTTTGCATTATCGGGTTGAGAAGGTTCTGCAGCAAATTCTCGAGTACTTCGTGATGCTATTAGTAGGAGACATGGGTTAAGGGTCCCTCGTGGTAAGAGAATTACTTAAGTTATTAATATTTAATATTCATATCAAATTTTCATCACTAATAATAATTTTAACGGTAAATTCATTAAATAGGATCTTATTACCTTGTTGATGCTAGATATTCAAATGGAGAAGGATTTCTTGCCCCATATAGAGGGCAACGATATCAAGTAAATGATTGGAGAGATGGATATCAACCTACCACGCCTGGAGAATTTTTTTAACATGAAGCATTCATCGGCTAGGAATGTGATAGAGAGGTGTTTTGGGTTATTTAAGCTCCTGCATAAATTTATAATTGAGATAACCATTGCTGCATAAGTTTATAATGCAGTGGGTCGTCCATTTCATTTATGGCTCTTTGCTCGTTAGTTCTATATCAAGTAATAATTTTCAAGTTTGGCTTGATTCTTCAAGTAAATTAATTAAAAAAATATTTCTTTTGTTTAATAAATAAGAGTATAATTGAAAAACTAGACCAATTTTATCTCCTATTCCTTCACGAACTAAGCAAGGGAATGAAAATAAAAAATGAATTATTAGTTTACTTTCCCAATATTACCAAACGGGGGAATATGAATCTTACATTCTCTTCCCCCCGAAAAAGGTATAGGAATTGATTTTGCAGGAAATCAATTTCGTGAACCAAACGGGCCTTAAAAGTGAACCAATGTGATACTTGTATTTGTAAAAGTTAGATATTGTGCATATAAGTAATAGTCGTCCACATGACTTGAAATAATAAGTTCAGGTTCACATATTACTGCCTATAAGTTTACAAACTAATAATACTAACAATCATCCACAAGCCCACCAATTGACATATGTTAATAAACATCCACAATCAAAATGATACTAATAATGGACCCCAATAAACCAACACTAAAACAACCACAATTATGTTTTTCAATTCCCAAAACAAAAGCAATCCTAGCAATGTGATGCATCACTTGCGGTGGTTCTAATAAATTAAGTGAGAGATTCGCTTGTGGTGTTTCCAAAATGTGGTATGCAGCACTATAAGGCATGTCCCTCAAACATTTTCACTAAACAATTGATTGACAAAAACATTTTTGGTTTTAGCATCAAGTGACTACAACAAAGATATAATTTGTAGCTTATCTAAAATGATTTTTAAAGCTGCAATTTGATTCAGAGCATAAAATCCATGTTCTTGAGTTTTTTGGCAATATCATATCGATCTTCATTACCTTAAGATAGCATATCAGTCACCAATTGTATTCTTTTTCCATATACTTTAAACAATTTTTCCAGTTCAGTCACAATCTTATCTTCATTACTTGATCGAGGCTCTTTTCCTCTTGTTTTGAATGACCATAGATTGGTTGTCTTCCTTATTTATTGACATGGGAGATGCATCACTTTCACTAGCATCAACTTCATTATTGCTCTGCTCTTCCATCATCTCATTAGGGACTTCAGCTCCTTTTCCATTAGCACGGTTCTTTCCAAAGATATTAGCAAGTCTATCAAACATTGGAAATGATTTGTTCCTCTATTCAGCTGCATCCTTGTGATGCTAAGATAAAATAAGACAACACTTAGTTTATGTTCAACATGTAACAAAACAAGAAAAATAATTATAAGAATGTAAAGATGATAATTACTAAAATTTGAAGACACATATATCAAAGAAAGAAAAGTAATATGTTCATTGGCAAGTAGTACCTGCACATAAGTCTCCCACACTTCATTACTGTCAACTTCAATGCATTTTTTCACATCATTTCAAACAAATCCACTTGTGTTCATCATGTTGATCATAAATTATACTGTACTGTTTTTTCCACTTCTTCAACTTTGATTCAATGTGCGAACTTGCTTTTAGGTTAGCACTAGGACAACGAGTGTTCAAAACCTTCTCCATTTGGACCAAATTACCAGATTTGAAATTACTAGTTTCACAACGATGGCCTGCAATCACAAAATCTTCAAGCACTATCAGCAATGCATCTTTCTCAAATTTGGATCATGACCGCCTAGTGTTTTTCTTCTCTTGCTCAATGTTTTGATTGATGTCACCACGTACTGTCCATTCCTAAAAGAAGGACATATGCATGCATATAAAATGAAAAGCATATAGTATATAATGATAAATCACTTTCTATTCCTAAATGAAGCAGCCCATATACATTTGCAAATAAGCTTAATACTAAAGAAAATTAATAAATAGTTAAGTTTGAATGGTGATGTCTCAAATACAAATCACAATCACATAAGAAAATAAACATTTTTAGTACTCAAACATATATCACATGAGTTGGCTAGTTATTCCTAGTTCCTCTTCATTTATTATACGTACAATTGCAAGGCCAAGTAGTACATTGATTGGATGCTCTGAATCTGCTAATTATATCACATTCTACAAAGTAACAAATCTCTCACTGTTTGTGTAAGAAATCTCTATATAGTGTAAGAAATCTCTCACTATTTGTGTAACCACCATCCACAAAGTAATAATAACCTAATGACAAAAATTTGACAATTCCTATTAGTGTATGTATATACATATAAAATCAAAAGTGCACATATAATGACACTGACTAAGGACCTTACCAGTTGGAACTTTTAACTCATTCAGCCTAGTTATGGCATCACAAAAAACTCTAGAGTCGGATGCAGATCCTTCCCAACACGACAATACAAATATAAACTGCATGTCGCATGAGCAAACAACCAATGTTATATACATTTGTTGCAATTTCACCTTTCTTAGTTTGATATCTTGGTTTGTCAGTTTTAGGCACACGGACCTTAATGTAAGTTTCATCTAGTGCTCCAAAACAATTCTAATAAAAAATTGTTAACTTTCATTTAGTTTAAAAATTCCATAGACCATACAAAATGAAGAAAAAACACTCATTAGAGTTTCTACAAATTTGCAATATATAATGAACATACCTTAAACTATCTCCATCTATGATCTGTGTAGTTCTCACCCACAGGTTCTGGCTCTCAATAAGGTACCTTGTAATCTTAAAACTTCTTGTAATACGGAGTTGAAGTACCTACTAATGGTCTCTCCCGATTGAACAAATATACTTCTAAGAGTACGATTCTTAACATGATGTGTAAGTACATGTAAGAATATATACACTTGCTCCTCCACAGTCACCAAACGATCATTCTTTAACTTTTCATCAGTGCAAAGCAACTCACATAATAAACCAAACGTCCTTAAATCCATTCTTAGTTCACTCACACATACTACATTATTGTCCAATATACTGTTTAGATAAAGTAACCGAGTCTCACGTCTAACAAAAGAACAATTATTAAGGTCATGTCTTTCTATAAGTCTGATTTCTCCTCAATTTGAACATTATAAGCACAAGGATCGTACAAGCACACATTGTCTCTAAATGCTACAGCTCTAACAATAATATCAACAAAAGCTTTCTTCAATCCATATCTAATAATTCATAAAAAAAAATATAATAAAACTAAAATTATTTGACTTAAATTCTACATTCATAAGCTCATTCATTCACAATTGCAAACTTTTATGATCAAATCACATCATTGATAATATATATAACATGACTGATCAATCAAATAAAGTAAGAGAGAATAGCTTGCATAGTCTTTGTGTATACATCATCCAGAATAATATTAACAGAGTTCACCCTTAAACATATTTGTGTTGTAAGGAAACACCTGCAAACATAAACACACAAAAAAAAAAAAAAGCTTTTTTGAAAAGTAAAAAAAACAAGAAGGAAAGCTTTGCATCAAAATAGAGCAAAGAATTTGGTCAGACCCCTTCTCCACACCCTTGACCTCTTTTCAAACCCTTTTCTTCATATCAAACCCTCTAATTTGCCCAATAGTCATAGCAATACAGAATTATGAGCCCTCCCTCCCCATGAAACTAGTATGATTCAGAGACAAAAAAAAAAAATAGAAACCCTAGAAAAATACCCAATTATTATCAAGCCAAAATAAAGTCACATATCCAAAACAAATTTTTCATCAAATTAAGCCAACAACAAACAAACCCATAATTAAGACATAAAAATCAAACAAAAAAACAACACATTGAACCCAATACATATATTACCAAGAACAAGAGAGACATAGAGTAAGTGAGAGAGAGGAAGAGAGAACAACAACGATATGAAAAGAGAGAGATGAACACTAACCTACGTAAGTGAGAGTGGGAGGGGAGCGGCATCGAAGAAGATCAAAGAAAAGAGGAGCAGCAAGAGTACTTCTTTTTAGGACTGACTCGTCCAAAACAAGGACTTTCTTATTTTGCGGTGGCCTCAGACACTTCACTTTATTGCGTGAGTGAATGAGGAGTTTTCTGTAGGCCTATTTAATTCAGTCTCATTTAAGTTAGTTAGACGCCAGCCCTGTTAGTTCTAGGATTTTGTATATTGGTTTTTCCTTGCCAAAATCATTGTAATAATTGTACATTTGCCACATTCAACAAGCTCTAGAATAGAATTAAGATTCTATTTTCATAGGGTTATTTATAGGTTGAAGATATCAAGTTTGAAGTTCAAAGATATCATGCTCTAAGGTAAAATGCATTTCATGCATCACATTTTTGTATGTTTATGAGTCTTTAAAATGTCTTCAAACTTTATTTTCATCATGGCTTGTGCTGAGCCCATGTGGTTGTGTGTGTTGGAATTTGGGTCTGTCATATGGTTATCAATCTCAGTCCATTACGGCTACGTTTGGCACGCTGGACTGTGTTGGACTGGACTATGCTTATAGATTATGCTGGATAGTGTTGGACTGGAGTAAGCTGGACTAATGTTATTCTGTGTTTGGCGTTGTGTAGGACTATGAAGCTGGATAAGCTAAATAACACTGTTTTGTGTTTGGTGCATGATCGGACTAAGCTATAATTATTTTAATTTTTAAATTAATAAACAATTTAAAGCCTAACTACATCTCCAGTCAATGGACCCCATCCTTTTTTCTCCTTTATTCTTCTTTTCCCAATCATCTTCACCCAGCCCAGCTACCCACTTGAACACCAAGAACCACTGTTTATCTACTCATCTCTGCTCTTCCTTCTTATTGTGCAATAGAACCATCTAGACGCCCATTACGGATGGGCCCTGGGCCGATTGCATTGATAGATACCCAATTCATTAAAATCGATCATGCCCTTTCCATTTTTTTCTTCTTCTGGTTCTTCTTCTTCCGCATCTTTTTTGTAAATCACCCCTACCCCACACCCACACCCACACCCACACCCATACCCACACCCTCTTCCTCCTTCTTCATCTGTCAAACCCAGAAAAAAATTCAAGGCATCAATTCAGTATATCAATCCCAAATAACCCAGTAGATCAATTCAATCCAATCTGGTCCCCGATGGTGGCCATCCTTCATCTCCTTATTCTCTCTCTCAAACAAAATCAAAACTGCAGGAACTTGGTGATGAAAGTTTGTTGTTTGGTGAGGAACTTGGTCAATATATTGCCTCTATTTTGGGTCTTTCTGAGTTGAAGAAAAGATTTTGGTGATGAAAGTTTTTTGTTTGAGAGGGTCATAAATGTCTGATCCTGCATCCTTGATGGCTTCCTCTTGCTGAGTAAGAAGGCATAGTCAGGGCTTACATAACACGGTCCATTTCGACAGTGCTATGTAAGAAGGGATAGTGATGTGTTTTAAGAAAACCGGTGTTGCATAGCCCACTTAAACCTTATCCCGTGTATCCCCAAACGCAGGATAAGGGTGTTATTTAACACAATCCTGGCTAGTGCTAGCTAGCACGGTGCATATGCCTTCAGAAATATGTTTTAATACATTATAATGTACATTATTCATCATCACTTACAGTCATTCATGCACACAGCAGAAAATATTCCCTTGCTGAAATTCTTCATGCTCAATCTCTTTCTTCAGTCACATCATCATTCTCATCCTTATCATTTCATGACATGATATTTGGATATTCATTTTGCTAGCTTTGTCTTCTAGTTAAACTAAGTAAGAATCTTCCAACTGTTTAAATTAGGTGAGAATGGTTTTGATAAAAACATGGGTACGACACACACTCTTTTCTCACCTATTTAATTTTTGCATTTTACGCCTTGGGTTTTTCAAGAGAGAGTGTACTAGTTATACCAGTGAGGAAAATTATATTTCTTATGAAAAATTGATTTCTAAAATCTGGGTTTGTTTTTCTAAAATCTGAGTGTGCTTTTATGAGTTATTCATCTTCATCAAACACTCATATAGATTTTAGATTTTGAATTATCCATCGACTTTTTTAAGTTTTGTAACTTGAGGGAACTGATTTTTATAGAATCCATATAATTGCATATATCTCATAGCATTATCATTGAATCCACATCGCTTGGTTGTCGTCGATGCCATTCATTGAAGAGCTCAAATGAGGAGCTACCAATGACATGATTAACTGATTGCTTTGCTAAAGATGTTTGCACAAGGAAGCACAAGGGTAAGAAGCTGCCACTTAGAGTTAGTACTTAACTAATTGAGCTTGTTTGTGTGATTTCTTGTATTGAAACACTTAATAATGGATTGCCCGGTCAGCCGAAAAGGACCCCCAGTTTTTTAACCTTTTAGTGATTTTTCTGAGTGAACAATTTTGTGTCTTCTACCTTGCTTGTTTTTCTTGTGTTGCTTATTATTAAAATGAAAATATAAACACAAGAACACATACTTCACACTTAAGCATAACAACTTAAACTCTTGAATGTGAAATGAAATTTGGTAATCATTCACACACCACTCTAGTTGTTGATAGCATTAGGATGCCTATACTGATGGATCCTTTGAGTGCTTAAGTTGTCACTTAATATTTGTGTGTGTTTGATTTGTGTTGTATGCAAAATCTGTGTATTGGTTTCGAGTGTCAATTTGAGGATCAGATTTATGTTTATTTGATTAGTCACTGAGTCATCAATTAATCAAAAATTGGGGTCCGATAACTCAGTATGGTTGTAACTGAGTTTATTAGGCTGTTTTGCTACCTAATACCAAATTACAAGCTCAAATGTAGGTTAATGGTCTTATTTAAGATAGTCCAATCCAGTGAAGTCTACCAAACATAACCATAAAGTCCACTTTTGGACTCTTAATGATAATTAAACTCACCTACTTTACCCATATCCTAAAAAAATCCACTTTTGGTTAACCCATCTTTTAAAACTGGTATTCTCTCTCTCTCTCTCTCTCTCTCTCTCTCTCTCTCTTTCCATGAATTGTGGGTATACTCTCACTTACACTTACCAAGGATAAATAACACTTATTTATAGTGTAGGTAGGAAAACAAAATTTCCTAAAAATCCTATAGTGGGCCGGCCATGTAGGTGGGATTGAGTTGTTGGATATTTCATTTTATTTATTAATTATGACATTATAATTAGGGATTCTTGTTTGACATTTATAAACTTCCATACAAGAATTCCTTCAAGTACGGTCGTATTCAGTGAACTTAACTCTAATTAAGAACCCACTTATCCATAATTGTGTCAATCTATACAAATTATATGAGACCAATCATTCACCTTGAAGGTGTTGATATAGCAAGTGCTGATATAGGATCACATGTGTCCAATATGTGATCCGTTAATTAGAAACATCTTTAGAAAACAAGAGCAAAAGAGTAAAGGTCTCACAATTTTAATTTTAGTTAGAATGTTTTCTGCTTACCCTTTTATTTATTTAATTCCTAATTTCCAATAATAAATTGGATTTTAGGTCATACATCCAACATATTGATTTATTTATAATTTAATAGGGTTGAATATAAGGGTTGAAGTATCGAGCGCTCTACATAAGGTAGCTGTAAATTGGAACGTGCCATCAGAATCTCATCTTGTTTTTTGTCGATGATAGCCTACTGTTTTTATCTTTGGGTGCTACTCAAGCTTTGTTGCAAGTGTTTGATCAATATGAAAGGGCCTTTGGGCAGATGATTAATAAAGATCTACAATTTCAATTTTCTCCCTGCATAACTGTTACTATTTAAGAAGAGTTGATTTTTTTTTTTTTTTCGTGCAGGTACCCATTGTAGAGTCACACGAGAAATATTTAGGTCTTTTAAAGATAGAAGTCTTTGCTAGAGTTCGACAACAACATCGTAAATACTTATCTAGTTGGAAAAAAAAGTTGATGTCTTGTGCGGGTAAAGTCATTCTTATAAAAATAGTGGCCCAAGTCATTCATGTTAGAAATTGATCATATAAACGTAGTGAGAAATAAAATTTTATACGATCATGTTTTTGATTGAAATGTGATGCAATAATTTCTATGATTTATAAAATAGAATTCATACCTTGTTCTGTTGATTGAAAGCCTACCAAGGTACGAATCCACAAGCTCTCTGCCAGTTGGTCATTCTGATAGAATTAGAGCATCCAACCCAAAACCAATTGGCTAATGGGTGGAGAGGCCCAAGACTTATAAGCACATATGCTAAGCCTTAGTTTTCCGATGTGGGACATTGCTCCACATTACTCTCAACACGCCCCCGCACGTGTGGCGAGATTTTGAGCCTTACACGTGAACAAATTGTATTGGGTGACGTGGGAGCACAATATGATTTCTGCTTAATTGAATAAAACCACAAAATGTGGTTTATATACATGGGCCTATAACTAAAATACAGGAATTAATAAATCACCTAATTAATTCTAATAATTACACAATAATCACACGTGTTGACTCACACCAACACTCCCCCTCAAGTTGGTGCATATATATCGCACATGCCCAACTTGTCTAGTGAGTCCAAAAACACCCGATTTGCCATAGCCTTGGTCAACACATCTGCAAGCTGATCTTCGGACTTCACAAATGGAAAGTTAATAATCTTCGCTTCAAGTTTCTCTTTGATGAAGTGTCGATCAATCTCAATGTGTTTTGTTCTATCATGCTGAACAGGATTATGTGCTATATCAATAGCAGATTTGTTATCACAAAACAAGTCCATAGGTTTGGTAGGTGGACATCCTAAATCAGTCAATAAATGTCTCAACCACAAAAGTTCGACTACTCCAAGTGCTATACCTCTATATTCAGCCTCTGCACTCGACCTAGATACAACTGATTGCTTCTTACTTCTCCAAGTCACCAAATTTCCTCCTACAAAGGTAAAGTAGCCTGAGGTAGACCTTCTATCATCTGCTGAACCACCCCAGTCTGCATCAGAAAACCCTTCAACATTCACATGACCATGATTAGCAAATAACAATCCCTTACCAGGTGCAGATTTCAAATACTGCAAAATTCGCTCCACAGCATCCATATGGGGTTTACACGGGGCATGCATAAACTGGCTCACTACACTAACCGCATAAGCAATGTCAGGTCTAGTGTGAGACAAATATATCAATCTTCCAACAAGTCTCTGATATCGCCCCTTATCTGCAGGCAAGGCCCCCAAACACTCGAAAAGTCTATGGTTTTGTTCCATAGGAGTGACAGCTGGCTTACACCCAAGCATACCAGTTTCAGATAACAAGTCTAAAACATATTTCCTTTGAGATAGGAATATGCCATGTTTAGACCGAGCCACTTCTATCCCAAGAAAGAACTTCAAGTCCCCCAGCTGCTTCATTTCAAACTCTTGAGACAAGTACCTCTGCAAATTAGAGATTTCCTCATAATCATCTCCGGTCAGAACCATATCATCAACGTAAATGATAAGAGCAGTAATCTTCTTCCCCCTTTTCTTTAGGAACAAAGTATGATCAAAATTACTCTGCCGATAACCATAGTTCTTCATTGCACGGGTGAATCTCCCAAACCAGGCTCTCGGAGATTGTTTAAGACCATACAAAGACTTCCTTAGTCTGCATACTAATCTCGTATTCTCAAACTCTGGTATTCCTGGAGGAGGATCCATGTATACTTCTTCAGTCAAATCACCATGGAGAAAGGCATTCTTTACATCAAACTGAAGCAGTGGCCAATCTTTGTTAGCAGCCAAAGATAACAAAACCCGTACTGTGTTCAACTTGGCCACTGGAGCAAACGTCTCCAAGTAGTCTATGCCATAGGACTGTGTATAACCCTTTGCTACCAACCTTGCCTTATACCTTTCAACTGACCCATCAGCTTTGTGTTTGACTGCAAACACCCATCTGCATCCCACTGTCTTCTTCCCCTTAGGTAGAGAAACCAATTCCCAGGTTGAATTCTTCTGTAATGCCGCCATTTCTTCAGCCATAGCTTTGGTCCATCTAGAATCTGTAAGAGCATCCTGCAATCTACTAGGAATAGAAACAGAAGATAATTGCAGAACATACGATTCATATGACTTTGAAAGCCTAACAGACGACACATGATTATTAATTGAGTACCTAACTTTGGCATTTGGATCTGGCTCATATTTAGCTGGTGGTTGTCCTCGGTTAGACCGAGGAGGAAGTGTAAATTTAGAAGCATGAAAATCAAGATCTGAACCAGAAAGTGAATCAAGAGTATTGTTGGTTACCTCAATGGACGAAGAAGATTGATGCAATGGAGTAGGAGAGATGGCGGTACTATCATGGAGTGGTGATTCCTCAGTCTCAAAAACCGTGGGTTCTTGTCCCACCACATTCTCAGTATTATTCTCAGTAAATTCTGCTGTCTCAGTCTCATCCTCAGATTCAGACACTGGACGGTCAGTAGTCTGTTCTGATCCTTCCTCCCTACTAGACTCCGACACTAGACGATCAGTAGTCTGTTCTGATCCTTCCTCACCACTACTACCAAAGAACAACAGATCATCTCGATTCTGCACTTCATTATAAACCTCCCCCTGAAGGGTAGAATCCAGTGGACGTGGGGAATAAAAAAGTTGATGTTCATGAAAAGTAACATCCATAGAAACATAGAAGCGCTGAGTAGAAGGATGATAGCACCGATACCCCTTCTGGGATGGACCATAACCAACAAATACACACTCTAATGCCCTAGATGCGAGCTTGGATCGCTGATGAGAATGTAAATGCACAAAAACAACACACCCAAAAACACGGGGTTCCAAATGAAGGATACCTGGTAGAGAGACAAAATCCGAGAGAACATCCAAAGGTCGCCGAAAGTCAAGGACACTAGATGGGGTCCGATTAATCAAATAGACGGCAGAACTCAAGGCATCACCCCAGAACAAAGATGGCACGTGACCCCCCAGAAGAAGGGACCGAGTGACTTCCAATAAATGTCGATTTTTGCGTTCAGCAACCCCATTCTGTTGTGGAGAATGAGCGCAAGAAGTCTGATGAAAGATCCCCGCAGAAGCAAAATACTGAGTCATCTCTGTATTAACAAACTCACCGCCATTATCTGAGCGCAAAACCTTAATAGGACAGGCAAACTGGGTGAGGACCATATGATGAAAAAGGCGAAAAACAGCACACACATCACTTTTATGTTTCAGAAGATACACCCAAGTCATTCTAGTACAAGCAGAAGTACTCAAAACAGAGTTAGATGTACCTGACGTGGCGACAAAGCCGGAAGTAGAGACAAAATTTTGACTAGAAACTGACGTCTCCACCTTAGAGTCAGAGGCTGCCAAATATGTCTTATCGGAAGTAATTAAGAAAGACATATCTTGAGTATCTAAAAATTTCCTTCCTTTTTTTTTTTTTTTTTTTTTTTTTTTTTTTTTTTTTTTTTTTTTTAAGGTTAAATATGAAATAACAAAGGAAAGGGAAAAAAAAAGTGATGTACCGGTCCCTTGTGCTATGTTGGTTTTGTGTAACAATCAAAGTCCAATAAGTCCTTGGTTCAATCTGGCAACGAAGGAAAGAAAGAGCACAGATCAGCAAGGACTCGGCGTCACAGCGGCGCACCCAGACCAGCAAGCAATGGAGGTCACTGCGAACGGCGTCACAGCGAGTGAGAGATCGGCGCACTAGTGAGCAGACGACGCTCGGGAAGTGGTCGGCGTTTCTGGAGGGGTTGGCGCGCACAGGTAGGCGGACGGGCTGGGCTCTAGGAGCGTGGCTGGGCTCGGCGAGAAAAGGCACCCACACAGGCCAGTCGCACCACCTTCACTCAGACCGTCGCACAGCAGGACCAACTGGACCGAGAGGCTGGCGTGGGGTAGATGCGAGATCGGAGAGATGGACGCGAGATCGGAGTCGCCGGCGGCAGAGGAACGACGACCGGAGATCGACTTGGAGCGGCAGATGCAGCAGAGGCAGGCAGCAGATGTATGCAGCGAGCGACGTCAGTGAACAGAGAGCCAACGACGGTGGCAGGTTTTGCAGCGGAAAGGAACAATCAACAACTAGGTAGAATAATAGAATTTTTCTGGAAAAAATTCTTCCAAAACCAGTAGGATAGGTAAATAAAACTAAACCTAGAAATCAAGTAAAAAAGCCCAGTTCATAGAACCATGCTCTGATACCATGAAAGAATTAGAGCATCCAACCCAAAACCAATTGGCTAATGGGTGGAGAGGCCCAAGACTTATAAGCACATATGCTAAGCCTTAGTTTTCCGATGTGGGACATTGCTCCACATTACTCTCAACACATTCTAGTCACACAAATATGTATGACCTATAATTAGTCCACGCTAGGAAGAGATGGAGGGATTGAACTCTCTGGAGAATGAGAGTGCTAAAGAATGACCTTTTGATAGAAAAAACGTATAATGATTTCTCTAGAGTTTCACATAGTCAGACAACTTGACTATAAACCCATATTTATAGACTTAAGTGGAAGCCATTATTCCACTAATGGTGGGGCTGACCACCTAGTCTTGTGAACCAAATTAGTTGGTCCATGTGATTTGATAATTAATTATTTAATTTAATTAATTAATAAGCCTAAAAGTTCATCATTTTAATATCATTTCTATAATCATTTAAGCCCAATTAATTAACCCATTAATTAATTATGTTCAAGCTCATTTTCAATACCATTTCACATCTATTGGCGTGTGATCTCTTAGATTCCAATTGAATTCGGCAGTCGATTGTGACATGTTATCAAAATAACCTAATTTGGGTAAAATTATTATTTTACCCTTTGGTCTCCACAAGTCAAGATTGACGCCTAGCAAAGTGTCATGACTACTCGGATTAACCGAAAGAGAGAAGAACCTATTTCGTCTTCGATTGCAATACAATACAGTCTCTCTATCATTCTATGTTCTTGAATTATGGTCGGGTATGAAATTCCGTCAACCATAGCAAAATCTTTGAGGCCCAACACGTATGTATAGATTCTATTCGACCATGAAACCTTGTTTCCATGATCTAATACTTTGGCCAAAGATTCCTGAATCTAAACATCTATTGTCTCTCGGAATATCTCCCCTATTACCAGGAGTGATAGATCCTATGTTGAACACACTCCCCTCATACGTCAGTGACTATACCCAATCAACATCTTTCACTAAACTCCAGGAATTTAGCCTTGTGATACAATCAAAGCATAGCGACAAAACACAAAGACAACTGTGGCATCTCAAGTCTAAAGACCGGTTGTATTATCAAAACTTAACAAATTTTTGCTGACGTGTAGGATCCCAGACCTTGGCCTAGAAGGTTTGAGGCCGCTACCGCCGTATCATTTAATTAACACAAGAACGAATAATTATCCCTTGATTATCCATTCCCATATTAACTAAATAATACAAGGCTAAGAAAAACTCAACTACCAAAAAATTTAGGTAGAACCAAGTGCACACAAGGAGCGAGGTACTTAGGCTCGTGAGCTCTTTATAGAGGTGTAAAGCTAGTTACTTATTTAAAATATTAGGCCCAAAATTTAAAATAAGTAAATCATTCAAATAATTTGAAAGTGACACCTTACTCAAATAAAATGGAACCTCAAAATAGCGGATAAAATCAGTGAGTCAAAAATAATAATAAACTCATTAAAATGATTTGTAAGTACAAAATATAAATCTTTGTTCAGCTCGGCCACTGCCATGCCTTCATGTTGCACTACTCTGATCATTCATAAGTTCTCTGCAAAATGACCGATTACGCCATTGAATGGTGTACCAGGTCACATGAAAAACCTAGTAAGCTTTTAAAGATCGTGTGAGTGAATACCAACTCAAAAACACACATAATCAAGATCATATAACATGATTAAACACTTATAACAAATCATAGTTAAGTGTAGCATTAAGAAATACCAGCAACATATACCACATCACAGGTCACACACAAGTCATAAAGCGTACCTGGAAAGTTTGAAGTAGAATGTCAGTACCGTCAATACATTAAGGTAGCATGACACCAATCCAAGTCCCAAAACGGGAGTACCAATCCAAATCCCAATGCGGGAATATCAATCAAATTCCCAAAATGGGAGTAGCTCAAATATTCAAGAGCAATAACTCAATGACCGACCACTTTAACGGCTCAGCTACACTTACCCAACAACATCTAGTAATGTAGCGTGAGTATCCATTTCATGGTAACACCCCTTAAGCTAGCCTCCCAAGAAGGACAATTCGACCAGCTCGTCCGTACGTACACCTCCGGAGGTTTAGGGGATCGAAACCCAAGGTCATCACTTTTCGTGACCCTTTACTCCCAGGTCACAACACATTCAATCACAAAATGTGATATTACAATTCCAAGAACCATGGTGATGCACACTTTCCAATTCAATAAAACAAACACAATTCCCAATGAGAAAATATCAACATTGATCTCATCAAAGTAAATGGAGATTCGTTTTGATAAAACGAGCTACAGCTGTTACTGAGAAAATCCACTAATATCTTGTTAGGAAGTCAGAGATGTTCACATTGAGTAGACCCATAAGAAAATCTGATTTTCTCCATTAGTTTGATCGTACTAGAGATATTTTCCCATCAAGAATATGTGGAAAATATTTATCAATCGTCATATGTCTTTGTTACCAAGTAACTTGTTAATCCAATTATGAGTCCTAGTTATGTAAGATAGAGTACGCATTAACAAGATCGGAAAATTACGTGAAATCTCTAGAGTGTGTCCTAATTCATTTTAATTAATTAGCAAACACATGTTGTTAGCCTTTAATCTAGGTGAAAGATCTAATACTTAATTAAATTATGAAAACCTTAATCTAGTTTATTTTCCTTCACAAGCAACATTAAAATAAATTATGTGCACATCATCGAATAGGTAAAAAATTTATAAATGATATCGCACATAAAACATGAAATTCAAATAACCATCGTGGCAAATCCAACTCTACAGTTTGATTAACAAATCACATTCAGACAAAAAGTGGTCAACCATGGAATCACTGCTTAACAAATCAATTTCTGACCAAAACGGTCAACCATGTAAATCAATTAATCCAGTTATTGAGTTCATTATCCAATTCTCTTTACTTCTAGCATTCCAAACAAGGTATGTACCAAAGACACTTGCCCTGAAAATACTTGAAATCTCAACGTCCGTCGCGAGTGTGTTAAAATCTCAAATACCTCTAGAACAAACACAATGGAAACACCAATTCACATATTAGCCAAAGCTCTCAACAAATTATCAAAATCAGATAATCCAATTATAATCATAAATGAACATCTTATTCAAAAATAAACACTCAATAAAATACGCAAAATACAAAGGACAGTGGTTCCCCACCTGAGTTCCAAACGAAACCTTTAAAAAGCTTTCTCAGCAACCGACTCAAAGATGCGCGTTGCGAGAATTGGATAAGTCAACTGAGTACCCTTGAAAACAAACAAGGGACAAAAGAGTCAATTTAAGTTAACGGAAGTCTAAACTTCGAGATGACAAGAGTACAAATTTCAAAAGAGAATGGTGAAATGACCAAAACGTCCCTAGATCAAATTGAGGATCTAGGATTACTTGCCAAGGTCTTTCTAATCTGAAACTAATGGATTAGACTTAATGAATAAGTAGGGTCAACTTCTCAGGAACTTGGACATACGAACTTTTGGTGGGAAAAGACTAAAATACCCTTGGGCTTAGTTCGGTTCTAAGTTTTGTCTCAAAATCAACTTTATTTTTACAAATCAATTTAAAGTCCCATTTTAGACAAAATCCTTATTTTCCTTTATTTCAAAATAAAACAACCAAATTAAACTAATCATTTTAATTTTCCAATTTCAAAACCAAATCAAATTCTTATTTCAAAACAAGTGGGTCTCGAGTTTGTGTATGTTGAATACAAAAAATTTTCCAAAACTGGTTTTTCTTTCAAAATCAGAATCACAAGGTATTGGGGCTATGGCTGGGTTTTGATTGATCCTGCAAAATCAAAGAAACACAGAGTGCACAAGTAGTCAACCTCAATCACCGCCGCTTGTGGTGATGCTCACGGTGGCATAGGGTTCCTAAACAAAGAATTAAATTTTTAGTTTCCTAATCAATCAATTAGCTCACTCAATAGAAAGGAACCAGAAAGAGGAGTGAGATAATACCCAAACCGACACCCAAGTAGGTCAGAGTCGCCAGGAACAATGGAGGTAGCGGTGAGTTCTAGGGTTTCAAATTGGGGCTTTTTGACTCGATTGAAATTGGACCCAAGCAAAGACATGGGTAGGTAGAGCAAAAAGTGGGGAGCAATACCCACTAAGAATCGCCGCCGGAGTCGTCGTAAAGGTCACAACCTTCAACTTTTCATTACCATAGAAGCAAAATTTATGGTTAATGGAGATGGACTTACATGATTACTTATTAGAGATTTAGGTTTGGGCAACTGAGAGTCTGAGAGACAGAGAAAGTGACGAGCTGAGCAGAGGTAGGGGAGGTCAACGTTGTGGTCGTTGTAGCAGGTGATGAGCGCAACGAAGTTCTTGGTCGCCGACGAGAAAGAAGACTGATTGATGAGAGAAGATGTGAGACTGAGAAAGGAGATAGTCGAGAGGCGAAATCGAAGGAGAGAATAGAGATGAGATAGAGAGTGAGAGTTTGATAGGGCTGAGATTGGGTTGGGCCTAGGCCTGGGTGATTGGTATTTTTTTCACACACAGACACCCTAAACAACGTACAAAGGCCCATATTTTTTACATAAGGTTGGTTGCATGGGTCAGGTCGGCTAACCGACTTTCTCTTATTTTTACAACCGCCAACCGAATCAACTTCAACAATTCGATTGATACCAACTGACTCCAAAAAATGGGTCGGTTGTCGGATAAAAATCGACTCATTCCTATCCCTAACTTATTCACTAAGAGTTTGAGAAAAGATTGTGAGTGCCTAAGTCCCCATTTTAGTCACATCTTAGTCTATCTCATGCACTTTCAGTTATTATGTGTGGATGTTGCACAATTTTTTTATATCGTGTAAAGGATTTGGTTGGTCAATCAAGAATATTGTTGTGCATGGTGAGTGTTGTTTGGGGCCGATCTTATGTTTCCTCTCATGTTGGGGGGTTTGTCTAACATCACTTGGCAGCCACCCTATGAGAACGAGTTCAAGTTAAACATCGATGGTGCTTTTGATTCCATTTTAGGGGATAAAGGTATTGGGGTTGTTCTTAGGAATTTCCAAAGGGAAGTTGAGGTGGCAATGATCTTTCCCTTGCAAGGTATCTCTTCTCTTTAGTAGGAGAAATTTTTGCAGTTATGTACATGATGCAATTTGTCTTAGATGCAGGGTTCACTTATGTTGTAATAGAGTTGGATGAGCAGGCAATTATATCTTGGCTTCGTTGTGCAGAAGATGATTTGGCTCTGCACGAGCACATTTTGGAGGAGGCTAAGAGTTTATCACTTAATTTTCAATTTTTGGTTGGTAGTATCTATTGCATTCATTTAATGTGGTGGGCATACTTTGACTAGTTTTGCAATGCATAGTAAGTGTTTGTGGCATTGGGAGGGTTCGGCTCCTCCTTGGTTGGAGTGTTGCCTTTCTATAGACCTTGTAACCTTTTAGCTTCTCTTGAATAAATTTTCCAGTTTACAAAAAACAAAAAAAAAAACAAAAAACAAAAAAAAAAGTGTAATCTTATAATGCATGCATAAATATTATTAGTTTAAATTTTTTTTTGAACAAGTAGAAACGTATATCACTAGGGTTTAGAGATATATCACTCTTGTTTCAAGAAACTATTCAACCATTTAGTATTATTTCTTAACCATTTAAATCTTTTTGAATTAGTTTTTGGAAGTTTATTGTTAACTTGTTTTGTCTAGCGTGTTCAAAATTTCATAATTTGGGCAATCCGAAAAACCCAAGGAACGACTAATTTGGACAAACATGGACAAACCTTTTATGGCTTCCTAGGGTTTCATGGGTTGCACAAACAAAACATGTAACTTGGATAAGCATGGGTAGACTGTTTAACCCGCCCAACTTGCTCATGCCCACTCCTAGTCTTGCATTAGGGAGATGCAAGTCATGAATTTTATTTGCTATAAATCTATTACGTCTCATTAAGACTATATAATTTTAGTGTGAGTGTTGTAGCATGAGCTTAATGTGAGGATAAATTCTAATTAAAATTAATTAGATTATTATTAGGTCAAAAGCACAAGTTGGCCGGTCCCTCAGTTTATTTTCATATTATTTTTTATTTCCCAAAATACATATTATTTGAATGATGCAGGTTGAGTTTGTGTGAAGTCACATGCCATGCTAGAGAAAAACAAAAAACACGAATGGTTCAATCTCGATTTGTGCAAACGGGCAAAGCCAGCCATAGATGTAAAAATAGGACTGTGCTTGAGTCGGCCCATCGGGCCTGAACATTTTTACAAACCTAAAGGCTATTGCGGGTTAATTGAGTTAAGACTTATGGTTTGCAAGTTGGGATAAGGAAAAAATTATAAGTTTGGGTTGGACCACAACCTATTAGGGTTGCTGGCTTTTAATTGTGATGACTCAAGGATTACTATTAACTATATAGACATAGATTTCACAATATATATTTGGCATAATTTTTCCAAAATAGGAAAACATGTCTTAAAGTATCATTTTTTTTTACCACTGCTTAAAGTATCATTTTAAATTCGTACAAAAGTTGAAAAAAATCATAAAAACATGATCAAACTACTACTTTGTATAGAATTTTTGCAAAATGTACCTACAAGATGTGTAGAAATCATTAATAAAAAACTTAATAATCGAAATCTAAACTGATCCTATAAACTAGTCAAAACCATACACAACATAAGCACACAAACAATTTTATATTTGAGTTGATAATAATATATTCAAATGGTTTTGAGATGATAATTATATATCTTCAAATATAGAGGTAAATATTCTTAATTACTAAAGTTAGAATGCACATTGTCACCTTATTCTTATTTATGTGTGGGAGTCGTATTTTGATTTGTATCAATTTGATAAGACACCAAGATACTAATGCTATTTGTACTTTAAGGATGTATGAAAATCCTATTTGGAGTTTGATGGTACAGAAAAGAAGACCGGGAATGAAAACACAAGATCTCATATATATATATATATAACACACACACAAAAAGAAGACTAGTAACATTCCTGATCGCTGGCTCCTTCCAAAATCGAAACCCCTTGACACCATAACACACGCACCTTTGACACCAAACCATTACCATACATCATACCAACCTCCAATTTCTCCGTCTCTTCTCTCTCTCTCTCGTCTCTCGCTCACTTCACTTGCAATTCGGATTGCGGTGAGACCCCTTTCTCTCTCCTTTCTCAAGGGGTCGTCGCCTTCTCGTCCCAAAAATCGATCAAAGAAAACCCAAAAAACCAAAAAAAAAAAAAAAAAAAAAAACCCAGAAAAAAAACCAGTTCCATTCCCAATCCGATCAAACCCCAAAACCCCCCCTTCACAATTCAACCCAATTTGAGAGACAAAAATGTCGGAAATGGCGAACACAGACCCCGAAGGGATCGACGGAGTGCGGATGACGTGGAACGTGTGGCCACGCACCAAGGTCGAAGCCAGCAAGTGCGTGATCCCACTGGCCGCCTGCATCGCCCCGATCCGGGGTCACCCCGACATCCCCACGCTCCCCTACGCGCCTCTCCGCTGCAAGACCTGCTCCGCCGTCCTCAACCCCTTCTCGCGCGTCGACTTCACCGCCAAGATCTGGATCTGCCCCTTCTGCTACCAGCGCAACCACTTCCCGCCCCACTACGCCCTCATCTCCGAGACCAACCTCCCCGGCGAGCTCTACCCGCAGTACACCACCGTCCAGTACGCCCTGCCCGTTGATTCGGCGCTGCAGACGATCCCGTCCCCGGTCTTCGTTTTCGTGCTTGACACGTGTATGATCGAGGAGGAGATGGGGTATGTCAAATCCGCCCTCAAAAGGGCTATTGGGTTGTTGCCTGACAATGCGCTTGTTGGGTTCGTCTCGTTTGGGACCCAAGTCCAGGTCCATGAATTGGGGTTCTCTGATTTGACTAAGGTGTATGTGTTTCGGGGGGGCAAAGAGATTTCCAAGGATCAGGTTTTGGAGCAATTGGGTCTCAGCGCTTCGGCCCGGAGAACTGGTGGTCCTGCTGGAGGGTACCAGCCCAAGGGGCTACAGAATGGGTTTCCCAATGCGGGTGTGACCCGGTTCTTGTTGCCGGCCTCGGATTGTGAATACACGCTCAATACGGTGGGTGGATTTGAATTCATAGGGTCTTTTAAAAAAAAAAAAAATTTTATTCTTAATGTGGTTTATTAATTGTTGGATCCTGACATTTGGGTTTTGAATTGTTGTGAATTTCAGTTGTTGGATGAATTGCAATCGGACCAGTGGCCTGTGCCACCTGGTAACCGTGCGTCCCGGTGCACCGGAGTGGCATTGAGTGTTGCAGCCGGTTTGCTTGGAGCTTGTGTTCCTGGCACTGGGGCACGCATTATTGCTTTGGTTGGTGGTCCATGCACGGAAGGGCCGGGCGCGGTAAAAGCTTTAGAATTCTGCTCTCTTTATGATTTTATGTTGTTCCTGAATGCTTATAACAAGGTTATCTTTTTTGTTAATACTTTGGAAATGCATGCAAATGTGAAGCTAAATGCTTATTGTAAATGGTAAAGGTATTTTTTAATCAGCCTCAACCTAGATGATTGCATTACGACTTTCAAGTAATTATTGATGTCAATATTTTAGGACTGAAGATTTTATACTTCTGGTTTATAAAGACAAGCAATTGAAACGTCTCTCTTAGGTGTGAGTAGTTTGAAGATCTTACTATGGACAGATTCCTTTGTCAGTTTTCTGTTGTTGTTTATTATTATTATTAATTATTTTACTTTTAAGAATTTACAATCACCCACCCGAATAGGATTACCTTTTACACTATATTGTTTTCTTTTTTGAAATTATGACTTTATGTCTTTCTGGTCTTAGTTACTTTGCAAATCTACAACCACTGTGCATTACAATGTATGTATGCATATTGAAAGACATATGGATCTCTTGGTGATTATTCTCTTGATTTGATAATTGGAAATGATGTGTTGCTTCCCAAAATCTGGATGATAAAGATATTAATTTTGTCAAAGTTATGCAGATTGTATCAAAAGATTTATCAGACCCAGTACGGTCCCATAAAGATCTAGATAAGGACGCAGCACCATACTTCAAGAAAGCAATCAAATTTTATGATAATCTTGCAAAGCAGCTGGTTAGCCAGGGTCATGTCTTAGACCTGTTTGCATCTGCACTTGATCAGGTCAGTCTTGGTCGCTCTTTTGAATCAGTTATTGTTCCTGCATATTTGGCTTTATTTTTATTTTGACGTGTGCTTGTACATCTGTAGTCTGGAGCATCAATTTTTGTATATGGTGCATTTCAAATATTGCAACAATTTTTTGCTCATGTAATTCATAGGATTTAGATCTCATACTTTGTTGTTCAGATAGGTCTCACATATAATTGCTTCTTAGGCTTCCATACCATAATCTTTTGGGCCAGTTTTCAATCTTTTAGCACACAGGTAAAGGTTGTTTCGGAAATTTGAAATTGAATTCAAACTTTGATATGTAAAATGGCTGAATGCCAGGTCATGACCCTTCTTCCTCATGGCAATATGAATTAATAACTAAAATAGGGCACTATTTGTTCTAAACTTACACGAGAACAAAAGGGTGACATGGGTTTGGCATCTTGTTTAAATATCTTAATGAGCTGTTATAGCTGTAAAGCATCAGATATACTTATTCAATGATCATGATTTGAAGCATTTTAATACAAACAACTTTAAAATTAAGCAGTTAACTGCGATTTGACCAATTTCATGTTTGTATCTCAGAAACTAATGCCTAGTGATTTTTTCTTTTCAAATCAAATGATAGTTCGGGGCTAATATACCAACACTGCTATTTTGTATCTTTGCTTATATTTTCTTATGTTTATTGGAACTTAATGGAAGATCAAGAAAAATACAGCATGTAATGGTGCTTAAATTCAGACAAAAAAAATTGTATTTAAAAATTGAAAGAAACTAACATTTAAATTGAGAACTGCTATTTGCACACCCTTTTTTTTCTTTTTGCACACCCCTATAATTTAATTTGTGAATTTACCTAATTAACACAAAAGGAAAAGACATTAAAGGACAATCCTTACACACCCATCAACTTAGACCAAAAAAAAAAACACACACACACCACCTCTACCCAACCCACACCTTCCTCCCTCCTCCTCCCTCACCGGACCACCTCCCTCCCTCCCCCGTTTCACGTTACCCACCCAGCCCCCTCCCCCCTCACCGGACCACTTCCCTCCCTCTCTCTCCTCCCCACATGCAGCACCACCCTCCTCCCTCTCTCTCCTCCCCGTATGCAGCACCACCCTGCTCCCTCTCTCTCCTGCCCGCATGCAGTACCACCTCCCTCCCTCCCTCCCGCACCCTCCCCGCACCACCCTCCTCTCTCTCTCTCCTCCCCCTCAGCACCACCTCCCTGTCACAGGCCATTTGGAACTGATCCGCCGAAACGGTTAGTTTCGTTCGGAAGACAGCCACTGAACAACCAGGAAACATTCGGCGGATGAATGCCGAACCGAAACTAACCGTTTTGGCCGACCAGTGCCGAATGGCCTGTGACAAGGAAGTGGTGCTGCGGGGGAAGAGAGAGAGAGAGAGAGAGAGAGAGAGAGAGAGAGAGAGAGAGAGAGAGAGGTAGGAGGGTGATGCGGGGAGGTGCGGGAGCGAAGGAGGTGGCCGGGTGGGGGGGAGAGGGGCTGGGTGGGTTGGGTGAAACGGGGGGAGGGAGGGAGGTATTGCTGCATGCGGGGAGGAGAGAGAGGGATCGAGGAGGGTGGTGCTGCATTTGGGGGAGGAGAGAGGGAGGAGGGTGATGCTGCATGCGAGGAGGAGAAATAAGGAGAGGGAGGGAGGTGGTCCGGTGAGGGGGATTGGGTGTTTTTATTTTTTTGGTCTGAGGTTGTCCGGAGAGGGAGCTGGGTGGGTTGGTGAAGGGGTGTGTTTTGTCTGAGTTGATGGGGGTGTGTTGGGTGATGAGTTGTGGTGAGAAATTTTGTGAAAATAGATGTGAGTAATTTTGTGAAAATAGATTAAATAGGGATATTATGGTAATTGGGAGGGGTGTGTTTTTGAGAAAATTTAATTGTGAGAGGAGTGTGAGGGTGTGAAATGAGAAAAAGTGTGAAAAGGGTGTGCAAAAAGAAAAAAAAAGGGTGTGCAAATAGCAACACTCTTTAAATTTTCTTTGTTAAAAAATAGTGAAAAGCAATGTTAGAATCAGTGGAATGACAACCATACTGCATTCCTGCCTTTCTTTTATGGAGACTGTCATGTAATATTAGTTCTTAACGTGTAACTCATGAAAATTGTCTTAGTTCATTTTAATACTTCTGCTCTACGGTTTATTTTGAAAAAATGCTTCATTCTAAATGCTGTTGTACAGTGAGAAAGCTGACTCGGAAAGATTTCTCTTAGTTCATTAGTTTAATTTAAATTTATCTAATTTCTTTTCTTCGTAACACTACTGCTCTAGGTTTTTTTATTTAAATGTTTTTCTCTGAATGCTGCTTGTAACAGTGAGAGTACTAGGGCTTTTGTTTATTTAATTTGTTGAACTTTAGACCATTTATGACATATTTGTTTGCGTGAACTTTTTATGAGAAGTCTGGATATGTCTTTTGGATTATCTTAAGATGATACCAGTTATCTATGCTCAGTAATTTAAACTATACTGGGTGTCATTTGCTTTTAAGACTTTTGATGTACCTGTGTTGTATTTGATTATGCATTGACTTGAGGGAATTGTAATGTATAGGTTGGGGTTGCAGAAATGAAAGTTGCCATTGAAAAAACCGGCGGACTTGTTGTTTTGGCGGAAAGTTTTGGTCATTCTGTATTCAAGGACTCTTTCAAGCGTGTTTTTGAAGAAGGGGAACAATCGCTTGGCCTTTGTTTTAAGTGAGTTCATCACAATTTGTTTGACAATAAACTTTATTGTTGTATTGCTAACAATGTAGTTTATTTGTAATTGTTCTCATGCTGTTCTGAATGTGATTCTTGTAACTTGTTAATTTCTTTGATACACCTTGAGCATAGTTATGAGAATGATGTTGCAGATTGGGAATCCCGTTCTTTGATTTTGACTTTAAAGCTTGTAGACCTTGCTGTTTGACTCTGAACTCAATTATTCTTTTTTAATCTACTTTTTTTTTGGGCTGAGAGGGGGTGGGGGGGTAACTGAGAATACAAAGAGCAGATTTTTGTATAAAGTAGTGAAGGGGTGCACTTTCATGGTTATTAGAATTGTAATATCGTAAATCAGTTTGAGCCACACAGTTGGTTTCTGTTTTGCTGCTTTTGGGTCTGAATTTCGTTACAGAGAGGTTGCTTGGTATCTTCCCAAGCAGTGAACTATTAATTATTACACTGGGTTGCCATTGTTTTCACAGTGGTCAACTTGTCATCCCTTAGGTTAGGTATTTGTAATATCCAATGCCTTTTCATGTGCGTGGTATCTGGACAATCCTTGTACACTTTTTATTATCTCTTGATTATGCTTCAATATATTCCATGAATGGATTTTCATTGAAACTGTAGTTATACATGTCAACCTCTTCTCTGGAATTTTTTGTTTCAGTGGTACACTTGAGATCAACTGTTCAAAGGACATCAAAATTCAGGGTGTCATTGGACCTTGCACATCTTTGGAGAAGGTTGGACAATTCGATAACTCAGAATTTTTTATTATTCACATTTATGGCATAACGTTTAGAATCTATGAAATACGTTCGGATAAGACTTTTGTTTGTGGAGTTTGATATTAATTTTTGCAATCTTGGCAGAAAGGACCTGCTGTTGCTGATACTGTTATAGGGGAGGGGAATACAACAGCTTGGAAAATGTGTGGCCTTGACAAGAGTACTTGCTTGACAGTTTTCTTTGATCTTTCGTCAAGTGATCAGTCAAATACTCCAGGAGCTATAAATCCACAATTGTATTTGCAGTTTCTTACAAGGTATGCTGGAAGATTGTATCACGGCCTTCTAGAAAAAACATATTATTGATCTTAGTAAAAAATGTCTCTTATTATTATTTTTTTGGAATGTGACTGAGTTTTGTTGGCCATTTTTGTAATTGCAGTTTTCAAAACCCTGAAGGTCAAATGATGCTTCGAGTAACAACAATTACTAGGCGATGGATAGATAGCTCTGTTAGCTCAGAGGTTATTTCAGTTTCTGTATCATTTTTGGTCAGACGTTCATTTTTTTGGGGTGTTGTAATTAACTTAGCTAATTGCATGGTTTGATGAAGCTTGGTTCTTTTAAATTTACCTTCTTCATTGTGCCTTCTCTGTTTATGTTGCTAGACTTGTGTTTTCCATGAATCTTGCGTATAATGAGCTGTTTCTTTTTTTCCTTCCTATTTCCGATATATGCTCATGCGGTTCACATGAGTTGTTATGTTCGGATCGGTTGTTTAACTATATGTGGTTCACCACCTTCAGATAGTATGAAAAAGGAGTAAATTACTTTTTAATATTCTTTCTTTTCATAGTTTGGTTTGTAAACACGGAGAAAAAGAAATTAACTCATGAAATCTTCTCAGATCTGCCAGTATTTATTTACGAGAATATTAGATTTGGAGAAAGATTTGGATGATAATTTTGCTACATATTACTTTTCTTTTTTTGTTTGTGTGGGAAAATTACGAGTGTACATGTTTAAATAAATAGTACTTGTTTCATATTAACAAAAAAATTCATGCATGTTCAATATGTGTCCTATGTGATTGGCATGCTCTGCCACAGTGATTGGGTGCTTGAGTGGTTGAATTGCCATTTGTCTGTTTGCTTAAGTAGAACTGCTATGAAACAGTTGGCGATGTAATTGGACCTGGAACTTTCTGTGGCATGATATGTTTTCTTGTAGGCTATGTTTTGTTAATATGACAGTGATTTATTCATTGTTGAGCTTGTTCTCTACATCATTTGGGCTTGTTCAGGCTCATGTACGCTTCTCATTGATGCATTGTTCTTCTAAGAATGTTTTAGAAATGCATTGATTGAAAGGATATCTCTGAAATAGTACAATTTTGACCTCTCAGGAATTGGTTCAAGGATTTGACCAAGAGACTGCTGCTGTAGTAATGGCAAGAAAAACTTCTTTGAAAATGGAGACAGAGGTATTTTACAACCATTCTCAACTATTATTATATTGTATGTGTCTGTTGCATATTTGGAATAGATAACACTGGTAAGTTTCCAAAAGAGAAAAATAAGGATGGCTTAGTGTTTTGTATACTCTTATCTTTGGGACCTGTTATCTAAAGGAAATTGTTATTTGTACCCTAATATTTTATCTTAGAATTGTTCTATACTTGAAGTTTTTAATCTGTGTTTTCTTTTTTTCTTTTTGGTCTGAATCTGTGTCTTAGTTTGATTGATTCTGTTAATAATATTTGGTTTCGTTTCATCCAGGAGTCTTTTGATGCTACTCGATGGTTGGATCGGGGACTCATTCGTCTTTGTTCTAAGTTTGGAGATTATCGAAAAGATGATCCATCATCTTTTACTTTAAATCCATGTTTTTCATTATTCCCTCAATTTTTGTTTAACCTGCGACGCTCGCAATTTGTGCAGGTAACCATGATTTTCCCCTCCCTTCTTTTCATCCTTTGTTTTAATATTAATCAGTTATACTTGTGATGTGCCTAAGATACTATCTTTTTCCCCCCTTTGGATCTGAAATGGGGTGTTTGTAGGTTTTCAACAACAGTCCAGATGAAACTGCATATTTTCGCATGTTGTTAAATCGGGAAAATATCACCAATGCTGCTGTCATGATTCAACCATCGTTAATATCATATTCATTTAATTCACTGCCTCAGCCGGCATTGTTGGATGTGGCTTCCATTGCAGCTGACCGTATTCTCTTATTGGATTCATATTTTAGTGTAGTCATTTTCCATGGAATGACAATAGCACAGTGGCGTAACATGGGATACCAGAATCAGCCAGAACACCAGGTATGCATACTTAATATTGTGAGTGTTTTCCTTACTGGTATTGTGTATATGTAAATATTGTTTCAACTAACCATGTGTATATATGTATGCTTTCAGGCATTTGCACAATTATTGCAAGCTCCTCATAATGATACTCAGTTGATCATTCGGGAACGTTTCCCTGTCCCTAGATTGGTGGTGTGTGATCAGCATGGCTCCCAGGTTTGTGACTTTTAAATATTGGTTTGTGACTTTTTAAGATTGTTGTATATTCCATGCAACATTCTCTTTACAATTATTTCCAAAACTAACTATATCAATCTTTCTATGGCTACATGCCTACATGTCAAAAGATTGTTAATACTTTGTTGTTACTAAAAAGGTCATTTACCTGCAGATAAAATAGCTAAGAGCTAAACGTTTGTGTATAAAATCTTTTCTAGTGACAGCCGTTAAATATCTTTGTCAATTCCCCTGCATTTTATTAAGGTGGATTGATTTATTTGAGTTCTATTGTGGACCCTTGCTATTGGCCAAGATTTATTTTCTATTATCATGCTCTGTAGGCAAGATTCTTACTAGCAAAGTTGAACCCATCGGCAACATACAATAATGCCCATGAGATGGCTGCTGGATCAGATGTGATCTTCACAGACGATGTGAGCCTTCAAGTTTTCTTTGAGCATCTTCAGAGGCTGGCAGTGCAATCTTGAGAGCCGGATAGAGTTTCGGATTTCAGCAACACAGATTTTGGTGTGGGGAAGTTTACTTGGTTTAAAATTTCTATCCCCTCTCGTCCTCCTGTTTCATTCGGTTGTTTTCCTTTCTTTCCGATGTATCTAAAGATGAGGTCAGACCCCACATTCTTTTAATAAGGAAAAAAAAGCTCACAACATTCTTTGGGGTGCGGGGAAGGTACTTCCTTGATTGAATAAGGGACACAGATGAAACGAGAGTTTGATATACGTGGAAAGAAAGGTATGTCGAGAATGTAACTTAAATAGAGGCTTCCCTGCTTCAGCAGTGGAGCTCAGTCAGGAGGATGTTTTGTTTTGTGAGATCTATTTTACCTTTTCTTTTTGTATTCAACCAACCAGGTCAGGACTTAGGAGGCCATTTCTTGTGTGTCTGTCTGAATTTTTAAGTTATACTCAGTATGGATTCATGAAGTTAGGTTGTATTTATTCTTAAATACTTTAGGCCCCAAAAAAGGTTTGAATTTTCATTCAGGTTGAGTTATGACTATAAGCACATTAATGTTATTGAATGTTGCCCTTATAAGATGTCACAGTATGAGTTGTGTGGAAAGTACTGAGGCCATTTTCATTTCCACTGGATTTAGTAACTCGATCTCTTTGAAATTACAGGCTAATCTGATGTCTTTTTCGATAGTCTTAGTTCCTTATCTTACTGATATATCAAACGCATTCGAGTCAAATTTTAATGTTAAAAAGCAAATTGTCTGTTAAAAGGCCAAGACAATTGGATGGTTGATGTGGATAAATTATTCTGTATAATAGTTATATTGACACGAAGTATAAACAGTCTATTTGTTATAATATGAGTGGATGTTATTAATATTATATTCTACTAATATAAACACATCGTTTAGTAATACCTTTACACATTGAATTGGTTATACCACGTGACGATATATTGGTTATATCTTATAATTTTTCGTTGAGGTGTTAATTTCTTTCTTTTGATTAAATCCTTAATCAGATCGTTGCATAGATATACAATAGGTAATTTAAGTAAAACAAGATCGTTGCATGGATATACAATAAGTAATTTAAGTAAAACAAAATACAGAGAGATCGTAAGCTTTGTTATATTGGCGTGGTGTAATACTGAATGTAAAGTTCAGAAATATTCTCATTACTACGAAGACGCTGATAGACATCTGCCCTTCCACATAAGCGTTAATAGAGATTTGTTTGTGGTCAAACAACGTTAATAGAGATGTGTCTCATTTAAATTGAGAAATCTATTATAATAATGCAAAATGTGTGCACACATGAGCATAAAAAATGTGAGCTGAGAACTTTTTAATATCTTACGGTACAAAAATGATTTACTTTTTTCATACTTAGAATTCTTCGAATTAATAGAATTATGTGTCAAGAAAACTTAAGAATAGACGTTGTTACTTAAAATTGTCCATATTTTTTTTGGAGCTATTTTCAATTGACCACCATCTTTTTAATAGAGTTGCGACTTAGGTCTAGACATGTGAGTCTTACCTCTATTAAAAATGATATACAAGTGGTCAGTTAAGATGGTAAAAATAGTAAATTTCTATAGTTAGTTCAAGTAGTAAAGATGAGTGGGATAATAGTTAGAATTAGGTTAAGTCAAAGATTCGATTCGTTCTAATGTAACAAAAAAAATTGTACAAATAATTTTAGGATGCCGTTATTCGAACCTAATTTTTTTATTAGTAGCCCCAACAATCTAATGACATGTTAATTTCCAATTTTATTCTAATATAAATTGATTGTTAAAGACAAACATTTAATTTAAAATTTTAAAAAATAATTAACTTAAACTATACCCAACAACTTGTTTACCCCACATCTACACTCATCTCTCCAATACGAGTGAAGGTGTTGATAAGCTTCATTAAGAATCTATGTTGTTTTCTAAGTTCTCGTTTTCTGGTCGGCAGGTGCGCACATTTGAACTTGTTGTGGATGGAGTTGTTCTTTCTTTCTTTTTTATCATGCAGTTGCAAATCATGTGGTCAGCGTGCATTTCATTGCTCGGGTCATTGTGGTCATATTGAGCTTCTTGTGCCTGTCTATAAGAGTGGTGCTATTCCCACCCACCATTACTATTTTTCCACCCACTGATTAATAAAAATTTTAATTAGTAATTTATCTTTATGTGAGATTACCAAAAAGGACAAATATTAATTAATTAAAAGAACAATTTTTAATCATTTTGCTGCTGCTAACTTTCAATCATGGTGATTGCCATGGCATCAAACTTTAAAGAAGGATCGAAGAAGAAAAGGTGTGCAACACTGCTAAGAAATGAGCCAACTCTAAATCCTTATCCTCCTACTTTTTTTACAATTGCTTCATCTTTCATTGTCTATCGAAAGCCTTCTCCATATAGTTCCAACAATAACCCATATGCATTAAATGAATACTCAATCTTATAGGATTCAATGAGTTTTCTGATGGCTATTAAAAAAACAATTGGTTTTCTAATGTGGGAAAAGAGTTTGATGGTGGGGTGGGTCATTGAGTTTGTAAGTTAAGGGTATTGTGGGAATAATGTGGGTGGGATAAGTAGATTGTTGCATTTCTAAAATTTAATAAGGGGTGAAAAAATAAGGTGGGTGGAAAAATAGAGATGAGAGGTGGGAATAGTACCACTCGTCTATAATCCCTCGTTGTTCAATATATGTATATATATTTTTTGGTAATAGTCAGGGCCAAGGATCTCTAAAGCAATTTCGAAATCCATTATGTTTGTGGATAAATCCACATAAATTCAACAAATCAACCACATGCTTACACCTAGCCTTACAGGTCCTACATGGCACATTGACCAATCAACGGTCCGCACCAGCCACCTCATTGCTCCAGCTCGGCCACGCTTCAATCTAACCCCAACATTATCGTTCAGTCTGAGCCGAACGCGGTCAAGCACAGACTTGGACAATCTCGTCGCCATCAGATTTCTTTGACCAATTGGCTTGGCTCGGCCCACTACAAATGTCTATCCGAGCTCACATGTCTGACAACCTTACACTTGGGGAGAATTTTAGGTGACCTGTGCTCGGCTTAGCTCGGGGACTATTGTCCACCGCTCTTCTAGAAGGTCAAGATAATATCCTCAGCCATACTCGAGTATCTACCATCTGACATTCCACTGTTCCTGACACACTAGCTGGAGATAGGACTGCAAGGGCTACCTATGATCCCAAAGTCCTCTTTGCATTCAATGTAAGCTGGCTGAGTAGTTGTGCATGCCACTATTCTGAATTGGTGACATGGCCCCATCTCCATCACTCCTCAACATGCAGGTAAATATCTTATTCACCTCTTGTTTGCCTATATATGCAAACTTATAGACACAATGAAGAGTTCACAAACCTTAAACACTACACACAACCCATTGAGAGAATAACCCAGAAGATCTTATCTTGTTCTTCCTTATTCTCCCAATTCCATACCTTGTATTTGCTCAACTACCTCTATTTGCTCATCACTGATTTAATTATTAGAGCGTAGTTAGCTGGTATCACACCGGTGCTACTTCCTTTGATCCTTGTTCTTGCAGGTCATCTTTGTTTAAGATCTTAAGCAAGACAACTCATCAGCATCCACATAGTTCCTTTTAAGTTGTTGCATCATCTTACTGATTTTTGTATCAACACATTAATTATGCAACCAGCATCAAGCATGCACTTAAGAACACCAAATGCACAATCTATTAATCTCATAGGTCCGTATGAATCAACTAATATAATATGTAAGTCCATGAATTTATGACTGTTCCTTCTGCACATTCCCTCTGTTGCAGCAATATGCATGAATAAATTTAGTGCAAGTGATGTTCAATTGTCTTTACAAACTTCTAAACAGATACTAGTTTCGAACAAGAACAAAGCAAGTAATTGATGATCTTTAGTGAAATAAAATTAGTGTCTTGAGGGGCCATAGCCCTTCGTGGTGTTGGGAGGTGGTGGTGAATTGGTGATGGTATTGGGTTTGGGAGGTGGTGGTGATGATGTTAGGGTTTAGTGTGTTTGTTGGATATAGTAAGTAGAATTGATGGGTGTTATGTTGGGTTTAGTTGTTTGGTTTTAATAAGAGTAGTTTAGGAAAATATGTTAGGTGTACTAATAAGTTTTAAAATTTTTTTAAATTTTGTAAAGAGTGTGTTGGAGCTACTAATAAAAAAATTAGGTCCAAATAACGGTACCCATAATTTTATTAGAGAGTCTAAATATACTCACCTTATATACTGAGTTGACTGGCTTAAACAAAATTTTTTCAACTCTATCCTTAGCGCAAAATTTGCAAAAGAAATAAAAAAGCAAAAAAGTATGGAACCCACTTCTCCCTCTCCCAGTTGAATATGTTTTGTTAGGGTGAAATTTAAATATTTTTTTATTTAATCTGAGTTGTAAGCTCAAATTATAAAATAAAAAAAACTTCAATTGTCTAAGTGCCCTCTATGTTAAACATTTCTAACACCACTATCTTGGATTTGGACTTCAGTAAATGATAAAAGTGTCGACTTTGGAAGTCCCATAATAAAATAACATGCTCAAAGTATTGGATGCTAAAAAGCTCCATTTAAGTTTTTAAAAATGTTAAAAAAGACTCACAATATAAACATTATTATGTGTTTATACTGTTCCGCTTCGTATTTGTGTACGGCTGAGAGCTCGGCAGCTCACTTTTTTGTCTACTAGATGATTGAAGCTCATGAAACTGTTCGGCAGTAACATATAAAATTATAGTGAGTGAGATTCTAAATAATTGTATTTTATGTTGTTTCATTAATTGTTCACATGTATTGATGTATATGTAACCGATAAACATACCACATTTCTATAACTTTCGTTATTATATGATTTTAAAGTTAAAACTATTAAAAAGTTTCAATACAATCCTATTAAAACTGTTTAACAGTTTCATTAAAAAATAATAATAATAAAGAAAAGAAACAGATACAGAGTAGGCTGGTCTGAATGCACGGCTCATTAAAGTGAGTCGGCTTGAAATTGTTTTTGTCACATGGACCACTTTTGCATGAAGCTGTCGATCGGGAAGATGTAGGAATATGACCTTATGTCGTGATCGATCCTATATTCCTATCAGGAGAACAAGCACCTATATATTCTGACTTGGACTCTTAGAGGAGTTGAGTTTAGACCAATGAAGGCACACAAGCCAGACTGTTGAACTAGGAATCTATTTCGTGCTGTGTACATTGTTTAAAAAATATATAATTTTTATTAATACAAAGTACACAAATTTGCCAAAAAAAAAAAAAAAAAAAAACCTCGTGTCAAATAAAAAAAATGATTAATTGGGCTTTGAATTCAATTTGAGTTCCTAAATCAAACTTTAGTAAGAAAATGCCTCTAAGCTGAGTATTATTTTGACAATTGATAAGTTGCTTCTGGCATACTATACTATAATATATATGTAATGTCATGAGAAATTATTGAATAGAGCTGCCTAAGTGCGTGTATAGTACGACCATCCAGTTTTTTGACGCTATAATATTTATATTAAAAAACTATTAAATTTACCTTTAAATAAGCATACATGTGAATATATTATTATAAGTCATATCTTACACGGACACTATTATCTTACTAAAGGATTTCTCATGAGTTGCTTGGTATATATGCACATGGAAAATGCATCTTATATAGATTCTTTCCAAAGAAAAAAAAATAAGAAAAAGGAATTTAAGAATTGTATTTTCCAACATGTGCTCTTATATTATGTCCATATACATATTCATATTTTACAATAAGCAAAGATTCATGGACCATCTATATTCTATATGTACTTTCAGTTCTAAGCTTTTTATGCAGTCGATCTGCACGAAAGGAAAAGCACCTTCGTAGGTGCCTCACTCTGTGCACCACAATTGATCAAGTATAGAATTCAGTAATTTTTTTTTTCTTAGTTGCTATCCTTTACTGTTAAAGTTCTAAAGAAAAGCTCTATTTCTTCTAACAATCTTTTATCCCCAAAATGTAATCCTCCAGAGACTCTATCTAAAGATGACTCACAAGACATCAAGTGAATGAGATATTCACAAACTTCTCCCAAATCATCCACGTTGGTGACTGCCTTCTGCTCTTCTCCTGCACCATTATCTTGATTGTTGTCACTGTACTTCTGTTTTCTGCACACCTGCAATATATCAAACACAACTGCATTATATCTCTATTTATCGCAATTGCTAGTTGATATCCGACTTCTAAATTTTTAAACAGGACTGAACTGAAGACTCAAACTTTAAGAAAACTTATCAGCCAGAGTCCAGACTCATTGTTATGTTTGCAGCATAGAAATTAAAGGGACAGAAAAAAAAAAAAAAAAAAAAAAAAGAAGAAGCATGGCATAGGAATGGTCACCTGGAGCAACTGATTTACACTAGCAATTTGTTCTGCCTTTAGGAACTCGGAGTTCAATAGAGCTCGAAATAAAAGTACAATCTCTGTGCTCAAATTGTTGGCTGCAAGGTTTTGAATTATGCCAGATATGCAAGAATCATCAAATACAGATCTCATCCACTCAGGAATCTTCTGCAGTTTTAACAATGCAACTGCTACGTGAATTGCAGGCTTGTGAACATTGATGAAAGATTTTGACGCTAAGCATGGGACTGCTAAAGACATTGCCAGCTCTTCCACAATCATCCTACTCCAATTATTCTTTGCATTCACACTTGTCTCTGGTAATTCCCACCCCAAGATCATTGATAGGCAGAGGCAACAGTTCATAGCCACTCTGATGTCACTGTAGAAAACTAGGCCTTCTAATACAGCCATTACGGACATTAGGTACTCCATGGTGCATATCAACTCCTCTCCAGTTCTATTCCTCTGGTCAGATATTCTAGTAAGCAACTCCAACAGGCAGTATGAAGCAACAAGCTTGACCAAAGGAGATCCAAAATGCATTAGTCTGCATAGGTCATGGCAGTAGATGCCAATACAGGAAAATGACTGCATCTTATCTTGGGGATCAAAGAAATCTTGCCAGTCCACAATCCCTGGTAGGACTGTGTGCAAACTAGAGAAAATAAATAAATCAATAAAGAAGTTAGTTTCAAAGGGAAAATGGAATTGTAAGGTTGAGTTTAATAGGAGAACTGACCTTCTTAAAGAAAAGTAATTTAGTAGAAGCACAAATATTAAAATTTCTCCAGTGCTTGTTCCCTGATCGTGGTCGAACAATGCTGGCCCCTTAAGACATGCTGCATGAATTGCGTTGTTGATTGTAGAGACTAGAGAAGTATTGAAGATGATGGCTTTTGAAGCTTCTATGAGCACTTCATTGGTGGAATGATGCAAGATTAAGGTAAGAATGCCTGTTACCAAGAGACATTCATGATTCCACCTGTCTCCAGCTTTTGTGGTGATAATATTTGTCAACTACAAAAACAAGGTAAATTGTCTGATTATATTCCTGTCACAGCAAGAGAAATGGGATCAAAAAAATATAGTCACCTTCATAGTCACTGCAAGCCAACTTTCATCACCAGAAAGAGTTTCATGGTGCACTGAGCATAAGATTTTAAAAATTAAAACTAAGACGACTGTGAATATCTGTGGGGACTCTGTATAGGCTGGTTCACAATAAAGAGTCTGGATTGCGATCCCAATACCATGCAAGCATAACTGGTCTGAAATAGTTGGAAGTATGTCGACGATAGTTGCCATGAGATTCAGTACAGTAATTATGTCATGCTCCTGGCCTTCTTTCTCAACAAGTTGTGTCAATAAGCACACCAAAAGTGTTGCTCCAAAATTATCTCCTCCTGCTATTAACTCTGCAATTGCATTAACATTTACAACATGACTATTCTTTCTATGGACGATGATGTCAGAGCCATTTTCTATATTCCTTCTACAAAATTCCAGAAGCTGATAAGACAATGGCCTGCTAATTTTCTCTTGTTGAAACAACCATTTCAATGATATTGGATGAACTCTTGCAGAAGGCAAATCCCATTCATTTTCTGTTACTATCTGGAACAGGATTCTCTCAGCTTCTGGACTGTAGGGGATTTGGTAGCTAACCTTGGCGAGACCCCTATAGAGACCATAAAGATACACCAGCCTCATCACTGTAAATGAATCAGTGGCCACAGTTTGGAGATCTCTACTGTTGATCAGAATATATTGCTCTAGAGACGCTAAAACCATCTTATCATCTGCAAGTCTGGGGAAGAAGATTTGAAGATGTGAAAAAATTAAGGTTGCAATTGTTCAAAAGAAGAAAAAAGTAATCAAAAGCTCAATTACCTTTCATCATATAAAGAACTGGTGTATAAGATCAGCAAAATGGCAGATTGACAAGAAGATAATTCCAAATTATGGGAGTTCTTTTGCCCAAGTAGAAAAAGCAAATCAACAGGATCAGATGGCAGATACAACATAGCATCTCTAATGGGTTTCCCAGAATCATTTCCCAAAAGAACATCCACCAGTGAACTGAGCATCAGATATACCCTCAATTTCATCTTTTCTGTAGGGAATAAGCCTAGACATCCAAATGACAAACTGAACCAAGCGCTCGAAACCAGGGTCGTTGCAAGTTCCATTGCTTGGTTATCAGAATCCTGAAGCAGTATCGAATGAAAAGTTTCCAGTACTCCAAGGACAGTTTCCTCTTCCATTTCACTGAAGGTGGTTACAAGCCAAGGTAACAAATGTTTTGTACATACATCTACAATAAAATTTTGTAGTTCCATTTTAGTGGAGTCGGAAGAATTTTCTTCATGACTGTACATATATGCCTCTTTAAGTAGGAACAAGGAATGCAAAAGTTGACAGGGATTTTTTCTGGAGATACTTAGACAAGCTAAAACAGCATGTTGCAATGCTTCTTTAATTGATGTTGCTAGATTCAAATTCAAATGAGAAGATGGAGTTCTTATGATAGTTACAAGGAGTGAGCAGGTCATTATAAATGTCTCCTCAAGCATGCCCATCTCGCCATCAGTATGCTTTTTGAGCATCTTTGTCAAAACAAGAACTAGTTCCTTTATATGAGAGGAGGATACCATTCCTGGGCAATTGGAAATGCAGTTCAAAAGGAGCTTTAGTGTCTGACTTTGAACTGGATGAAAAGGAACTTCAGCTACATAATGTAGTACTGGAACCAAAGTCGCAAACCCAACAACAAGCCTCTGTTTGAAAGCTTGCTCAGCTTTTGATAAAATATCAAGTACCTGAAGGCAGGATTTGACCACTGGATCCTTGCATTCTGTTCATCAACAAAGCTTATTAGCTGAAAACTAGTTTGCAGTAGAAGCACTTTATTTTTCAATATATTTTGACAAACATGCACGTAGGACCTAAGATGCTGAGGCTCGCATCCATGAAGTTGTTGGACTTTCTAAGGGCTTGAGTAAATTATACAGTCATAGATAAGCCTTGCAAGAACACATAAAAATACCAAATACAAAACTTGAGCTCTCTAGACTGGGAAACTGCAGAGTTTTCAGAAATTAAATAATTACTTTTAATCAATGATAGTTCTTGACTCCTTGAAAGCATAGTTTGCGGCTTCCTGTTGACAATTCAAATGGCTACTCTAATGGCTCAACAAATATCAAGCAGAGGGCAGCACTTATTATTTTATGTTGCAAAGACACTTTACTAACCTGACAATCTTAGTATTTCAAATACATAATCTGCAATGTTTTCTTCAACTAGGACTTCAATTTCTTTGCCTGAAGTGCCTTCCCAGGACATATAATGAAATAGTAAATCTAGTGTGCTGATCTGGACTTGGCTGTCTGTTGAAAGCAGTGGGCCTTTGATGGCCTCAGTGAATAAGATATTCATAGGATGCACATCTTTTCCATCTTCTGTTGCTTTCCCAAAGCTATCTCCATCGGATGAACTCATGCTGTTTAAATCAAGTGCATATGCAGTCCCAAAATGCCCTCTGTGAGCCAACACCGTCAAGAGCGCTAGACAATTAATATGGAAATCATTAGTTGAGATAAGACAGGACTGATACTAATGAAGATAGCAACAATAAAGTGCATATAAAATGGTGAGCATTCCATGTTGTGTTAAGATGAGTTCCCCGAAGAGATATATTACGCTAGTTCTACAGTCAAGCACTGTTTCTGAGATCTGTAACATCTTTTTACTGAAAAACAAATAATCAAGATTCATAGTATCTTGTCATGATATGAGCAAATTGTTGGAACTCATTAAGTGGCAGTGTACTAGAATCATTCGTATACAAACCAACTGACCCAACTATTTATGAGGCATTGCAAGGACCTTCACCTTCCCAGTGAAAACATGGTATGACATCAATAAGAAACAATTGTACTGTAGTTTAGCGAGTTCCTTTGCAGGCTTGTTGTCCACATATACCTCTTGGGATTTGACTATCTGACCAAAATGCTAGTTATATCTTGCTGAACTATGCTTCCAACAAGGGGTAACTCAACAGCAGAACCCAACTTTCAAGGGGCCCAAAAAGAAGTATTGAAGAAGTTGAAAACAAACCTACACAATTCAAGCGGACATCATCACTTTGGGTCTTCAAGAGGGCCTCCAGAGACAGGCGCAGTAGCTTGGGGCAAAAGGAGAACAAAAGATCAGTTCCATCACTGTCCTCTGATGCATAGTGGAGAACAGATACTTTGTATAGAACAAACAGGATTTCTCCCCGAATCTCTTCACTGTGTTAAAGGAACAGAATAGAGTTGAGTTATAATGTGGTAAGTGCATGCACAAAAGTAACATTTTCTCTTCTCAGTTTCCTTTGTTTGTTACCTCGGCAATTGAAGACCTGCTACAAGAGTGGTAATGAGGCCATATTTGTTTTTAATGTGAGCATAAGGATTACTCTGCTGACAGTTTAAGAGAACCCCTAAGCAGTGAAGCTGCAATTAAAGAGTGACAGAATTGTGATAATATATATGGTTTAAGTCAATAAGATGTAATTCTAAAAGATATCGCTGAAAAGCCTTTTTTTTTAGAAGTCAGTGGGTGTATAGATGCATATATTATCTCAAAAGAGACCTCATTGTAGACTCCAACTGCTAACCAAATTTTCCTTTTCTCTCTTTCTTCCCTTCTACTAAATCTTATCAATGGTAACAAGAAAATAAGATATACAAGGGCGAAAAAATAACCAAAATATAAGGAGCAGAGAGTTTCAGGAATACAAAAATTTGAGGTACCCCCAGAGAGAGCTTTAAATTCAAGTCAGGCCTTAAAAATAACAAAATTTTATCACCCTCCATTGTAGTGGCTGTAGAAGCAGTCTACTCAAATTTCATTTTCATGGGTGTCCTAATTTTAAAGGAAACGGAAAAGCAATTAAACGATCTCAACCAACACAAAATGGCAATTTGAGGAGTTAATGCAAAAAATAAAAACTCATATCTAAATCTCAAAAGTGATTCGAAATTAACAAACAAACAGAGAATCGATAGGACAGAATTACATTACCGTATAAACCTGACGGCGACTCCAGGCCAAGGCACCGGAAGAGATTCGATCCGAAACCCTAGCAACAAAATCAGCAGTGAGCGAGGAATCGTTGGACGAAGCGCTACAGAGAGCAGCGACGAGATCGACGAGTTGTCGCGCGATGGCTTCATCGTCGAAGGAGGAGAGGGCGCGGACGAGAGGGGAGACGAGGAGGTGAGCGTGGGAGGCGAGGAGGGATCGGAGGAAGGGAGGGTCGGAGGAGAGGGCCTGAGAGAGCTGTGAGAGTGCGTAGGACACGTGGACGGTGGGAGATTGAGGGTTGGAGATGAGGTTGGAGAAGCAGAGGAGGCAGATCGAGCCGCCTTGCTTGGTTTGGAGGATGAGCGTGGACCTGTGGCCTTGCGAGCACGTTGTCGTCGCCGACGACATTGCGTTTGAAGTGTAGTCTTCTTCATCGTCGTCTATGTCGTTTTGGTCTTCGGAAGAGGAGGGTGAGTAGTGGTGGAGGTGCTGCGACTGTGAGTCGGCGAAATACATTGTCAGGGACTCAGGTTGTGACTTCTGAGACGCCGTTGCCAACGAAGAGGATTTGAATTTTGGCGCTAGAGAGTTTGAATTTTATGCCTTTATTCCAATTCCAATTGCCAGCCACGTGTTAGTGTAGAAAAAACGCCATGTTTTTACTTGGAGTGCTGTTATTTACGCACCTTTTTTATTTATTTTTGCACACCATTTTTCTCTTTTGTTCTCCTACACACCCTACACACTTACTCCAAATTCAAAACCTCTCAACACACACCCAACCCATTACAAAAATACTCTCATTTCATTACACACCTCATTCTTCTCTGCCAATACACACCAGCGCGCACACAACCCCATCATCTCTTACAAGCTCTCCCTTTCTCTGTCAACACACACGCACCACCACCCCTGCACCATGCACCACCACCTAGTGCCAGGCAGCACCACCCCGCACCTCCCTCTCTCTCTCTCTCTGAATGGCGCACAACCACCACCACCACCACTTTCTTCTTCCCCCTACCCGAGCCAAAACAGCCACCAACACCACCACTTCTCTTTTCCTCTCTCTCTCTCTCTCTCTCTCTCTCTCTCTCTCTCTCTCTCTCTCTCTTTCTCTCTCTTCTCTCTCTCTCTCTCTCTCTCTCTCTCTCTCTCTCTCTCTCTCAAGCAGACAGCAAAAAAATGGGTTGCAGCTGGTTCGGCAGACTAGTGCCGAACCCGTCAGTTTCGTTTGGTAGGTTTGTTCGGCGGTTACCTGCCGAACGAAATCGACGGGTTCGGCACAGTTCTGTCGAACCACCTGCAACCCATTTTTTTTCTATCTTCTTGGGCGAGAGAGAGAGAGAGAGAGAGAGAGAGAGAGAGAGAAAGGAAAGAAGAAGGTGGTAGTGGTGGTGGCTGTTTTGGCTTAGGTAGGGGGAAGAAGAAGGTGGTGGTGGTGGTGGTTGTTTTGGTGGTGTTGTGGTGGTGGTGCATGCGGAGTGGGAGAAGGAAGAAGGTGGTCAATGGTGGCTCAGTTAGGGGGAAGAAGAAGAAGAGGAAGAAAAAAAACACAGGGGAAGGGGGTGTGAACGAGAGAAGAAAGAGCGAGAGAAGAAAGAGAGGGAAAAAGGGGAAAGGCTGTATGGTCTTTTCTGTTTGGGTTTATTTTTATTTTTAAATAGGGGTGTGCAAAAAAAAAAATGTGCAAATAGTAGCTCTCTTTACTTATTTTGGTTCGCCATAATTTTACATTTGGAAAAACTTTAGCAAAAGGACTCTTACTATCCTTGACTGCGACAAGGGATATAGTAAGAGTCCTTTTGCTAAAGTTTTTCCTTTTTATTTCTTACTAGCCTCTTGGCATGTGTTCCGTGTGCGTCAATTGGCATTTTTACTCCGTGTGTGTGTCTTTTTTTTGTGCTATAAAATTGCAGCTCAAGATGAAAAAATTGTTCAAATTATTTTGAGAATTTCTGGACTTTAATTATTTTTATAAGAGATTTATTTGAATTTCAAAAATTTATTTAGAAGCATATAAAACGGTTGAGACGGTGGGAAGTTCAAATTATTTTTTATAACCTATTTTATATTTTCACCAAAAATGAATTTGACAAAAACTAGATTATTCATTTTTACAACAATTTATATTTTGTAATTTATAAAAGGTCGACCCGAAAGTTGACTAAAATATTTAATTGGTTTTCGATGTCGATTTTGGGGTTGTTTGAAAGGTCTCGAGTTCACGAACGCATAGGCGCGAACAGTTCATTAATCCGAGTTACGGTTTGAGTTTTACGAATGATTGAAGTTTGGGGTAAAGGATGTGAAGGGAAGTTGCTTGAGGTTGGCGGGAATGGAAGTCAAAATGGAGAGGGAGGTCAAAAATGGAGGGAAATCCCCAAGTGTCACATGTTTGGGTTTCTCTGGGGTGTGTAAAGACATTTTTGCCCCTAAAAAAGGGTCATGTGCACTGTATGTGACCAATTTTAATGGCATGTTAGACAACTTTGAACATATGGACTTGATTTATGTGCGGTGTTAAAGTTGGAGGACGACATTGAGCGAAAATGAAGTTGAGGGACCAATTTGATGTTTGGCCCAAAGTAGAGGGATCATTTGTGATAAAAAGCCAAATAAGTATTCTAACAGTATAAAATTAGTAGTGTAAAATAGTGGAGGCTCTTGTGGCCTAAAAGCATATTACATATATATGGTCTAAGGGAGTCCAAATATATTCTTAATAAAGGGATAAAGTTCGAATCTGAGATAACAACTCCCATAATAAGCACGTCCACCTTCCCTTCCATGACTATCTTTTGGAAGTTCACTCATTGCTACATAAAGGCAGTTCTTACAAAATACAATAGAAAGATCCCTAGTGCATTGAGCTGCGCCATAAAGTACTGGATCGGTCTTCGATACCCCAAGTTGTAGCTTCCCATGAGCAAACAAGTGTGGACTAATAGGAGCTTCAAGACATAATAGGGTTAACAACTGATGAACTTTATCATCAAACAATTTGAGATTAGTATCAACAAGTTTATTACTCTTCACATAAATTCCATTAATGGTGTCTTTTTTACCAAAGAAATATGAACTTGAGTATTTTAGGAGACAGTCATCATACCAAATAATACCTCCTTCATTGTGAGGGCAGCGACTACGAAGCTCTTTACTTGCATAAAGGATACAACGTTTGCAAAGTTCTAGGGAGAAAATTGTACTCCAACATTGCGCTAGCGCATATACAACTTCATGATTATGTCGTGGAGATCTGCCCTTCACATGCACCAACTTCATATCCTTCATTAAAAGTAACTCTCATAGATAAACTCTTGAATAACATATCCAAGTTGTTCTCAAAACCTCTATTTGTTGCTGGAAATTCTAGCTCACTAACACAAGTGTGCTCTATAACAATATTTCCAAACGTTGCATGCGGCAAAAGAGAGAAATATAAGAGACTCAAAGTTGGGATTGATGATTTTGAGCACAACATTATGTTCAATACAATTGCACTTGATTTTCCTCAAAATGTAATTCTTAATAGATCCATATATCTTATTATATATATATGTAAAAGAAATCAAATTTTAATTCAAATCTTTGATCACTTTCCTATGAAGCAACACATTAAACCGATGATATATATTATAATCAAAGTCTATGTTGTCGATAATAACATTTTCTTTCTTTATGAAAAATCTCAATGTTTCTTAATGTTTTAGTACTAACATAAACATAAGTCACATCACCAAAAGACAAATATTTGATATAAAATTTCCATTATACTTAGAAAGATTAAGAAATTGATCTGCCGATCATTTTTTCTCATTTATTTTATTTACCTTTCTTATTGATTTGCAACTAAAAAGTACCTGTACGTGTTTGCAAAGGCCAAAAAAGTTTTCTAATATTTTGAGTTCTTTACAAGTTTATGTTTGTAGTCATACATTTCAAACAAATTTAAAGCATATATGATGTGTTTTTTATATTGAAGTATCTCACATCAAGTACATGTTCTCTTTAAACATTTTGTATATTTAAAATTAATAGGATATTTGCATATGTAATGGATGCTTATGGTCTATATACAAAATTTACCTCAACAACAACAACAATTTTAAGACTAATTCAGAGTATCTTTCAGTCTGTGGCTTAATGATATAGTGAAGACTCTTATTGAAGTATTTTGCAGCAAGAGACTATGCATATAACATATATGTGGTCTATATATGTGAGTCTAATCATTTATTAATAAAGCCATAAAGCATGCCCACCTTTCCTTCTATGACTGTCTTCTTGAAGTTCGCTCATTGCTACATCAAGGCACTTCCTCTAAGAAAATCCTAGAAAGGTTTCCAATGTATGAGCCACACCATAAAGTACTAAATAGGCATTGTTGAATACCCTAAACTGTAGTTTCCTATGAGCGTACAAGCATGAAGTAACAAAAGCTTCAATTCATAAATGAGTTAGCAACTTACGAACTTTCTAATCAAACCACAAGGGCTTAGTATCAATGAATTCGCTATTTTGTACATAAATCAAGTTAGTGTTGTCTCTTATACAATTAAAAAGTGCACTTGAGTATTTTTTTTGAGGCAGTCATCAGTCCAAATTATAGGTCCTTGATTGTAAACGCAACGCTTGCAAAGTTTTACGCTTGTAGGATGGATACAGATTTTTCAAAGTGTGCTTGAAATTGCATTTTAGCATTGCTCTAGCCCATATACAACTAGTTGATTCTTTCTTATAAATGATCTTCTTTAACGCAATTTCATATCCTTCATTACAATGAGTTGTTATAGATAACTATATGAGCTAGTCATGCACGTATCAAAATTGTAGGTCACTAAAATAAGAATGCTCCATAACAAGATCTCTAGAGGCCTCATGCAGAAATAATGGAGAAAAATAAGTGATTTAGAGGGATGAGTGGTTTTGAGCAATACATTATGTTCAATACAATTCAACATAATTGTATGCAATTTAATTCTTAAAACAAACACTTACATATAAAAAATGAAGTTTTGCTCATGCTTCTATATATATGCAGTAGACTTAGTAATAATATTAGAATACATATATATTATAGGCCAAATTACATTTTGGTCCCCATAGTTTGTCATTTTTCACTTTCGTCATATAGTTTATGTTTTTGAAATTTTGGTTATGTATTTCATAACGATTGAAATCTAGTCCAAAAAGTTAATCCTGTCTATTTTGAAGACATAAATCCCACATGGCACGGTTAACCCTGTTTATTCAAGATGAAAATGCTCATACACAAGCTAAACATGTGTGTGCCACATAGGATATTTATCTTCAAAATAGACAAGTTTAACAATTGATTACAATGGTTATGAAATACAGCACGAAAGTAGAAAATGACTGAAACTATAGGGACCAAAAGTGTCTTTTTTGGGCACTAGCTTGGTGTATATTATAACAAAATTAGAAGGTTTTGATGTTAGTTTTGTAAATGAAAAATTTGTTCTTAACAACTACGAAAAAATAATGAGACAGAAGTAGTTTTCAAGAAAAGCAACGTGGCTGGCGATTTTGGAACACGCCCTACGCGCCTTTGCTTACCTGACTTTTTCGCGTTTTTTGACCATTAATCGCCTCACATGGTGGCAGACGCTGCTCCGATGTTCGTTTTCTCTGCCCTCTGTCCTTCAGAGGGTAGTGGGTTGGCTGATTCTGTGGGTTCCAAGAGGTTTCGGACCTCCAATGCTGTTGATCCTGCAGGTGACGTAATTGTGGATGTTGCTGGGCAGGAGGTTGCGATTTCTAATTCTGAGAACTTTGTGACTAGATCCGAGATGCATTTGCCTCCGATGAGCTTTCGGAATTTGATGGCAATTTCGATTTCGACAAAAATTAGACAGAAACAATGAAAATTGCTATCAAAATACAGAAATTTTGAATGAAACTTTAACATATGTTTATTTAACATATTATCTACTACATTGATAAAAAAAACATGGAAAAAACCAAACTATATAGTAGGTTTCATGTGATATAAAATGAGTATAATGTGTGTTAGAGGCAAATACTGTTAAATAAAAATGGTTCACTAATTAATAATTACCTCAATTTTATTGAACACATGTACACCTCAATTTTATTTATATAACTTTTTACACTTTATATATTGCATCATGAATTATATAAGTAATCAGTACCACATAGAGCTTCTATGAGGTTCAAAATGTTTACTGTCTTCAGTATTCTCATGTGTAGAGTAGGTGTTGTTAGTTTCTAGGATTTGATATATTGGCTTTTTTCCTTGTCAAAATTATTGTATTTAATTTTATTTAATCACTCACAAGCTCTAGGCTAGATTAAGGACAAGATCAGTTGTATTGAAGAAGTCAAGAATGAACAAAGACTCAAGGTATACTGCACTTCATTCATTTCATGAAAATAACAGTTTTTTTGTCTATTTGACTAGTCATTCACTAAACATAAAAACAATGTTTTTCACGTACAGTGGCTGATACTTATGTGACAGTCATTGCATTGGGGTCATTTCGGGTTTTGCTTATTAAAGCTCATTTCATTGAAAGCTCATTTTCTGTTTTTCTAAACATGCATGTGCACAGCACATGACTTGCTTTCCCTCACCGAAATCAGATATGATTGCATCTCATCCTTTCATGCCATTCACTCACACACACCTCAGCATTATTCATCATCTTCTCCATTTCTGATTTTTGCAAAATAAAGCAATATTTGATTTTACAGCTCCTCATTTTTATCCTTAGCAATACTAAGATACCTTTCTAGGACAAAAGAAATATGTCCTTTATTCGTCTCTTGTGGACAACCATTGATTGGCTTCCACGTGGCTCGGGCAAACATGGGAATGATGTGTGTTGGTGTACGGCTATATGTGGTATCGGTTCAGACTTTTTTGAGGGGGTTGATGAGCATAATTTTAGTGGGCATTTTCGTGTGTTGATGCTTAGGTATTTTGGGAGAGTGCTCATCCTTTATCAAGTAAGAAAATGCTTTTGATTTCCAAAAACTAAATGATTTTCTTAACTTGTTATTCATCTAAAATTTGAATGGGTTTGAGTGCTGTTAAAAATCTTTTCACATATTCATAAACACATTCATTTAGATTTTTAGGTTAAGGATTCTCCATTAGCCTTTTCATGTCTCTTGCTTTAGAAGGCCGATTTTTATAGAATCCAGATTTGCACATCATTTCTCATCCATATCATTGAATCCACTTGCTTGGGAGCAATCGGTGTTGTGTGTTGAAGAGCCCAAGGAGGAGCTGCCAACGACATGAATATTGATTGCTAGCTTCAAGGTGTTTGCACAAGGATGCACAATGGTAAGCAGCTGCCACTTAGTACTAGGACTAGAGTGTTTGAGCTTGTTGTGTGATTGCTTGTATTGAAACCCTAGATATTGGATAGCTTGGTCAGCTGGAAAAGACCCCCAGTTTTTAACCGTTAGTGGTTTTCTGGGTGAACAATCTTGTGCCTTGTTTGTGGTTTGTTTTCTATGTGTTGCTGATTATTAATCTGTAAATAACTTCACAAGATCACACACTTCACTTTAGCATGTTAACTTAAACCATGAATGCTAAATGAAAGTTTGACAAATCTGCCCACACACCACTTTAGTTGTTGATAGCACTGAGATGCCTACATTGATGGATCCTTTGAGTGCATAGGTTGTCATGCAATTCCTTGGTGTGTTCTGACTTGTGGTATTTACTGAAGTTGCTTTGGTTTTACAACTCAATCTTGAGTTTCAGATTTTAGTTACTGCATCGTCAAAGTTGTGTCGGTTTGACTAGTTCCTGAATGATCATATAAAACAAAAATTGGGGTCCGATCACTGACAGTGAATTTAATCAAGTTTATTAAGTGGATAAATCACCTAATACAAATTTTCAGGTGTACTGCGAAGATTAATCACCCCATGTAATTTTTTGTGAGACCTCGTACTTTTCGAAGTTTTATTTTGAAAAGTATTTTAAATATTTTGGAAATTTATTTGAGAAATAAAATGTTTTGAGTTAATTTATAATTTTCGTTTTAATTAGTTTTGACCCAAAATTGACTTTTTGATTTAATGGGCTTTTGGTTTCGAACTTGGATTCGTTGGACAGGTGTCGAGCCAACGAACTTATACACAAACTGTTCATGAATCGGAGTTACGGTTTGAGTTTTACAGACGTGTGAAATTAGGGGCAATTTTGTAAAATTGCACCCCAAGGGTTTTAAAAATCCAAAATCAGATTTTATATTCTGATTTCTTTTCTTTGTCCTCAATCATTCTCTCACTCACGCACTCTCTCTCCTAAGCTGAGCTCTCTTCTCTCTCTGCAACTCTCACCTTCGCTGTCAATGTCTCCCATGTGTGAGGGCACGTTTGGCAGCCGATGAGGGTGGTTTTGGTCTCCCCAGACTCGCCTCCTCTCCCTCTTCATCCCCATGTGCTAAGTTTTACCCAAAAAAATCCCATAATTTGATACCCAGTTCAGACTCATGGGTCTCCTCCGACGGCTTCACGACCCACCACCACCTAGGTCTCCTTCCCCTCGATGATCTAAGCATGCTGGTAGTCTTCGATCATCCATTGGACCACCACAGCGTGCAAAATTTGGAGAAATTTCGCGAAATTGTGTCTGAGCTCAATGTATCTTGCGTTTGAAATTTCAGTGAAATTATTGAAATTTTGACTAAATCTTGTTGGTTTCGTGTTAAAATTTTCATATCCAAAAAAGCGAAATTTTTGTTGAAATTTTTGAAACTTTACTCCATGGTTGTAAGCACCTTTTATTTATTTTAATATGAGTCTTTAGTTTATTTATTTAATTTATTATGAGTCTTTAGTTTATTATTTATTTTCTCTCTTCTCTTGTTCTTCTTTTATTTTACTTTATTTATCTTATGTCTTTTATTTTTAGCAAGAAATCCACTATGGTGAGTTTCTAATCCTTCTCATCAAAGTTGAGGAGGACACACCACCATGGTTAAATTCTAGAAATTTGTTTCAACAAATTCCTTAGTTATTCTTAAATTTTCACATAAATCTTGGTTTATTAAATAGGAAAGACATAACCTTTCACCTTTGATGCCATGTATCATTGGTATTTAAATTCATAAATCACTACAAAAAAATTGGCCAATAGTAACACATTTTTAGTCATAGATAAAAATTAGTGAGTAAGTTCTACTAAGTCAATGCAATAGCCTTGATTTAGTTTAAAGAACCCACCTCCCACCTATTGTATGTAAGAATAGATCTCATGGATAAATCATCTCTATGCAAGGAGTAAAATTTCGTTTTTTAGGGGTATGGAAATTTTAACACCATACCAAATTAATTTCGAAAAATTTCGAAAAATTTCACCGAAATTTCGTCGAAATTTTCCGAAATCTTCGAAATTTCGGCCAAATTTTCGATGTAGAGACCGGAGAGAGAGAGGGGAGGCTGAGACCGGAGGGAAAGAGGCAGAGCCGCCGCCGTCACCATCGCCGGAGGGAGAGGCAGAGCCGCGCGCGCCGTCGAAGGAGGGAGAGAAGAGATCTGGGGAGGGAGAGAGGGAGATCGAGAAGGGAGAGGGAGAGGGAGCAAAGAGAAGAGAACATGGAGGAGGAGGGAGTGAGGGACTAGGAGAGAGAAAGAGAAGATGAGAACTGAAGAAGGAAAGAAAAAAAAAAAGGAAGAGGTCTGGTTAGTCACGGGGGCAGGGGGAGGAAGAACTGAAGAAGGAAAGAAGAAGAAGAAAAAGAAGAAAAAGAAAAAAAAAATAGAGAGGGAGGAGAGAGAAGAGAGAGAATGAGTGGGGTAGGTGTATAGGCGTGAATCACGGGGGAACTGGGAAGAAGAGGAAAAGGGAAAGAAAAAAAAAGAAGAGAAAAAGAAAGGAAAAGGAAAAAAAAAAAAGGAAAGAAAAGAAAAAAAAAAGAAGAGAAAAGAAAAAAAAAAGAAAAGAAAAGGAAAGAAAAAAAAAGAAGAGAAAAGAAAAAAAAGAAAAGAAAAGGGAAAAAAAAAGAAGAGGAAAAAAAGAAAGGAAAGAATTTTTTTTTTTTTTTTTTAAGGTAGATTGAGATTTTGAGTTTTTAGGCAATTGGAAAGAAAAAAAAAGGTTTAAGATTTTATTTGGGGTTTGATTTGGTCATTTTGATGTTTCGTTTAATTGTAAACATAAATTATAAAAAAGACATAATATGGTATATTAGTTAAAAAACGAAAAAAGACATAACACAGGCTACACATCAAGTTAGTATTTGGATTTGAAGATTAATAAAATAATAGAGTTTACAATGGGGTACATAGGTCAGATTGAGCAAATGTGAGGTGTTATTTATATAATTATTAATTAGTGACCCATTTTTTTAACAGTATTTACCACCAGCGCGCATTATATTCATCTTATATTACATAAAACCTACTATATAATTTAGTTTTTTTCAATGTTTTTTATCAATACAGTAAATAATATGTTAAATAAGCATATGGTCAAGTTTCATTCAAAATTTCTGTGTTTTGATAGCAATTTCGGTCGTTTTTATCTAATTTTGTCGAAATCGAAATTTTAATCGAAATTTCCACGAAAATTTCCGTCGAAATTTCCATCGAAAATTTCCTCAAAACCGAAATTTTACTCCTTGTCTCTATGCCTATAAATAAAACAATTAATTTATTATGATATAATATAATAATTTTTATTTATAAATAGCTTGTTTATTATTTATAATATATATAAAAGTAATTTACTTGGGATAAAAGAGATGAGATTGACGTTTGATGGACCAAAGCCTGGCAGTGGGATTAATTTACCCAAATGCACAACACCCAAAGATGGGTGATCCTTTCCACTCTCCAAGTCCCAACTTCCGAGTCCACATCGCTTCCTCTCTCTCTGCTCTAAAACTCTATCCTTCTTCCTCTCTCTACTCTAAAACTCTATCCCTCTCCCTCTCTCTCTCTCTCCTAGGGTTTCAGGTTTTCATTGAAGGGAACGATGTCGTTGAGGCGAAACGTGAGGGCCGATGTTCGCCGGAACAAGTACAAGGTGGCTGTGGATGCGGATCGAGGAGGACCGGAGGCGAAAGGAGGACAACATGGTCGAGAACAGGAAGAACCGCAGAGAAGAACAACTCCAGAAGAAGCGCCGTGAAGAGATCCGGAAGAAATCCTCCAGAAGAAATCATGAAGAAATCCTCCAGAAGAGATCAGGAAGAAATCCTCCAGACGAACCGCCCTATTAAAGAAGGTAATCTAATGGTGCAATTTGGGTTTTGATTCGAATTGGGGGTTAGTAATTTTAGCCATTTTATTGCTTTTTGATCTGTGGAGGCAGAGAGAGATGGAAGAATAAGAAAGATAAGGCAAAGATGCAGAGAAGAGAGGACGACGAAGTGTTGGGTGAGAAAAAGGGAAAGAGGCTGAAAGCGGAGGAAGTTTCCGATATAGTGCCAAAGTCTGTGAAGCATCAAGGAGTCGAGATCAGTGTCTGCAAAGTGAGCGTTCTCAACTTATTCATTTATTGTGTTTTTTATCTTTTTGGATGTTGATTTTTCATTTGGTGAGATTTTTTTAGTCTTTTCTTGGTATCGAAACAATGAGAGACTAAATGAGAAAGATGGGAAAAAAAAGTTTATCCAATTGGACAGAAAGTTTTTACTAAAGTAGCATTCCAATGTTTGTTGTATTGTTTGTGTTGCAGGACATGATACAGTTGGAAGAGGAATGGAATAGCATTGTAAGTTTGTAACAATGGCTTCAAGCAATGTGAACAAAATTGCCTCCATTTCATCAACAAAAATATTATATTATTAAAAAAATGTTAAATATCCCACGGATACTGAGATAGTGAGTATAATGATTTACACAACTTACAAAGCATTGTGATTATTTTATATTTGTTGGGATGGTAAAAAGTCAACAAATTATCCCACCATTTTCCAACAATATATTGTGAGTGAATAAGCTTTACCCACCCAAGTACTAGCCACCAACCCAATATTAGTAGCTGTTCCGTAGCTAGATGGGATAGACATGGATAACAGTGAGAAAATTGGGCAAAGCCCACAGATGTGGACGGTGGCTGATGGCCAATTTTTTAGTAGTGAATACAAAGCTCTTTGATTTCTAGTAGTTCCTTAGAGTTGGGGCACTTGGGATGCTTAGAGTTTCTAATTTCTAAGCAAAACAAGATCTTACCGTAAAAGAGTTATGCTTGGTATGCTTAGTCTATTAATTTCCAAAGCAAATACTTTTGATTCCTTATAGTTCCTTAGATTTGGTTCACTTGGAATGCTTAGGATTTGTTCATCCTTAAGCAAGACAAAGAAATACCATAAAAGTGATTCAAATAGAAATATCCTTGGAGAGAGTATCAAATTGATTTTTGGTACTCTCTATTTTGGGAATTTGTTAGATATTTTCTAGGGTTGTTATATGGTGGTGTGGAATGCATTATCTTGATACATTTTATAACTGTCTAAATTCCACCCCTTTAATTTGTTATATATTTAGTATTTTTCCTTAAGATTTATTGCATTTTCTTTTTTCTTTTTATTTATTTAACCATCCAAACTTTTTAAACTAGGTTAGCTTTAAATCAGTTTAAACAACTCATTTCCAAACAATCCTCGTGGGATCAACCTCATCTTTATACGTCTACACTACGTTGACTCGTATACTTGCGAGTATAAATAAAGAAATACAGCAGTCGAACACTGGCCCAATATTCAAATGCTTGTTGCTCTGATTAGATATGTGGTCCCAAACGATTTGTGCATCATTTGCTTAGTATCTAAACTCTATAAAATAAAAACCTTTACCCATTGTTTAAGTGAAATTTTTTGGCAGTTGGTATTTACTCCAAATTTTTATTGAAAAAATCTTACATTAACATAAGTGCAAAAGTTCCCCTTCTGCACTATCAAATATCATAGCATAGTATATAGTGTAAGACTTTGCTTGCTCCGAGCCATCTTGTTAAGGAAGGGCAGCTAGAGTGGGGATATAAAATTTATATTTCCTTCTATCTCAAGAAATTTATGTAAGAAAACATTTTACTTATAATATCCTCAATGCTAGAGCAATAGGTTTTTATCCACAATTCCTAACACTTGAATCACATAGTTTGCCACTAGCAACAAAATGCATACACAAGAAAAAAAATATATAGGAACACTCAAAAGTTAATTGGTTAGTAACTTAATAATAAGATCGTAACCAGTCTTTTGAGCTCACTATATGATGTAAACTCATAATTTGAACTATCCATTTTCTAGGTCTCACTTCAAAGATCATTTTTGCAAAAAATTAACTAAATTGGAAATAATTAATCATCTAATTGTGATATAATAAATAGAGGAACACAATTTTTTGATAAAAGATTGAAATGATTGTAATGGTAATTAAATGTTTAAATGATTTCTAATTTGGTTGATTTTTTTCAAAAATGATTTTTGAAGTGGGACCCATAAAAGATGAATAGTTAGGATTTTGAGACAAAATAGTAGTGGGCCATAAAATGTGGTTAGCTTCTTATTAAGTTACTAACTGGTTAGTATTTGAACTAACTGGTTACTAAATATTATACATACATACATACATAGCCAAAATTTCATTTATGGTCCCTGTAGTTTGGGTCAAGTTTCACTTTGGTCCTTGTAGTTACAAGCATGCCAATTTAGTTTATGTAGTTTCATAATGATTGTAATTCAAGGAAACATTCATAATTTCGTCAATTTTATCCAACGAAAATAGCACATTAGGCACATGAGTAAGGGTATTTTAGGTTTTTAGGTGCTAAAAGTTTGTCTTAGGTGATTTATCTACCTAATTAACTTGAATAAATCAACTGTTAGTAATCAGACCCCAATTTTTGTTTTATATGATCATCCAGAGACTAATCAAGCAGACACAATTCTGACGATACAGTGTTTAAAATCTGAAAACACAGTTTGACTTGTAAATCAAAAATTAACTTATGTAACCAACACAAATCAAACACACCCAAGGATTGAGTGAAAACCTATGCACTCAAAGGATCCATCAATGTAGGCATCCCAATGCTATCAACAACTAAAGTGGTGTGTGAGCATATTATCCAACTTTCATTTAGAATTCAAAATGTTAAGTTAACATGCTAAAGTGGAGTGTGCGATCTTGTGATATAATTTCCAAATTAATAATAAGGAACAAAATAGAAATGAACAACAAACAAGACATAAGATTGTTCACCCACAAAACCACTAACGGTTAAAAACTGGGGGTCTTTTCCAGCTGACCAAGCAATCCAATATCAAGGGTTTCAATACAAGCAATCACACAATAAGCTCAATCACTCTAGTCCTAATACTAAGTGGCAGCTTCTTACCATTGTGCATCCTTGTGCAAACACCTTGAAGCCAGCAATCAATCATTCATGTCGTTGGCAGCTCCTCCTTGAGCTCTTCAACGTACGGCACCGATCGCACCCAAGCAAGTGGATTTCAATGATAATGCTATGAAATGATATGCAAATTTGGATTCTATAAAAATCAGCCTTCTCAAGCAAGAGACATGAAAAGGCTAATGGCGAATCCTTAATCTAAAAATCTAAATGAAAGTGTTTATGAATATGTGAAAAAATGTAGAACAACACTCAAATCCATTCAGATTTTAGAGGAAAAACAAGTTAAGAAAATCATTTAGTTTTTGAAAATCAAAAGCATTTTCTTACTTGAAAAAGGATGAGCACTCACACAAATTACCCAAGCTGAAACGCAGTAAGAATACCTATAGAAAATTATGTTTATCAACCCACAAAGAAAAACTGAACCGATACACCCATATACCCATACACCACACACACACCCTCACCGTGTTTGCCCAAGCCACGTGGAAGCCAATCAATGGTTGTCCACAAGAGACAAATCAAGGGTATATTCTTTTTGTTCTAGAGAGGTATCCTAGTATTGATAAGAATAGGAATGAGGAGTTGTAAAATTAGATATTTCTTTATTTTGCAAAATTCAGAAATGGAGAAAATGATGAATAGTGCTGAGGTGTGAGAGTGAGTGGCGTGAAAATAATGAGAAGCAAGATCTGATCTGATGATTCAGTGAAGGAACCAAATCATGTGCTGTGCACATGTATGTTTAGAAAAACAGAAAATGAGTTTTAAATGAAATGGGCTTTAAGAAGCAAAACCTGAAATGGCCCCACTGAAGTGATTGTCATTTAAGTGTTAACCATTGTACGTGAAGAACATTGTCCTTATGTTCAGTGAATGACTAGTCAAATAGACAAAAAACTGTTTTTCTCATGAAATGCATGAAGTGCAGTATACCTTGGATCTTTTTGCATTGTAACTTCATTTTTGACTTCTTCAATACAATTGATCTTATTCTTAATTCTAGCCTAGAGCTTGTGAGTGAATAATTAAAAATAAATACAATGATTTTGACAAGGAAAAAGCCAATATATCAAATCCTAGAAACTAACAATCTTCCCTTTGGTTTTCCTTGACAAAACATCAACCCATTCACTTCACAAGACTCTCAACACTCAGCCTAACACTTTGTTATAAGCTTCCAAAAAGTGTATCTGCAAGAAGAAGTACTTGCACAACAAAAAACATGATAGTACAGCAACCAATGCAGTTTAAACACAGCAACCATTCTCCCCCTTTTTGTCATGGAAAGACAAAATGGCACACACAAAAAATAAGAGTGAAGTTCAAGAGTACATTGAGTTGGAGAATATCCAAGAAAATTTAATGGCAACATGATTAAAAAGAAACTTAAGTAAAGGCCATAACTTCCCTAAAATTTGAACTCCCCCTAAAGACTAACTCCCCCTAAATGCTAACTCCCCCTAAAGCTGAATGGTCCTGTTAAAAAAACTGTATTTGACGATTGCCAAACCAGTCAAAATGGAAAAACTTCGTTCGTAACAAGACTGGAACATAAACAGCCATATGGGTTGACAAGAAAATAGAGGAATCTTGGAGGAGATTGAAACAATGACAATTGACACAACAAAAAATCCTATGAGTTATATGTGCTTCAGTGATTTTATTTTGACAAAGGGAATTGACAATAAAAAAATTAAAGGAATTAACTACCAATGTCAACACTCTAATAGATATGAAAAATGAAAATTGCAAGTTTTTGCAAGCAAACAAGCATATATATTTGGGATATAGGGAGGTCATTGCTAGCAATTAAGTCTTGTTCTAGGAATAAAATAATGTCAAAGACAACAAAAAAGTTAGATACGTTTCATCCACAAAAAGATATTAGAATTTGACCACTCAAGAAAATTTTTAATTTGTGAACAAATATTAAAAACAAAGTTTTTCAACTCATGACAATGGCTATGAGAAAATTATTTTCATATTTTGTTTAGGCACATCCCATATTAAGTGCAATGATTTAATCCGATTTTGGGACTCTTTACCCTAGAACACTATAAAAACACCTTATTACTCTCTAGGGCCGTGACTTCTTTGGTCACACTTCCTCTTTTTTTTTTTTTTTTTGGGTATGGTGCACATTTGTTCAAATGAGAAAAACTTAGCTTAAGATGGGTCACAAAAGAGGAATTATGTTGAAAGGCTAAATTGCATCCTTAAACAAATTGTCTTTGAAAAGTATTTAACAAGTTTGATTGACCATGACAAAGTGTTAAATAGAAAAAGACCTCAAAGCTAACATTTGGCAAGAGGAAGGGATTATGCTTATTGACATGACAAATTTTATGCAAGAACCTTTTTGAATATCAAGGAGAGTGTGACAAGTAATGTTAAGACCTTTCTATGGTTATTTGAAAAGCAAACGAAACTACTTAAACTGAATAAAAAAAACTTAAACAATTAATGAAGCACATTTAACTACAAGGGATCATGCATTTGTACAAATACCAATTGACTTCCGAAGACTAATGTGCTTTGGATTCTCCAAAGCTTTGGTAAGGATGTCTACAAGTTGCTTTTCAAAAGGAACAAAAGTCAAAGTAAGAGTTCCACTCTCCACAAGATCTCTAATGAAATGATGTCTTATGTCAATGTGCTTAGTTCTAGTGTGTTGGACCGAGTTCTTGGAGATGTCCATATCTCTCATATTATCACAATAGACGAGAAATGTTTTCTCATCAATTCCATAATTGGCTAACATTTGTCTCATCCAAATGAGTTGTACAACAACTCCTTGCTGCTATGTATTCAGCGTTAGCAGTCGACAAAGAGACAGAATTCTATTTCTTGCTGTGCCAAGACACTAAGTTATTTCTTTTATAGAAAGCACCACCCGAGGTGCTCTTCAAATCATCACTACACCCAGCCCAATCGGAGTCACTAAATCCAACCAATGTAGTGTTGGTATCATGGGTATACCACAACCCATAGTCAAGAGTCCCACTTATATATTTGATTATCCTCTTTGTTGCAAACAAATGAGATTCTTTGGGATCACTTTGGAACCTAGCACACACTCATACCGCAAATTCTATGTCCGGTCTACTAGCCGTGAGGTAGAGGAGACTCACTATCATGCTTCTATACAAGGTTTGGTCCACTTGCTTACCACTTGGATCCCTATGAAGTTTGAAGCTTTTACTCATAGGAGTATTAGCCACTTTGGAAGACTCAAGCCCAAACTTTTTGACCAAGTTTCTAGCATATTTAGATTGGGAGATAAATATCCCGCAATCTTCTTGCTTTACTTGCAGCCTTAAAAAGAAATTCATTTCATCAACTAGACTCATTTCAAATTCACTAGACGTTACATCAATGAATCTCTTGACATGAAAATTTGAAGTTGAATAAAAAACAATATCATCCACATAAACTTGAGCAATCAAGACATCATTTTGTAACCTTTTTACAAATAGGGTCTTGTCAACCGACCCTCTTTGATATCCATTGGATAACAAATGATGAGAAAGTCTCTCATACCAAGCTCTTGGAGCTTGCTTCAGCCCATACAAAGCTTTTTTCAATTTATAAACATCATCTCTCATGTGAGAATACTCAAAACCCTTTGGTTGTTTCACAAAAACTTCCTCATTCAAGTAACCATTCAAAAAGGCCGTTTTAACATCCATTTGATACAATTTAAACTTAAGATGACATGCAATGGCACAAAGTAACCTAACGGACTCAAGTCTAACAACAGGTGCAAAAGTCTCTCAAAATCAATACCCTCTAATTGAGAGTACCCTTGAGCAACAAGTCTAGCCTTGTTTCTAACTACATTCCCAAATTCATCAGATTTATTTTTAAATATCCATTTGGTTCCAATGACATTTGTGTTGGCTGGTCTTTCTACAAGAATCCACACTTGGTTTCTCTCAAATTGGTTCAATTCCTCATGCATTGCACTCACCCATTCCTCATGATTGAGTGCTTCTTTGACATTTTTGGGTTCAACAATGGACACATAGCACACATGAGCAAGTTCATTGACCATTTGTTTTCTAGTCCTAACTGGTTGATCTATAGAACCTAGAATTACATCTTCACCATGGTTACACCTCACCCATCTAGGTTTTTCAGGTCTGTCACTTAGAATTTTGTCATTTTGATCGCTCTCTGACTTATCAAACTCAACAAGTTTTGAGTCATCAGTAAGTTCATCACTGCCTAACTTGGACTCATTTTTAACCAAATTATCCTCTTTTGAATCAGATTGAGGGAACAATCCATCCTTATCTGCAGCCATTTCAATAGATGCATCATGATCATCTATTTTCACATTTATGGACTCCATCATAGAACTTGTTCGCAAATTGAAAACTCTGAAAACTCTACTGTTTGATGAGTAGCCTAAAAATAGACCCTCATCACTTTTAGAATCAAATTTCTCCAAATGTTCTCTATCCCTAAGGATGTAACATGCACTCCCAAACACTCTAAAGTGTGTAACCTTGGGTTTCCTACCCTTCCACAGTTTGTAGGGAGTCTTTTTGGTTCCCGGCCTAAGGTAGACTCTATTTATGATGTAACATGCTGTGTTGACCGCCTCAACCTAGAAATGTTTGGCAAGATTTTTGCTATTCAACATCACTCTTGCCATCTCAATCAAAACCCTATTTTTTCTCTCAACAATTCCATTTTTTGGGGTGTTATAGGAGCTGAGAATTCATGTTTGATACCCATTTGACAACAAAACTCATCGAATTGAGAGTTTTCAAGCTCAGTTCCATGGTCTGATGGGTTGACAGACTTGACATACCTTCACTTTTCAGCAATTTTATAATCTTGACAAAATGATGGAAAGTCTCCGACTTGTCATTAAGAAATGACACCTAAGTGTACCTAGAAAAATCATCTATCATGACTAGAATGTATTTCTTTCCACCTATTGACAGAGTTTGGACAGAACGAACCAAATCCAAGTGAACTAGTTCAAGTGTCCTAGAGGTGCCTATGTCTTTGACCTTATTGTGTGGTTCTTTGCTTTGTTTCCCTATTTGACATGGACCACAAATAAAAGTTTTGGGTTTTCCCATCTTTGGTAGACCTCTAACAACTTCATACTTAGACAACTTATAAAGATCATGAACATTAATGTGTCCAAGTCTTTGATGCCAAAGAGAGCTAGTGTCATCAATAGCTCTATTGCAAGTATTCTCAAATTCTCCAACATTGCCATCAATTACATAGCAATCATCCATAGACCTAGGGGCATTCAAGATCTCCCTTCCTTGGGAGTCAACAATTCTACATCCACTCTTAGACATACACACTTCACCACCCCATTCATCACATAGTTGACTAATACTAAGCAAATTAGAATTTAGCCTATCAACAAATCTTACATTTTTCAATTCGGGTATACCGGGAATGTGGACAACCCCTTTTCCACTCACATAGGACTTCTCTCCTTCTCCAAAAGTCACACTACCACCATCATAAGGAGCAAGTGAGGTAAAGACCTCCTTATATCCGGTCATATGTTTGGAACACCCACTATCTAGGTACCAAATATTTCTCTTAGTGGCTGAAAATGCGGTCAAAGTTACTAGACATTTAGTGGAGCTCTTCACAACCCATCTTTGATGTGGACTTGACTTATTTTTGGGAAGTGGGGTGACAAGTAAGGCAATTTTGGTTACCTCTTTGAGTAGATTGTTCACTTGCTCTTGTAGAGAAATACTTCTCTTTACTTCATTTGATTTCTTTCCTCGACGTTTGTTGCAATTTGGTCTATTGTGACCCTTGACATTACAATCATGAAAACCGGGACAAATCTTGTTTTTCTATGTGAAGTAGAGCAATCAATTTGTGTGACACTTGGTGTAGCTTGACTTGACTTAAAATGAGATGCATTTTGACCAATGTTAATGAAACCTAGACCCTTTTTGACACCATGATCAGATTTTGACTTGACAAAAATGGTCTTTGTGTTAGATACACTAGGACTATTTTCACTAAAACCCAAATCGGTCTTGTCCCCATGATGCTTCCCTATCCTAAGCATCTTATCAACCTTTTCCGCCCCAATGGTGAGCTCAACAATACACTCATTTGCATCATTCACTTCTTTTTGAAGTTTCTCATTCAAAGATTTAAAGTAGATGTTGCTCTCCTTTAACACTTTGACTTGACTTTCAAGATTTTGTTTCAAGATAACCACACTTTCTAATTCACTCGCTAATGACTCAATCTTCTCACTCAATTTCAATTTAGCATTCTTTAGTTTCTGATTTTCTTCTTTTATGCTAAGTGTTTCGGTGAAAAGTAAGTCATACTTATCATAGAGTGCAGTGTAAGACTCATCATGAGGAGCAAATTCTGAGTCAAACCCACCATCAACTTGTTCAATCTCCTTGATTGATGCAACAAATGCAACTTCATCACCCTTAATGTCAGAAGAAGACTCACAATCATTTGAGTCCTCACTCTCACTATCACTCCAAGTGATCTTCATGGCTTTATTCTTACTTGAAGAATAATTCTTTCTATTGTTTGCACATTCAATTGCAATGTGACCTATTCCACCACAAGTGTAACATGTCACATCTTTCTTGGTTGTTCTTCATTCCTTAAAGTTAGACTTCATTTCTTGTTTTCTCTTAAATGAATTCTCTCCTTGGGGTTTGAATTTGAACTCCTTGAAGTTGTTACCACTAGTCCTAGCTTCTCTCCCTTTATTTCTAAGAATTCGCCTAAATTTTTTGACAAAACGCCAACCTCATCATCGGACATTGATGATTTTTCACTCAAGTTTTCACTCATTTCTTTGACACTTTGCAAATCAATATCTTTTGACTTCTTGTTGTCCCTTTCATCCATTTCAAGCTCCATCTCAAAAATTTTAAGCTTTCCTACCAATTTACCAATTTTGAGTTCATCCAAATTTTGGACTTCTTGAATTGCATGTTTCTTAGATTGAAATATCTTAGGTAGAGATCTAAGAACCTTTTGGACAATGGTAGACTCCTCATATGGTTTACCTAAGGACATGACTTCATTTGTGAGGGCTTCCAACCTTTCATAGAACTCGGAGAATGACTCAGACTCTTTCATCCTAATTTCTTCAAATTTGGCATGTACCATTTGAAACTTAAGTGACCTAACTTGTTTGTCCCCTTCATGAACAACCCTATGCTTGTTTCAAGCTTGCCTAGCCGTGACACAATGTTGTATGTGTGCAAATTGTGAGGAAGATAGTGCAGTGACAATAGCATTTCTAGCCTTCTTGTTGGAGCTAGATGCTGTGATTTCGGCTATAGACCATTCAAACTTGTGCTTAGGAATTTCAATTCAATCTACAATTTTAGTGGGAGGAATCCACTCAACAGTGAGATATTCATATGCCAATTCATCATAGGCATCAAGGAAATTTCAAATTTCTCTCTCCAAGTAGCGTAGTTGCTGCCATCAAAGAATGGAGGTGGTCTTGCAACTCGATCTCTTTCCATCTAGACACGCCTAAAAACAAACAACACCCTAGGATCTCTCTATTTGCTTTTAGAGTAGTGCTCTGATACCAATTGAAAGTTTGCATTAGGTGATTTATCTACCTAATTAACTTGAATAAATCCACTGTCAGTAATCAGACCTTAATTTTTGTTTTATATGATCACCCAGAGACTAATCAAGCAGACACAATTCTGACGACACAGTGGTTAAAATCTGAAAACACAGATTGACTTGTAAATCAAAAATTAACTTATGTAACTAACACAAATCAAACACACCCAAGGATTGAGTGACAACCTATGCACTCAAAGGATCCATCAGTGTAGGCATCCCAGTGCTATAAACAACTAAAGTGGTGTGTGAGCATATTATCCAACTTTCATTTAGCATTCAAAAGGTTAAGTTAACATGCTAAAGTGGAGTGTGTGATCTTGTGATAGAATTTCCAGATTAATAATAAGCAACACAATGGAAATGAACAACAAACAAGGCACAAAATTATTCACCCAAAAAACCACTAACGGTTAAAAACTGGGGGTATTTTCCAGCTGACCAAGCAATCCAATATCAAGGGTTTCAATACAAGAAATCACACAACAAGCTCAATCACTCTAGCCCTAATACTAAGTGGCAGTTTCTTACCATTGTACATCATTGTGCAAACACCTTGAAGCTAGCAATCAATCATTCATGTCCTTGGCAACTCCTCCTTGAGCTCTTCAATGCACAGCATCGATCGCACCCAAGCAAGTGGATTCCAATGATAATGGTGTGAAATGATATGCAAATTTGGATTCTATAAAAATCAGCCTTCTCAAGAAAGAGACATGAAAAGGCAAATGGAGAATCCTTAATCTAAAAATCTAAATGAAAGTGTTTATGAATATATGAAAAGATTTAGAACAACACTCAAACCCATTCAGATTTTAGAGGAAAAACAAGTTAAGAAAATCATTTAGTTTTTGAAAATCAAAAGCATTTTCTTACTTGAAAAAGGATGAGGCACTCACACAAATTACCCAAGCTGAAACGCAGCAAGAATACCCATAGAAAATTATGCTCATCAACCCACAAAGAAAAACTGAACCGATACACCTATATACCCGTACACCACACACACACCCTCACCGTGTTTGCCCAAGCCACGTGGAAGCCAATCAACGGTTGTCCACAAGAGACAAATGAAGGGCATATTCCTTTTGTCCTAGAGAGGTATCCTAGTATTAATAAGGATAGGAATGAGGAGCTGTAAAATCATATATTTCTTTATTTTGCAAAATTCAGAAATGGAGAAGATGATGAATAGTGCTGAGGTGCGTGAGTGAGTGGTGTGAAAATAATGAGAAGCAAGATCTGATCTGATTGATTTAGTGAAGGAATCAAATCATGTGTTGTGCACATGTATGTTTAGAAAAACAGAAAATGAGCTTTAAATGAAATGGGCTTTAAGAAGCAAAACCCGAAATGGCCCCACTGAAGTGACTGTCATTTAAGTGTTAACCACTGTACGTGAAGAACATTGTCCTTATGTTCAGTGAATGACTAGTCAAATAAACAAAAAACTGTTTTTCTCATAAAATGCATGAAGTGCAGTATACCTTGGATCTTTTTACATTGTAATTTCATTTTTGACTTCTTCAATACAATTGATCTTATTCTTAATTCTAGCTTAGAGCTTGTGAGTGAATAATTAAAAATAAATACAATGATTTTGTATTTTGACAAGAAAAAGCCAATGTATCAAATCTTAGAAACTAACAGGTGCTTTAGCATTAGTTACTACTTAAAATACTCTAAATCGTGCACATTTGTTGATCAAAATTGAAAAAATTATGCATGTATCCTTGAATTGCAACCATTTAAAAACTACAAGGACTAAATTGACACAATTGAAACTGTAGAACTAAAGTGGAATTTGGCCCAAACTATAGGGACCAAAAATGAAATTTAGCCTATATATATATATAGTCCTTATTGTATATATGAGGATGCCCTTATTTTAAGAAATGTGATGGATATACCTTCCACACAACATTGGTCTTTGAAACAATCTCTGTATGTTGATGACATTGCATGTGTTGAGATGAAAAACAAAATTCTTAAAATCTAATTAAGGATAGTTTTATCGATCTCATCTCCAAGTCTAGGAGTGACCTTAAGAAAGATTTCTGCAAAATTCCTTAAATTTTTTTATCTATATATATAAAGCAAACAAAGCTGCTAGGAGAAATTTCAAAATACCAACAAATGCCCATGCTTAATTAAAATGTCAATCTAAAGAAATATTATCAATAGAGGGTAAGATGGTAAAACAAACAAATAATTAAAAAATTGAAAAATTAAAAGAAAGGAAAAATGAGAACATGCTCCTAAAAAAGAGGAACCATGAACTTTATATGTATATATTTTTTAAAAAATCATGTATTAACACTTATTAATTATCTTTATATCTTTTTATTTTATCTGAATCATTCAATTTGCATATAAAAATGCTAATTGGTGCACGCGAGCGCGTGCCAAGGAGCTAGTGACTATAAAGTTAAATATCAAAATCAATTTACTTACATACATTCACAATGTTGTCATTTTATGGACATCAATAGACTAATATCATATTAGTCTATAAGAATTGATCGGGGTTCAAAAAACATGTCCATCTACCATGTAGCGTTTTCTATTCTAAATTGTCCCTAATATTATTAAAGAGATTTAAATCCCACAAATTGTGGAATTTAAATTCTACAACTTATGGGATTTAAAATGTAGAAATTTAGCAAAATATGAGATTTATTCACCAGTGAAAATTTGAATAAAAAGTAAATTGCTCCACAAAATGAAAATCAAAATCAAAGGACTAGAAAAAAAATAATATTGGTTGGTACATTTCAATTTTATCATGAGTTGGTACATTTCAAAATGTAAATATACTCTAAACATGAAACCTATAACCTAAACCTAAATTTATTCTTTAACTCTAAACCTATACCATGTTTAATGCTTAAAAGTATGGGTTGGTATATTTACCAGTAGAACAAATTTCACTTTGCACCCCTAAGGTTTGCTCAGATTGTCAAGTTGCTTCCTTAGGTTTCAATTTTGGCAATTTGAAACCCAAGGTTTGAAATCAAAGAAAATGTGGCTCCTCAGTAAGTCTGACTTAACAGTCAGACGTTAGATGCTTACTAGTAAGGAACTTTTTTATTTTTTAAATTTTACAGAAGGATGTGGTTAGAGAGTAGAAATGGAAAAGTTCTGAAATTGCCCTTATGATGGTCTCATGTATTTTGGGTCCCACATGTGCCACATAAGCATTTAACGTCTAAATTAACAGTCAAACTTATTGGGGGACCACATTGTCTTTGATTTCAAACCTTAGGTTTCAAATTGCCAAAATTGAAACCTAAGGGAGCAACTTGACAATCTGAGAAAACCTCAGGGATGCAAAGTAAAATTTGCTCTTTACCAATATGTGGGTTTGTACAATTCAATTGTACCAGTATGTGGGTTGACATATTTCTATTGTGAAGATATGGGTTGTAACATTTGGCAACACAACCAAGAAAAATTCTAAACAAATTCGAAACCCTCAAATTTTAGCAAAAAAATTCAGACCAAATTCGAGCCCTCAAACAATTATACAACCAAACGAAAATTGGTCCTGCAATTGACAAATAGTGAGATATTTGAAATGGTTTAACGAAAAAAATAAAAGAGCTATACTATAAATTTGAAATTGGTACAAACAATATGAGAATCCAAAAACTCAATTTCAAATTGGTAAGAATATGCCCAACATCCTAAATTGGTACACATATTAAAAGATAACGAGTAACATACCACAAGTAACGAGTGGAACCATCAATGAGCAAGCAATAGATTTGCAGAAAAAGGAGAGAAAAGACATGTTACAAAGTTAGAATACAGAGAGAAAAAGGAACATGTTACATACCAAATTAGTTTGAGGACAAAGTTAAATGAATGAATTATTCTAGGCTACCTTTTACTTATTATTTTTACTCTCCAGTGCACCAATTAATTTTATTTAACAACAAAGTCAGTTGCAGCTACCTGGCTTATCTTGAAATCTGATCAATTGCCATTCTATTTCTTTTTTGTTTTTCTCTTTCTTCTCTCTCCCCCCGCTATGTCTCTCTTTTCTTTCATTTTCATCATCTTCTTGTTCTTCTTCTTCGCAGAGCAAGCACCTCCGGGATGAACACCACCACCACGAGCAGCACTGCTGTAAACGACCTTGAAAATCTCAACGCCGACCAAGAAGCAATGGATCTGCTCCGAGCTCGATCGAAGCCTTTTGGATCTGCTCTGACCACTCTGACTTCTCCTCGATTGGGCATGATCACAGCTCGTGGTAGACTCCTACTTTGATTTCTTATCAGTAGAAGGTTCTTGATTTTTTTTTAAGATCAGTTTCTGAAACTGCATTGGAACGTTGTAAGTGAACTGAAACTGCAGTTTATTGGATTTGCAGTTACTAATTGCAGTTTCTGAAACTGCAATTTATTAGAGTTGCAAGCTGCAGTTGTAGTTACTAATTGCAAGTGAAACTGCAATTTATTGCAGACTTGTAGTTGCAGTTTATGAAATTGTAGTTTATTGAAATTGCAAGCTTATAGTTGCAGTTACTAATTGCAAGTGAAACTGCAGTTTATTGGAGTTGCAGACTTGCAGTTGCAGTTAATAACTGCAGCTTCAGAAACTGCAGTTTATTGAAGTTGCAGACTTGCAGTTGCCTTTACTATAAATGGAACTGTAGAGATTGAACCTCTTTTTTTCGTTGTTGCTGTAGCAGTTGCAGAAGGATGCTTGAGAGTGAAGATGAACAATTGTCGATTTGGTAAAGTTGAAGAAAGAAGTCGATTTGGCCAAGAAAAGAAGGTGTCCGCATGTTATGTTTTTGGGCTGGTCGAAAGTGTCCGCATGTTAATAGAAATGGATTGGGTGTTTTTGGTTAATATTTTGCTTTGTTAGTACCTTATAATTAATGGACTTAAGTTAAATTTGAAGAATAGGGAAAGAGAATATTGATGCCAAATTGGACGTGGTTGAGACAAAGAAGAAGACGTAGAAACTAAAATTATCTCCTAGACAATAATTTTCCAATTAATTGAAATTAAATTCGTTAAAATTTGGGACATCATATCAGCTAAATATTCCGCACAAAAAAACTGTAAAGGGCAATATAGGTATTGCATTGTTAAGTTATTTAAAAAAACCAATTATTTTCTAACATAAATAATTGGCATAAATTCAATTTAGACACATAATTATATAAGCTATTTCAACGGGGTCTATGAACTTTAAAATATTTCAAATATACACCCGATCTATTATATAAATTGAAAAATGAGTTTTGTCCATTGATTCGTTGAGAGATCAGTTAAATGACAGCTTGGCTTTTGCTGACTGGGATTACTTGGCGACGTGGCGCTATCTCAGAAAACATTTTCCGCCAAATGAGCAATACGGGCCCACAATTTAATAATAATAGAGAGAGAGAGAGAGAGAGTTTGTGGGCCCGTGTCAGGAGTTAGGTGGACCCGTGTCGCTCATTTTCCGCGAAATGAGCAACACGGGTCCACCTAACTCCTGACACGGGTCCACAAACTCATCATCTCTTTCTCGCTCGTTGAACACAAGTGAGGGATTTATATTCGAATTTGGGGAAAAACGTGATGTTTTTTTGGAGACTAAATGGTCATGAGAGCGTTCGACGAGCGGGAAAGAGGTGATGGGTGTGTGAGCCCGTGTCAAGTGGACATGTGTTGCTCATTTGGCGAGAAATGTATGCTGAGTTGGTGCCACGTCGCCAATTAATCTCCGTTAGCAAAATTCAAGCTGACATTTAACTGATCTCTCAATAAATTGATGGACGAAATTTTATATTTCAATTTACATAATAAATCAGGTGTATATTTGAAGTATTTGAAAGTTCGTGGACCCCGTTGAAATAGCATATATAGTTATGTGTTTAAATTGAATTTATGCCTAAATAATTTATAGACAAAAAAAAAAATTTCTATAAATTCAAACCAAAATAAGATTTTACTTATGGTAATGCATGCAAAATAATTTGAGTGTTACTTTAATTGAACGCAGGAGGATGCAGCCATTTTTGGCCATATAATTTTCGTCTTTTCCCTTGACAAGTACAGACGAGATTCATCATCATCATCATCATAAGAATGAAAATAGCATCTTTGTACTACATATTTTTGGTTTGGCTGGACAAAAGTTGGGGTACTACGGGTTTAGTACTGGTAGTCTGGTGCCCGATACCAACAACCAACAACCCATTTTTAGAATGGTAATCCACATTCACACAAATGGTCCATGCAGTATCATAAAATCTCATAACATGCACAATGAATGCTACAAAAGTACATATCATTTATACTATAATGACAAAGAAACTAAAAAAAGATTGGAAAACACATTTTGCATTTTACAACTTGACTAATATTCTTGTAATAGATAGTCTCGCAACATAATATAATCAAATGTATGATCATTGAGTCAATTATCAATTTAATCAGTGGTCTATATTCACATTTCTGACAACTTATGGTGTCGAACTATTTGGAAATAGAATATTTCTGCATCCACTTACCTTATAGTTGATATATAATATCACATATGTGAATCTATATATTTATAAATAATATCACAGACAATGAATGCTACGAGCAAATGGGAATTCCAAGTCTCCCACACCTCTTACGACTTCCATTGATTCTTTTATTATCCAAAATTTTTTGGGCAGCATCAGGTTCAGCTCCTGATCAGGACTTTGCTCAATGCCTTCTAAGCCTTTCCCAGCCCTCTCACCCAATCGCTGCAGCAATTTACACTCCCAACAATGCTTCTTACTCATCTGTTTTGCAATCTTATATTCGAAACCTTCGCTTCAACACATCTTCTACCCCAAAACCTTTCCTCATCATCACTGCATTGCATGAATCTCATGTGCAACAAGCCATTGTTTGTGCTCAAAAACATAACTTACAGATGAAAATTAGAAGTGGAGGCCATGATTACGAGGGTGTATCTTATGTGGCTGAATTAATTCCATTCTTCATCCTCGACATGTTTAATCTTCGATCCATCGATGTAGATGTGGAAAGCGATACTGCATGGGTCCAGGCTGGGGCAACTCTCGGTGAAGTTTACTACAGAATTGCTGAGAAAAGCAAAAACCATGGCTTTCCCGCCGGTGTTTGTCCTACGGTTGGTGTTGGAGGCCACTTTAGTGGCGGTGGATATGGTAATATGATGAGGAAATACGGCCTATCTGTGGACAACATAATTGATGTGCAACTGGTGGATGTGCACGGCAGACTTCTCAATAGACAATCTATGGGAGAAGATCTGTTTTGGGCCATTAGAGGAGGCGGCGGAGCAAGCTTTGGAGTCGTGATCGCATACAAGATTAATCTTGTACGTGTTCCACAAACAGTTACTGTTTTCAGGGTTGAAAGGACCTTGGAACAGAATGCAACAGACGTCGTCTATTGTTGGCAATATGTTGCACATAAGCTGGATAACGACTTGTTCCTCAGGCTTACCATGGATGTTGTAAATAAGACTGTAAGAGCCTCATTCATAGCCTTGTTTCTTGGAGACTCTGAAAGACTTGTCTCTGTCATGAACAAGAGCTTCCCTGAATTGGGTTTGCAGAAATCGGATTGCATTGAAATGAGCTGGGTTCAATCTGTGCTTTTCTGGGCAAGCTTCCCAATTGGGTCAGCTCCTGAAATGTTGCTTTCTAGAACACCTCAGGTACTTACCCACTTGAAGAGGAAATCAGACTACGTCAAAAACCCAATTCCAAAACTTGGTTTGAAGCAGATTTGGCAGAAAATGATCGAACTGGAGGCACCAATGATGACCTTTAACCCCTATGGTGGAAGAATGAGTGAGATTCCAGCATCTGCAACACCTTTTCCGCATAGAGCTGGGAATCTTTGGAAGATTCAGTATGCAACAAACTGGGACATATCTGGAACTGAAGCCTCCCATTACTATATAGATCTGACAAGAAAGCTCTATTTGTTCATGACTCCTTTTGTTTCCATGACTCCACGGGAAGCCTTTTTCAACTATAAAGATCTTGACCTGGGCATCAACCACAATATTGGGAAGGCAAGTTATTTTGAGGGAAGAGTTTATGGCATTAGGTACTTCAAGGATAATTTCGATAAATTGGTGCATATTAAGACCAAGGTCGATCCTGGTAATTTCTTTAGGAATGAACAAAGTATCCCAACTCTTCCATACTACTATACTAGAGGAAGTACATGATGGCTAGCATGGTAACCATCACTTTCATTGTCTGGTTCTTTGATGTATTTATTTCTGAGTATCTTGAGATTAATTATAGAAGCTAAATTTCATTGTAGTAAAGATATTGCTTACACCAACTAACTTCAGGAGTGAGATCCTGGCCGTTCAAACCTACCTTCAACCTTTGTCGTTCGACAGCAGGTCAATTTTTGCACTTTTACGTTGATGGGATGACAACTTTAGGGTGTAGAAACCATTTACGGCTTAGGATTAAGATTTTAACAAAAAAATAATGCATTTATTATTACAATGTATAAGTGTGAACTCATACATAAACAAACAATAACTTTTTCTTTTTCTTTTTACAGAAAAAAGAAAAGAGCTAAAGCCATGATATCAACAAAATTATCATTAAACTCCGTAAATTCTTCACTGAAAAGGTCCTTAACACATTTATGCTCTTAATGAGTTTGGCCTAATTCACATTTTCATCGTAGTAAGTATATCAAAAATAACCCTACTTAGACAATAGCTCAAATTCAAGAATCCTAAGGGACAAGTTCATACAATCCTTTATTCTATAACATTGAAAGAACAACAAAGATTTTGTATAATCAACAAGTATAAGAACAAGAATTATATGAAAGATAAAGAACAAGATACAGGTCAAGAACATACCTCTTTGGTAAGTCTGCTTGAGCTTTGAGAGCACGAGAGACAGAGGCCTCACTGGTAGGTGGTAGATTATATTAGGGGGAGGGTTGTTTTCTTTTTCTCTTTCTTCCGTTTTTTTTTCTGGGTCTTTGCAGTTTTCCTATGAAAATTTAGGTCATTACAAATGTTAATCATAATTTCTTCTACAATGGCATCAAAGTTAGTGGGCTTCACATGAAGAACATTGGTATAGGTCTCTCAAGCTCTTATGGAGCTGTGCATTCCTAGTTTACCTCTAAACGGTATAAAGCAGAGCCATCCAGCAACCCTTACCATGCCCAAAAAATGATTGCGATCAACCATTACCACTTGGTGACCTACTATCCACCACTGGACCAGAAACCCTTCTGCCATAAACATCAGGCATGTCAGTTCTTGCTCTTCTGTGCTAAATGAATTTGAAATTGTCTATTCATGAGCACTATTAGAAAGCTTTTTCAGGAACAGCCACTTAACTACTCCTCAGGTCTACCTTATCATGATGGAATGAATATTTGTACTTATGGAATTTCCTTCACTCACAAATTCAACTTTCAATAACAATCATGATAGGATATCAAATATGTGATCAAGGCAGAAAGAAGGATGCTCAGCAAGGGTAACACAAAAGGGATTTCAAGGGTCAATCCTACTTCCAGAAATGCATGTTGTCAGCTCATTTCAAAACATAGGCAGATAAATCAACGCAGTTTTGATAAAAAGCCAAAAAACTTGAAAAAAGAATTGCTAGAGGTGTGGAGTTATATTTTGCTGCACTAGTAGCCTCTAGCAGACTTAGCCTTTGCCGAATACCACTACATAACGTCTGCTATGGTTGCCACAAGCCGCTATTAAAATCAATGGTCCAAATAGTCAAGACAAAATGAAATCCTTAGTTACAGTGGCAGAAAATTCTCCTCCGTATGATGTTAATAACCAGGAATAAATTGCTTGAAGATTATCCCAAATTCATTGTAAGAGGTTCTGTCAAATATTTATGTACAAAGATGCGTCTGTTAGGTCAGTACATGAACAAAAAAAGTTGGAATAACAGCAACTTTGATAGGCTAGCTTGACTAAATTGATAAATCCCTCATATTGAGGTTACATTCATTGTGTTTGAACACTAAATCAATGAGGTGATCGTAAGTCCATGCTTTCTTTTCTCTAACTTCAGGTTCAAGAGAGGAGAACGCTGCTTCACAGTTTCTAAGGAAATGGCCCTTCCCAAATGTGGTAAGAACCAGAGGATCCGTGTTCATTTCCACAGCCTTGTAAAGAAAGCCCTTCTTTCTCCATGTATCTAAAGTCCGGGACCCATCATAGCCAATCCTGTTTGCATCAAATAGAATTCCAACAGTAACAATATCAGGATCCACACCAAGGGTTAGTAATTGGGAGAGCAAGATTCTCAAGTGTGTGAAATCTTTCATCTTCAAATAAGCTAGCATTATAATGTTTGCAACCGTTGTATTCCATGGGACATTTTCTTCTTCCATCTCCCAAACAATGGAATCCATACCTCTTCGACTAAAGAGACCAGCATTTGAAAGGAGACGCAGACACCAAACAAGATCAGTTTGACCAAACCTTGAAGAAAGATCAACTCCCAAGTTCTCTAATCTAGAAAACATATGGTTCTCAATATAAACTTCGGCTAGTTTCCTAATTAAATCATTCTTTAAAAGTGTTCCTGAGTTCAAAACTTTTCCATAAACCTTTTCCATCTTCTCCAAGATCTCAAATTTCGCATAAGCCTCAAGCATTGCAATCAACGTAGAAGACTGCAAATCCATTCTTTTTGAAACCATGGATTGATATACTCTTTCCATTCTTTTGAGCAACCCACCACGTGCAAACTCTCGAACAAGCAAATTATAGGTAATGTGATCAGGTGAACAACCATTTAATTTCATTTTCTTCAGACACATACCCATCTCATCATACATTTGATATTTCCCATAAGCTTCAATGAGACCATCATAAGTATCAGTATCTGGCAGCAAACTGATTTCTTTCATCTCGTTAAGGAAAATCAAAGCATCATCAAAGTTTCCTTTTCTGGCAAAACCATGAATGATTGAATTGTAAACCTCCAAAGATAGCCTAAGACCGTGACTCTTCATCTCTTGAAAGCATAGTAGTGCCTCTTCCATCAGGTTCTCTTCACCTAACAATCCTATTATCTTGCTGTAGTTGAATTCATTAATCCGTGATTGCTCAATGTTCTTCCACATATCAAACAGCTGTTGAAAGTTTTCAGAATTTTATTTCAATAAAAAACATGGAGAATTACCTAACAATTACTTCCAATGATTCTCTGTTTGGATGCTCAGAAAAGCCAAGAAAACAAAGAAAAGAAAAGAAAAGGCTCAAAACAAATATTTGAATATCTAATAATTTTTTCCTAAATTCCCAGTTCCACGAAAAAACGAATCCATTTAACTGAGTTTAATGAGCAAACCTTTTCACTGTTTCTGAAACACCAAATAACAGAAATCATAGACATCTTGCATTTCCTTTTCTGGGTTTCTTGGCAACCAAAAAATATTACAATACGAAACGAAAAGTAGAAAAATAAAATAAAAACATCATTGGTAACCCCTCAAAATTGAAAAGCGAATATTCAAATTGCAAATATGTTATTAGAATCTCATATGGCAAGAAAGAAAAGAGAGACAGAGAGCAAAACAGAAAAGAACCTGCAAGATTTGCTTGGACCTGGAACCCTCCTTGAGGAATCTGATGACAGCCCAAAATTGGTCTTTTGTCCAATCACCATCATCTCTAAGCAATTCCAAAGGGCAAGAGTCCTTTTTGCTGAGATTCTCAAGCAAGGCTTTGAGCCTCTGGTGCTCATGATAAGTCTCAACAAGGCGGGTAGTATGCTTTGTGGAACTGCTATCTGGGGTTGGTAATGGTGGTGGAAAGGGCTGGGCAGTGGGAGAGCAAAGAGAGCAAGAGAATGGTTTGGCTATGGTGGAGGGTTTTGTGGTTAGGGTTTTGGGGAAGATTAAGGTGTTTGTATTGTGATTGAGTCTCCATGTCAGCGCTATTTTGCAATGGCTAAACTGCAGGTTCACTACACTCTCCATGGGAAAGAGGAAGCTGTTGGTAATGTGATAGGTAACACACGGTGGCAGGACCTAGGATGGGCATTCGGGCCCACTCAAATTCCTTTTCGGGTAATTCTAAAAGGACCCAATTGATTCATTTCTACACCCCCACAATTTTTTTTTTCCTAGATTTTTATAATTTTACCCAACCTGACACCACCCACCCATCCACCCATCCACCCACCCACCCCACCCATGCTGCCGGCACGTCTTCCCTCTCCTTACTGGCCACCAAACGGAAAATGGCAACCTTTGATCTGGAGGCCAGCACGGTTGTCAGCCTTCCCTTGCACCGAATCGGAGGGAAAGGGAGATAAGAGAGAGAGAGAGAGAGAGAGAGAGAGAGAGAGAGAGAGAGAGAGAGAGAGAAGGAAAGCTGTTAGAGATAAGAACTTGCAAAAGCTATAAGACAGAGTAATAAGAGAAAACTTTCTTATTACTGATAGACGCTAAGGTCTTGCTTAATTATCCATACAGAAAACCAATTGATCAGAATAATTAGCAACTAGTATCCCATGTCTAACAATCCTGACTTATGAGATTTCCCTAAAGATAAGCCGATAAGGTCAAACAACAACCAAGTTCCCTGACAAATAGGGATTATTAATAAATAACTTAAACAAAGTTAACGGCTAAATATCTAACACCCTTTCTTAAATTGAATGCTATTCAAGCAATCTGTTTAATGATAAGCCTGAACAAACACCAAGTCAACCACGAAGTTTCACAAAGGCTTCCAACTTCAATGGTTTGGTTAGGATGTCAACAATTTGATCTTGACTCTGACAATGAACCAACTCCACAACTCCATCTTTTGTAAGATCACGAAGAAAATGAAATCTGACATCTATGTGTTTGCTTCTTCCATGCAGCACTAGATTTTTTGAAAGCTTGATTGCTGAACTATTATCATAGTAAATTAATATAGGCATTTCTTGATAGTAGTGTAACTCCTCGAGTATTCTTCGTAGCCAAACATCTTGGCAAGCATACGATGCTGCTGCTATGAACTCAGCTTCAGTGGTGGACAAAGTGACAACCTGTTGTTTCTTTGAGGACCATGAGATAGCTGCTGAACTTAATATAAAAACATTACCGGATGTACTTTTTCTATCTTCCAAGTCCCCAGCATAATCACTATCACTGAAACCAACTAATTGCTCACTTTTGCCCGTCTTGTAAAACAAACCATAATCAGCAGTACCTTTCAAGTATCGAAGCATCCTTTTTGCAGTTTGAAGATGAAGTTCAGTTGGAGACTCCATGTACCTGCTAAGGAGACTGACCACGAACATCATGTTAGGTCGAGTGGCAGATAAATACATTAGACTACCCACTATCTGCTTGTAATAAGTGCTATCAATTCTCACGCCTTCAGTATCTTTTGTAAGTTTAAAACCTGGGACAATTGGGTTCTGAACTGAATTGCAATCAAACATTCAAAATTTTTCCAAAACTCCCTGAGCATACTTCTTTTATCCAATAAAAATTCCAGTAGTTGATTGAAATACCTCAATCCTAAGAAAGTAACGCATCTTTCCCAGATCAGTCATTTCAAACTCATTCATCATAGATCTTTTAAACTCAACATACATCAGTTCATCATTTCCAGTGAATATCAAATCATCTACATACAGACAGACAATCAAATATTTACCTCCCTGGTCAGTTTTGATGAACAAGGTATGTTCATGGGGAAACCTTTGAAATCCTGCCTTTGAGAAGTAAGCATCTATACAACTGTACCAAGCCCAGGGTGCTTGTTTCAGTCCGTATAGAGCTTTTCTTAGTCTGTAAACTTTCTGCTCATTACCCTTTTGCACATAACCTAGAGGTTGCTCAACAAAAACTTGCTCTTGCAACTCACCATGTAAGAAGGCTAACTTCACATCAAGTTGGTAGATGGGCCATGAATTTTGTGCTACCAAAGATATAACCAATCGAATGGTGTCATGCCTGGCAACTGGAGCAAAAACTTCTAAATAATCGACCCCATACTCTTGTGTGTACCCTTTAGCCACCAGTCGAGCTTTATATTTATCAACTTCTCCCTTCTCATTGAACTTTGTTTTATAAATCCATTTAACTCCAATGGTCTTTTCTCCTTCAGGAAGATCAGTCAATTCCCAAGTGTCATTCTTCTCAATTGCTTCTATTTTTGCATCCATGGCCTTCTTCCACTTTATATTTTTGACAGCATCATTAAAGATTATAGGATCACTATTTGCAAACAAAGCAAGAAGAGCAATGATGTCATCATCAGATAGTTCATCCCCACTTACATAGTCTGTCATCCAGCAAGGTTTTTTTCTTGGTCGTTGATCATTTGAGCTTGATGGTTGATTCTCAGTTGGTTCATTTGTTGTAGCTGGATCATTTGCAAAAATATCTTTAAGAGATTCATTGGTAATGTATCTCCAGGTCCTTACACTCCAGGTCCGTGCACTTGTTGATCAGCTCTGCTCTCATCATTGGCATCTAAATTGACTGAGATTGGTTTTGTGCTTTGTTTATTGCTCCAGTCCCAGCTGCTATCTTCATCAAACACCACGTCACGGCTGATTATTATCTTCTGAGAAACTAGATTGTACAGCCTATACGCCTTGGATTCTTCACTCACACCAAGCAAAACGCATTTCACTTCTTTGTCATCAAGCTTGCTTCTTTTTGCATCTAATACATGTGCATAGGCTAAGCATCCAAAAATTCTGAAGTGGTCTACTGCTGGTTTGTACCCAATCCATGCTTCTTCTGGTGTCATATTCTTCACAGCAAATGTGGGGCTTCTATTCAAAATATGAACACTCCAGTTTAGAGCTTCTGGCCAAAGAGTATTTGGAATATTTTTCCTTGCTAACATGTTACGTACAATATTCATAATAGTACGGTTTTCAATTCCTCTATGCCACCTCGTTTTGCTGTGGTGTGTAAGCTATAGTGAATTGTCTACTAATGCCATGCATGTCACATATATTAGTAAACTCATGTGAGGTGAATTCACTGCCATGATCAGTACGAAAGATCTTTATGGAATTGCCAGATTCCTTTTCAACCTTGGCCTGAAATCTTTTGAATGCAACAATGGCCTCAAACTTTTCTTTCAGAAATTGAACCCATGTCTTTCAACTAAAGTCATGAATAAAGGTAATGAAGTACCTATTATTGCTGTTTGATGTTAGGTTAATTGGTCTACAGATGTCTGAGTGGACTAACTGAAGTGTTTGTGTGGCTCTCCATGTACTCTCTGTAGGGAACGAATCACGATGTTGCTTTCCAATGATGCAATCTTCACACACCTTTGAGGGAGACTGAATTTGAGGAAGTCCCCTGACCATTCCTTTATGTTGTAACGTTTTTAATCCATTGAAGTTCAAATGCCCATATCGATAGTGCCACAGCCACCCTGCATCTTGTACCGTTGATGTGAAACATGACTGATCACCAGTTTGAGCTTGAGTGTGCAGAGGGAACATTCGATTTGCCGTCATGTTGACTTGGGCAATCAACCCCTTTTCTAGATGAAGAATTCTACAGCTCTCTTGTTGAATGAGAATGGAAAATCCCTTTTCTTGTAACTGCCCAAGACTAATCAGGTTACTTTTTAATTTAGGAACATAAAACACTTCATTAATAGTATGTGCACTATTGTTCATTCAAATTTTAATGTTGCCTTTACCCATGGCACAGATGCAAGAATTGTTTCCAAGCCTCACATTTTCTCTAAAACTTTCATCTAATTCAAAGAATAGAAGTTTGTTACCACTCATGTGATTGCTGTAGCCAGAGTCTAGATACCATTATCACCTGGTTGAGTCTCCTTTGTGTTAACGTAAGACATCAGAAGCATCTCTTCTTCTATCTCAGCAAAGTTTGTCTTTTCTTCCTTTTCTTTGTCAGGGCATTCATATCGGGAAGTGACCAAGCTTGTGATAGTGATAGCATTCAACATTCGACTTGTCAAAGTGTACTCCTTAATTGAATGAAGGCTGGCGTCCTTTGCCTCTTCCTCTTCCTCGAGCCCTACCACGTCCTTCACCTCTCCATGTTGACGATTCAGGAGTAGTTACTTTCAAAGCTTGCTCCTCCACAGCATGACTTGTCATCCTCTGCTCATGTACCAGCAATGAGCTCTGCAATTCATCAATCGAAAGACTATCAATGTCATCCGATTCTTCAATAGAACATACCACATAATCAAATTTTGGAATCATTGAGCGAAGGATGTTCTCAATGATAGCAACATTGTCCATTTTCTCGCCGTCTATCCGCATCTTATTGGCAATTGCCAGTGTTCTAGCAAAATAATCATTGACTGTCTCTCCTCTTTTCATGTGAAGAGTCTCGAACTCTTTGCGAAGAGCTTGAAGTTGTGCACGTTTCACCCTTGTTGTGCCTTGATATTTTTTCTTCGTAGAGTCCCAGATTTGTTTAGCAGTATCATTTTGAAGAATAGTTTCCAAGATGACACGATCTATTGCCTGGAACAGATAGTTCTTTGCCTTCAAATCTTTCAACATCTGGTCTTCCAGAGCTTTGGTCTGTGTGTCTATCAGAATTGTCACTTCTGTTGGTTTAGTAATGCCACTCTCTATAAGACCCTAGTACTCTTTGGATCTCAAAATATTTTCCATTAGCATGCTCCAATGATCGTAGTGACCATCAAAGCGAGGAATGGCCGGTTGCACAAAGCTGTTGTTCTCAGACGCCATTTGATTTTGCTGCTGCAAATGGGATGACTGCTGCTTCCGTGATACTCAGGCCCCTGATGGAGCTCTGATACCAATTGTTAGAAATAAGAACTTGCAAAAGCTATAAGACAAAGTAATGAGAGAAAACTTTCTTATTACTGATAGACACTAAGGTCTTGCTTAAATATCCATACAGAAAACCAATTGATCAGAAGAAGAGCAACTAGTATTCCATGTCTAACAATCCTAGACTTATGGGATTTCCCTAAAGACAAGGTCAAACAACAACCAAATTCCCTGACAAATAGAGATTATTAGCAAATAACTTAAACAAATTTAACGGCTAAATATCTAACAAGAGTGAGAGATGGAAGGAGAGAGAAATGAGGGAGGGGGAAGATGTATTTTGCCTAATTATCTCTAAAAATTAAAATTAAAAAACAGACAATCCTAAGAAATATATTCAATTAGTTGGTATTAATTAATTGAGATCATATAAGCCAATAAACCAAAAAGGATGCCAAAGACAGTTTAAGTATTGCATAATTATTTTTTTGTTTATAAAAAATCGCTATTTGCTAATGTATCTCGATTTTTGGAACTTGATGAGTGTGCATTTTGCATCACTTTATGATACTAATTCCTTAACCTAGAGTGTTAGAACTCGATCTTTTTTGTTTCTTGTCTTGTTTTTGTATTTTCAGGTCAAATGAGGCAGAAATAGGAAAAGGAAGCAAATAAAGCCATTTTGGGACATTTCCTGGTCAAACTAGGAAAACGAGTGAAATCCTGGTCAAACCAGAAAAAGTGCAGAAATCCTAGTCAAATGAGGATTCCTAGTCACACTAGGAAACATCAAGTCCAGAACCATCATTGCAGAGCCAGAAATGAGAAATCCTGATTGAAACAAAAAATCCTGGTTGAACTAGGAAACCTAACCCTACTAGGGAAATGAGTCCTAATGACAATAGGAGACCCCAGGGGCAATATGGTTATTACGAGAAGTCGAAATGGATAAGGAATCTTTCATTTACAAGGAATCCTAGTTGCACTAGGAAATGTTGGTCAAAGTCAACTCTACAAAGTCAAGGTTCCAGAAGCTTCTAGAAGGTGGTGGACATTTATGGAAATGAATAGAGGGAAGAAATGAATTCGAATTCAAATGGAAATGAGGGGCAAAATGGGAAGTCAAAGTCAATGGTCAAGGGTCAAAGATGACAAGTCAACAAGTCAAATGGGCCATGGGCCTATGGGATGCCGAAGTCAATGGGCCATGCATGCATGCATGCGCCTAACCCTAGCAGCCCAAGCCCTATGCGCATGGTCCAAGGTGGTAGCCCATGCATGCACATGTATGCCATGCAAGCCACTTCAGCCCAACAAGCAAGCCCAATGTGCAAGCCTCAAGGTGATAGCCCATGGAGTGAAACCCTAGCCCACATTGTGCAAGCCCAATGCGCCAAGATCATAGCCCAAGACCAGCAGCCCATGCGCAAGGAAGGAACCCTAGCTAGGCTAGGCGTGTGTCACTTAAGCCCAAAAGGCTTAGCCCTTGCCGCAAGCCCATGTGCTCCTAACCCTAGCTGCTGCCGCAAGTCATCTTCTCCTTGCCTCTCAAGGATTGCACCTCTATATATACATCATATACTTCAAAACCCTGGAAACTCTTCTGCTAGTTTTATTTTTCAGTTTTCATTAGTATTATTTTTCAGAAAGTTAGAAAGAGAGAGAGCCGAAATTCAGAGAGAGTTAGAGAGAGAAGGTGGCGTGACGAGTGAGAGAGGAAAGGAACCAGCCCTTGCCACAAGCCCTAGCTCACCTTGCCGTGAGTTCCTCCTGCTTGCTAGGTGCCTCCTTCTTCTTCTCTCCTTGCCGCAGCCACCATTGTGTTGTATCTCTGATTTTTGTTTTCCTTTTCTTCTAGAATTCTGATTTTATGCTTAGTTTATGCTTCTGATTTTATTTAGTTTCTGTTTCTGAATTTTGCATTAATATAAATTGGGATTTTATTATTTGTTTCTGTTTTCTTTTATTTAATTTAATTATGTAGATTTATTTCTTCTATCTTGTATGTTAGTTGTAGGTTGATTAATGGATTTGCATGTTTTAACAAATCGTTTATCCGTCTCTTGATCGATTAGTTTGATGTTTGCATGTATTAAATTTTCATTATCTATTAGAATCCGTCACTAGTTGTTTGCATCCTTTGACTGGCCACCTTAGGGTAATTGTATCTAGTTTATTCGTTAGGTTTAGTTGTAAAATAGTCAAAGACACTAAACCACAAGTAACAAAGGAATAAGAGATTATTCTTGGTAATGGGGTTGGGCGACCTCTATAAGGAAATAGTCAAAGCTTATATGTTGTGCATGTTTGACGTTCTCACCGATCTTAATGACTCTTACATGGGTAACAGCTGCCTGAGCTTGAACTAGGGAAATGTAAGTTAACTGATTAAGGAAGGCCCAAGAAGCTCTTAGTATATGCATTAGGAGAACAATTGCGAGAAAGTAACTAGCCAAACCTTTTTAGCAGTCAAACTTTAATACATTGTGTTTGAATTAATTGTCATTAGCCTTGTATGGTTATTGCATGCTTATCTGATTTGAAACTGAAAACTTAACATTGCAAGATAGAATAAAGGGTGTGTGCGTGTGCGTGTGGTGAAGTGTGCGTGTGGTGTCATCTCTCTAAACCCCTCATTTAGTTATTCTATTGATTATTTGAATTGATTTGTTGTTTATTAACCATTCCCTGTGGGATCGACCTCGTGCTTGTACGCTTTGCTACTGATGTGATTTGTGCACTTGCGAGTATACTTGGAATGAAATAGATGTTTATTTTGTTCTAAGAAAACATTCAACAAGTTTTTGCCGCCGTTGCCGGGGAATGGTGTCTAATATCAATGAATTGGTTTAATTAGTCATTACAATTAGGTTATATTAGTTAGATTTTATTTTTGGTTAATTTTTAGTTTTTAATAAATGTCATACCTTTATAAGCATTCTTTCTACTGATTGTGCGTTTTCTCTTGATTAGGTGTGTTTTATGAACCCTGAACTTGTTGCAAGGTTAGAGAGGCTAAAAAACGAAGCGTTAGGTACTTTTCAAGGCAGCCCGCAACCTAGTGCATCAGATTCGAGTAGTGAGAAGATTGGAAGTGTCGACATGGCTGAGACAAATGAGAATGTGCCGCAGCCCCTTAGTCATTTTTCAGCACCCTCGCTGCCCACTCAACTGTATTGCATCCGTTATGCAACAATAGCCACTGATTTCGAGATCAAGAGTGGTCAGATCCATTTGTTGCCGAGCTACCATGGGTTGAATGGGGAGGATCCGATCCATTTTCTGAAGGAGTTTTCCGGGATTTGTGAAGCCGCACAATTGAGGGGTCTGAATGCCGATCAGTACCGTGTGAGGATGTTCCCTTTTGCGCTTAAGGACAAGGCAAAGAGGTGGTTGTATTCGCTGCCCAGTGGTTCCATTTCTACTTGGAATGATCTTTCGAGCAAGTTCTTGAACAAGTTTTATTCCATTTCCAAGACAAATTAGATTCGGAAGGAGATCCTTGGATTTGTGCAAAAAGTGGACGAGCCATTCCATGAGACTTGGGACAGATTCAATGAGTTGCTTACTAGCTGCCCGCACCACAACTTATCTCCTTGGTATGTGATTTGCTATTTTTATCAAGGATTATTGGAGAGGGATTAAGCCAAGGTGGATTCGGCATGTGGTGGTGCATTTATGTCAAAAACAGAAGATGAGGCTACAGACTTATTTGAGTCACTTTCTTTGAGTTCTCAACAATGGGATTCCAATCGTTCAAGAGAAGGACCAAAGCGAGGATTATATGAGGTGGCTGATGTGCCAAACACCATGGAAGGACAGATTTTGGAAATCAAGACTATGGTGCAGAAGTTGTCTTTGGCTCAAGAGAAGCTGATGGGTATGCAAGAACAAGGGGGTGACGTGGAACAAGTGAACCAGGTTGGGAGCTATCCTAAGGTGCCGTATGACCCATATTTCAACACTTACAACCCTGGATGCAAGAACAACCCGAATTTCAGGTGGAGCAACAACAATGGACAGCAAGATAGTGGGAGCACCAACAAGCCTTATGTGCACCCTAATGCCGAGAGGTCTAGTTTGGAAGACAAGATTGCTCAGATTGCTCAGATTGCTCATATTGCTCAAAGCACCACTTCCCTTGCTCAGAGCACCAATGCCTTCATGAACCGAACCGAGCAGCAGATGCAAGCCAACTCGAAGGCTATTGCAAATTTGGAAAGTCAAGTGGGTCAGATTGCCACTACTTTGGGTTAGAGAGAGAAGGGAAAATTGCCTAGTCAGCCCGTCGTCAACCTGAAGAATGAGGAGCATGTAAATGCTATTCTGAGGACAACTCCAAGAAAAAGAGTTAGAGTGATTAAGACTAAGGAAGTGATTGAGATCATGGATAGTGAGGAAGAGGAGGATCCAGACATGATTGAAGAGAAAGTGGATACACGTGTGATTCCCCTCATTCCGGACATCGATGTCACCAAATTTCCAGCAACCATGAAGGAATTGAAGTCTATTGAGAAAAAGGTTGAGGAGCAAGGGCATAGTCGCAACGTTCCTAGGGAGATTTGTGGTTATCTCTTTGCATCTTTTCCGAGCAAGAAGAGAGATCCGGGCTCATTGGTCATACCGTGCAGTATAGGGGAGTATGAGATCGCCAATGCCTTAATTGACAATGGCTCAGCTATCAATGTCATGCCGCTGGTGGTGTTCAAGAAGCTTGAATTTGTGGAAGTTGATTTGCACCCGTTTGATTCGAACATTCGCTTCGCCAACTCTTCAGTCGAGAAAGCCCTTGGTATGCTTGTGGATGTTTTGGTTAGATGTCGTAATTTACTAATTCCCTCTGATTTCATAGTGCTAGATGTACCGAGACTTCCTGGTGACGTTTCTATCCTTCTTGGGAGACCATTTTTGTGCACCTCTAACATGGAGTACAAAGCAATGGAGTGTTTCATGAAGATTCGTCACAACACCAAGCAAGAGGTGTACTGTCTCACTTTCGAGCCTTCGCAGAGCGAGGAGATCACTTTTTATGGAGATGAGAAATCAGAGATGGAGAGCCTCTTCAGTCCGTTCTTAGGGAGTGCCGAGAGCAACAGTGGCAAGAAGAAGAGGAAAGGACGCAAGTAAAGGTGAGGCAATGTCAGGCTGAAGACAGAAAAACAAGTGCTGATTGGGAGGCAACCCAAGTTTTTGTTTTGGAGAATCTAGAAGGAGTCGTTGAGGACCAATGAGGCCGCGCCTACCCTTGGAGTGTCCACGCTTGCATACGCAAGTAAACAGTTTCCTTATTTCGCTTCATAAGACAATTTTTCATTTTGGTGTGTTTATTTGATTTTGGATAGTTGCAGTTTCCCGTTTCACTTAATTTGATCATTCATGCATTTATTTCTTATACATTGAGGGCAATGTATCATTTAAGTGTGGGGGGAAAGGCATTTGTCATTTGTTAGTGTTTTTTAGGTGTTTTAAGTGTTTTAGGTGTTTTAAGTGTTTTTAGAAAAAGAAAAAAAAAATTTCGTTTTTTTTGTGTTTTTAGGTTAGAAAAAACTTTTACTTTTGTTTTTAAACTTAGGGTGTCAAAACCCACATCAAAATGCACGTTTTCTTTAGATGTCATCCACCTTAGTGATGGATGTGACTCTTTAGAAGTGTGCGACATTGTTTTAAAAACAAAGTTTTTGAGTCTTTTTGGGTGTTTTAGGTATTTTTCAGTCCCCAACTAATTGATTTGATGTGCATGATTGTTATGAACATGTTTAGTATTGTGTGTATATTTGGTGTTCTTTTCATTCTAATAGTGTTCCGTAACATATCTTGCAATTCTATGTCATTTGGCCTTGTTGATATGAACTTAGGTGGTGATTAGCATTTCTAATGATTATATGCATAATAGAGTAGACTTGCATGACTTAAGTGAGCTTTTGAGCCCTGTTCTTGAATTCTTGAGTGTTGCGCGCCACTCTGATTCTATCATTGTCATATAAGTCGTTGTATTGATCTCATTATCTTTCATTTGGTCATTTGCTTGGAATATGCATAATCTTGAATCAATGAGCTAGAACTCTTTTCTTGTGTACACAAAGCATGTCGTATTTGCATAACTCTTGAGAAATGAATTTAGGCTCTGTTTGTGTACCTCATAGCCTGAAAGCCTACCCATTACATGTTTTATCCTTAGTTACCCATTTTGAGCCTTTTAAGCTGTTTTCCTTGTTAACCCATATCAAACCCTAAGTTTGGGGATGTTACACCCGTTTTACCCTATCTATGGTATTGCAATGAGTTTACATGTTGATTGAGGTGAAAAAGAAGTGAAAATGCATAGCTTATACAAAAATGTGTCAGAAAAGTATGTATGCCGTGCCCAAATAAAAGAAAAAGAAAAGAAATCAAAGAAAAAAGATGGGGCGGTTTCCAAAAAAAAATAAAAAATTGAGCAAAAAGAGTTCAAATTGAGCTATGAAGTGCAAAGAAGCAAGGTATACCTCAGAATGTTTTATTAATGCTTGCAATTCCATGGATTTAGCCCTTTGTGTTTCCCTTTTCATTTCAATACCCTATCCTAGCCTAAGCCTTCATTATAACCTTATTTAAGCCCTAGCTGATCTCAAGAGGTGTGTATTATACTTGTGTGGAGTCTATTTAAGAAGGGAGCCTACGGTCATTGATTCTATTTCAAGCATTTGGATTCCTTTCCATGAGATCAGTATTTCTTTCTAAAATGTGCCGTTATTTCATGTACATATGTTTGCTAATTGTTTTTGTTACATATTTCCTCTCACATATACTTTTGAGTGCACATATTAACCCAATTTTTGAGTGTTTATCATTGAGAGTATGCTATAGTGAGGATTGGAGTTGAATCTATTGTGTATGTATTGATTTAGTTTTGTTTATCTAACATTTGGATTTGTGTCAAGGATGGCCTATATGACAATAGAGGAGCGAGGTATGTTATTTGAAATGTTATTAGAATTTGGAGAATGCAACTTATATGCCTTGCTTTCCTATGTGATTAATGGTTGTGCGCATAAATTCAGTTGTTGGGATGTTTGAGTCAGTCTTGAGTCTTTTCTTTATTTTATTTGCTCGAGGACTAGCAAAATCTAAGTTTGGGGGTGTGATGAGTGTGCATTTTGCATCACTTTATGATACTAATTCCTTAACCTAGAGTGTTAGAACTCGATATTTTGTGTTTCTTGTCTTGTTTTTGTACTTTCAGGTCAAATGAGGCAGAAATAGGAAAAGGAAGCAAATGGAGCCATTTTGGGACATTTCCTGGTCAAACTAGGAAAAGTGCAGAAATCCTAGTCAAATGAGGATTCCTAGTCACACTAGGAAACATCAAGTCCAGAACCATCATTGCGAAGCCATAAATGAGAAATCCTGATTAAAACAGGAAATCCTGGTTGAACTAGGAAACCTAACCCTACTAGGGAAAGGAGTCCTAATGACACTAGGAGACCCCAGGGCAATATGGTCATTACGAGAAGTCGAAATGGATAAGGAACCTTTCATTTACAAGGAATCCTAGTTGCACTAGGAAACGTTGGTCCAAGTCAACTCTACAAAGTCAAGGTTCCAGAAGCTTCTAGAAGGTGGTGGACATCCATGGAAATGAATAGAGGGAAGAAATGAATTCGAATTCAAATGGAAATGAGGGGCAAAATGGAAAGTCAAAGTCAATGGTCAAGGGTCAAAGATGACAAGTCAACAAGTCAAATGGGCCATGGGCCTATGGGATGCCGAAGTCAATGGGCCATGCATGCATGCATGTGCCTAACCCTAGCAACCCAAGCCCTATGCGCATGGTCCAAGGTGGCAACCCATGCATGCACATGCATGCCATGCAAGCCACTTCAGCCCAACATGCAAGCCCAATGTGCAAGCCTCAAGGTGATAGCCCATGGAGTGAAACCCTAGCCCACATTGTGCAAGCCCAATGCGCCAAGATCATAGCCCAAGACCAGCAGCCTATGCACAAGGAAGGAACCCTAGCTAGGCTAGGCGTGTGTCACTTAAGCCCAAAAGGCTTAGCCCTTGCCGCAAGCCCATGTGCTCCTAACCCTAGCTGTTTCCGCAAGTCATCTTCTCCTTGCCTCTCAAGGATTGCACCTCTATATATACATCATATACTTCAGAACCCTGGAGACTCTTCTGCTAGTTTTATTTTTCAGTTTTCATTAGTTTTATTTTTCAGAAAGTTAGAAAGAGAGAGAGCCGAAATTCAGAGAGAGTTAGAGAGAGAAGGTGGCGTGACGAGTGAGAGAGGAAAGGAACCAGCCCTTGCCGCAAGCCCTAGCTCACCTTGCCGTGAGTTCCTCCTGCTTGCTAGGTGCCTCTTTCTTCTTCTCTCCTTGTTGCAGCCACCATTGTGTTGTATCTCTGATTTTTGTTTTCCTTTTCTTCTAGAATTCTGATTTTATGCTTAGTTTATGCTTCTGATTTTATTTAGTTTCTGTTTCTGAATTTTGCATTAATATGAATTGGGATTTTATTATTTGTTTCTATTTTCTTTTATTTAATTTAATTATGTAGATTTATTTCTTCTATCTTGCATGTTAGTTGTTGGTTGATTAATGGATTTGCATGTTTTAACAAATTGTTTATCCGTCTCTTGATCGATTAGTTTGATGTTTGCATGTATTAAATTTCCATTATCTATTAGAATCCATCACTAGTTGTTTGCATCCTTTGACTGGCCACCTTAGGGTAATTGCATCTAGTTTATTCGTTAGGTTTAGCTGTGAAATAGTCAAAGACACTAAACCACAAATAACAAGGGAATAAGAGATTATTCTTGGTAATGGGGTTGGGCGACCTCTATAAGGAAATAGTCAAAGCTTATATGTTGTGCATGTTTAACGTTCTCACCGATCTTAATGACTCTTACATGGGTAACAGCTGCCTTAGCTTGAACTAGGGAACATGTAAGTTAACTGATTAAGGAAGGCCCAAGAAGCTCTTAGTATATGCATTAGGAGAACAATTGCGAGAAAGTAACTAGCCAAACCTTTTTAGCAGTCAAACTTTAATACATTGTGTTTGAATTAATTGTCATTAGCCTTGGATGGTTATTGCATGCTTATCTAATTTGAAACTGAAAACTTAACATTGCAAGATAGAATAAAGGGTGTGTGCGTGTGCGTGTGGTGAAGTGTGCGTGTGTTTTCATCTCTCTAAACCCCCCATTTAATTATTCTATTGATTATTTGAATTGATTTGTTGTTTATTAACCATTCCCTGTGGGATCGACCTCGTGCTTGTACGCTTTGCTACTGATGCGATTCGTGCCATTGCGAGTATACTTGGAATGAAATAGATGTTTATTTTGTTCTAAGAAAACATTCAACAGAACTCAATATAAGAAAAGCATTTAAATGGGACTAGAGAGAGAAGAAGAAGGGGAAGCTGCAAGAGTTGAAGAAGTCACCTTGAAAGAGAAGGAAGGGGACAAAAAAAATGCCAACATGATTTTTTTCTATATTTATTCCGTTTTTTAGGTTTATTTATTCTAGTTTTTACCTTATGTTATAGCTACAAATATAGGAGGGTACAACCATTGTTAGGATTCTAGAGCTTAAAGTATGTGTGTCAATGTGTGTTGCAATGAGTAAAAAGTGTTCGATAAAATACATAGTTGGTTTCGTTTTGGCTTTAATTTGGATTATTAGATACAACGAAAATTCAAACTTAAAACTTAACAAACCAGGATTGGAATGAAACCAGCAAACAAAAAATAGTAATAAAAATAGGATTATGTCTATATCATGAAGCCACTTAAATAAATTTAAGTTGATGAAATTTATTTTTGAGCCATTGGATTTAGTTGCGGACAAGTGTCAACATGTAATTAAAACATTAAGGTTTTTTTCTTTATTCTTTTTGCTACAAGGAATGCCAAAGGGGGTGTTTCAACACAAAAATGGGGTCTATGCCACGCAAGAAGCTACTAAGCTGCCACATGGCAAAAGGAGCGGGCGTGCCACCGTTGAGGGCAGAAAAAACAGTAGGTCCGGCCGAGATCTGGAAGATACGGTCGTAGGAATGATCAGGCGACTGCGGGCTGAGATGATCTTGTTTTCTCAGCTGATATTCTTTTCTTGTCTAGTGCTTGGCCAAAATTTCACTCGGATGTGTTAACAGTTACCCTATGTCTGAACTCAAAAGAATTGACTACTGGACTTAAAGTATCTTGGCCCAAATAAAAGCATAAAACTCTAAAATGGAAAGTGAAAATAATGTGTTAAAGGTGAGGTTGGTTGCTGGTGGTAGTTCTAACCACAAATCTAACCATATTTCAACTCTATTCACACTATGTTTTTGAGAAAAATACAAGAATGAGCTTTAAAGTGTTCAAAACAATAGATAAAATAGACAAAATAAATAAATAACTAAAGAGCATATTTGGAAATAAATTTGTCTTTTACCCAATGTGCAATATCTTAAGAGTAAAGGAAAGCTTTGAATATTCAGAGAATAAGGGAAACAAAGACCAAAACTACAAATCTGAACAATAAATCATATTCAAACTCAAATTAAAACAGTAAAGGACAATAACTTTTTCTCAATATTCATAAACATGGTTTACACTAAAAAGGAAAGATGAAATAAAGACAAGTATCATAACAAAATAAATGCAACAAGCTAAAAGTCAAAACAGTGAAGAAAATGGATTGACAAGACAAAGAAAGACTTTGAATAATCAAATAGCAGCTGCTTTGGGATCTGGGTTTTGTTTCGGGGGTTTGATGATGCCTTCATTCTTTATGTAGCTTAATATTTATATCACTTTCTGAGGTTAGGGTTTTCAGGTGGCCATTTGGGGATGTATTACACGTGTAGGGTCCACCTTGATTCTCCTTTATCCCACCTAACCTCGTACTATGTTGTCAGCCCTTTCCATGCCACCTCTGTCCTTTGCCAGTTGAAATAGTAGCATGGCAGTGTCACTTTTCAGAGCTTGTCCCCCCTTATATGACGTCACGAGATTCTCTCTGTCTGCGTCGTCGCCTCAACCTAATTGTTGTCTGTCTGACTTCGGCCGAGGTCTTTGTTTTGGCCGAGATTAGATGAATCTAAGCCGAGATATGGTAACTCCTTTGACTTTGTTTGGCCTTGCTGCTTCTTTCACCCACGTGGCCAAGTCAGGGAAGTGACACGTGGCTTCTCAATTGTTGGTTCAAACATAATTTGTTATGGCCTAAAAAATGTCTCGGCCTCGTGGACAGTCGAGATCAACCATAACATGAGTCGTCTGCGATGGCGAGGTTTCCGACCTTTGGCATGAATGCAGGCGTGCCACTAATCGGCAAAAAATAAAAATGAAATTAAATGCCCCAAATTAAAGATCTAACTTATAACAACAATTGTGCGATAGGAAAGGAACAAGAAAAACCTATCTAGGTTCTTTTCTTGCCTAGATCGACTAGGACTTTGGAAATGAACAAACAAAAATGTAAATAAAGAGCAATATGAATTTAAAAGAGAGCTTAATGGAAAATAACATTAAAATAAATTCTAAGAACAAGATGTGTTCTTGAAAAACCCAAAATAGAAGGAAATTGCATAAGTATAAAGAAATGCAATTTAAAAAAAAAAAAAAAAAAAAAGGCCTGGAAAGGCTGTGCAAATGAAAATAAAGAAAACTTTGAGAAATTAAAAGCCACCAAGCTGAATTGGGTGCAAAAAGCTTGCTAAGAGATTTACAATGTTGTGAGTTTTTGGGGTTGTGTGTGTTGGAGAGAGGTTCCAGAAATTGCTTTGTGAGCTTCCTTTTATAATAGTCTAATTACTTTGCCCCCAAGTCTTTCAATAGGATGCTGCCACATGTTTGACTAAGATGGCTTGTACTTTGGAGTAGGTAGACAGTTGTCCATGAGCTAAGAATAGGCTGAAAAATATAGTAAGGACACCAATTTAAACCCAATAATTATTTACGGGGGCCATGACCCATTTTGAGAGGGTATAAACAGGGGGAGAGGGGATTTGAACTGTAGTCTTAAGTGGATGAGTAAATACTCTCAATTACTAGAGTTACAAGCTCCCACAAGAAGGTTAAGAGGGAATCAAGGTGAGAAGAAGATCCAAGTCCGCATAAAACAGTGTAACAGTGCAAAATATTTACCGAAATTCAAGTTCAAATCATTCATGTTAAAGCCTTTCAATCCAAATGGACCTAAAACTGTTTTATGTTTAAGAAATGGACATCTCATATTACTATTAACTTAGAGCCCCTTTTCTCAAGCACAATGCAAGGGGTCTATTAAGACAACATCTTCACAGAGTTAAGGCACCTAGTAAATCATTATAAAATATTAAAGATCCGAGACTCGTATAGTCAAATAACCATACTTTGAATATGTACCTAGATCGGAAGAAGTACAAAAGTACAAATAACAACAACACAGACCATATTTGCATCAATGATTAACAGCTTCACCAGCACAAACTTCAATATAAGTAGCACTGTAAAGCTAGTCTACCCACATCTCAAAATTTATAAACTGAGACAACAGCACTAAAGGGATGCTAATTTACAGAGGAGCAGCATACAAATTGTGCCCAGTATGGTCTTCCCTTGACTTTCCTCTTTTCCCTCTTAATCTCTGAAGGATACCTTGCTGGTGAGTTCCATTCTTTCGCATTCTCTTTCTTAGGAGCCTGACCTTCCGGCGATTCAGGTTTCAGAATGGAGTTCACTGTTGTCGCAACAGGGCCACCATTCTTTGCTGCTTTATCATCTTTCTGAAGCACAGGAGCTAGCCTTTCTTTTTGGTTTGGTGACTTTGCTTTGCTTTGTAGAGAGGCCTCACCCAAAAGGCTTTTCAAAGGAGTGTGTTGCTTCTCAGTGCTCCAGTTTGTTACCTTGGCGATGATCTCTTCGTTTTTCTTTCTCCCATGTGATTCATTCACAACCTGAGTAATAGAAGGAAACCACCCAGCTTGCAAAGATGCAGATTTTGGCTGTTCTGGGTTCTGTGAAGTCTGGATTTCGGAAGCTTTTTGGTCATCCCCACCTCGAGGTTCAACCAATGTCATAAAAGATGGTGCCTCAAACATATCAGATTTGTCAGAGTATTGCCTCACAGATCCAGCTTTTGACTTCTTCATGTCGGTTTTCTCTTCTAATGAAGCTTGGAAATCTGTAGTAGGTACAGCTTCAGCTTCATTAACAGCCTGTGCATCTGATTGCATCGAAAGAACTGTTGCATGCATCAACAGCAAATAGCAGAGTTTAGAAAAGCTAACTCATCTTTTTGTGCATAAGCATCGAAATAAGGTATTTATGTATTGAGCATAAGTAGCATTGCACAAGGAGAGGATAGTCTAGAAAAAAAAAAATGACAATCGAAATAATTGTAAATCCACCACAGGGTGCCCATATGCAAATGAAATATAGAAACTGATCCAAGGAAAACCATATAAAAATTATTGAACGATTCTGGACCCTCTGAGTTAGAGATTTATAGCGAACCAAAAATACATATAAACTCTTATATAAGGAATCATTCATAGAAAAATTTAAGTATGTATTCATTTGTTTTTCTACCTCCTGCAATGACATAATCAAATCAAATGATAAAATCCACTTGGTTATACCCATCTTCAGTACATAATTGCAGATCATTGTTTTGGGTCACGATTACTCTTCTCCAAGTCACAATTACAGAAAGTAGGACAAGAAAAAGCAGTACTAGTGCAACAGTTGTTATATTATTATGCTAAATAGAGAAAATTTGTTTTACAAAAGTTAATACGGAGACAAATATACCTGAAACAGATCCCCAGTTGCCTTCAAGACTGTCAGTTTGGCTATTTGAGTCAACTGAAACATCAAATGCAGATGAACTTGGCTGTTGTCTAGCAAGGTTCTTATCACTTTCTTCTTGCAAAGATTGAGAACTAAACCCGGAAGCAACTCCTCGAAACTCTCTGGAGTGGTTATCTTCAGCAGCTGTGAAACTTTGAACAGAAGATTCAGCATCTAAAGAAGAAAGACCTAGTTCTTTCATCCCACAGTCCGCCAAACTCTTCTGTGACAATTCGACATCAGGAGCATGATCTGGCCCAGCAGCAGTACTGGCTCCAACTTCTACCTGGACTTTTTCATTGCAATCAATCTCATTTTCTATAAGACCTTGCTGTGTCTCTGAAACTACATTGAGGCCAACTCTGCTAGAATTTGAACTGCTATCTAAATGTTTGGTTTCAACCAGCTCCATCATAGAACCATCCCTTGCATCTTCTGCAACAGTTTTGGATTCATTAAAATCAATGGCAGAGTCGAGGGTTAAGTTTGGTTTCAGCAAAAGATTTTCCTCAATGGGTCCTTCCCTGCTTTCATTTGCATATATAACAGTCCTTTCAATGTCAACAGAATCATTGCTGTTGTGTAAATTTGTTGCCGGATCAACTTGATGTTCACAAAGACTACCGGCAGATTCCAAACTAGTTATAGGGTTCTCTGCAAAAAATTTCTCTGTAGATTTTTTACTGTAGTCATCCCCAGTTACAGCATACTTTTCAGCTTTCTCAAGATCACCATCATCCCCAATTATATCACACGTTTCAGTTTTATCCTTCTCATAAGCACCAGCATCTCCACCTTCATGTGAGTTGGCTACTGGATTAACTTGGAGTTCCTGGAGACAACTAGCAGATTCCAAATTACTTACAGGGTCTTTAGCAAAAAATGTCTCTGTAGCTCCTTTGCTGTTGTCATCCCCAGCTAACGTACACTTTTCGGCCTCTTCATGATAACCAGCATCTCCAATTATATTACATTTTTCACTTATGCCCTTCTCATAATCACCAGTATCATCATCGTCTTCATGTAAGTTAGCTGCTGGATTAATTTGGATTTCAGTGGGATTTTGGGTACATTCCAGAGTAGTTATAGGATTCACAACAAGATTTTCTTCTGCAGGTCCTTTGCTGCCGTGGTCTCCACCTAAATCATCTTTTTCATTATCATGCAGACCCACTAATCCAGTTGTTTGATTTATACCAGCATTGCTGGAAGCAATCAAGGTATTCGCATCAGATAAGACATTTGTAGCACTTTCTGATAAGTTCACCTGTAAAGACTCATTGCAATTATCATAAGATTCATGTCCTTCAGGAGAGCTGACCATATGGCTTTTAGCTATCTGAGGCAACACAGCATCTGCAGGGCCTGCTATTTGAACTGAACTCTGGTTTTCAGTAATCTTGATCTGAGACATATTGACTTCCTCTTCAACAGGCACTTCTTTAACCATTGGCTTGCTGCTGCCTTCATCCAAATCATGCATATCTGAAGAGACCACGGTGCCTCCACTTAAATGACTAGAATGGAAAGTGTGGAAATTCTCCTCCAAAAAAGGATTCTTAACATCACTTTCCTTATCATTAAATTGTTCAAAAGAGTCCAAGAAAGTATATTGGTCTAGTTTCTCTCCTTTGTGGTTTTTAAAATCTTCAAGCATCGCCTCAGGATTGTCGACCACATGTATGTCATCAGGCACAGAAATCACATGGACATTTGCATTCCCTTCTCCATTCTTGTTGCAACTCTCAATTAATCCACCAGAACTGATATAGTGTAGTCCGTCTGTAGTATCCACCTTATTTTCAGCAGTATCAACGGCAGTATTCACATGTTCAAAAGATTCAACTTCAGGTGGGAGATCAATTTGGGGAATATACAAATCAAACCCATGACTCTGCTCTTTCTCTGATGGAACAACTTCATCATCTCGCACAGGTTCCGAATTCATTTCAACTGTTCCTTCTAACTTAGAGACACCCTCAGCTGTTTCACCAGCAACTGTATTGGGTGAGCTCACAACGTCCGATAAGTTTCTATCTAGATTAGTTGCTTCAGTTCCCTTCACCTCAGCCTCCTGTGCAACAGATGTTAAAGAGCTCTCAATCACACTTTCAGGAGCATGGCTCTTCTTATGATCTTCTGATGCATCTGTCACCATCTCATATTTAATGGGGTGTAAGTCATCTTTTGAACCATTCGTATCAACAAGAAGCACAGCTGATTCTTCAGTTTTACCATCTGAAACAGAACTCGTTACTGAATTGATGTCAGATGTTGACAACCATCCTCGGAATTCTGGTGCATACCCCAACTGATTAGTTGTATTCTCTGGAATTTCGGGATTTTGCATTAGGTTGTTGGGAGATAAATTGCCTAGTGGATCAATGGTCTCTGCATATTTATGTAAATGTAACCATTCTGTAAAAATTGTCATAAGAGAAACAAAACCAGGATTCTATCTTAAAACTATTTTCAGCCAATTACAATATTGATCAAAGTCATCTTCCCACGGGAGAAAAAGAAAGAAAGAAAGAGAAATGAAGTTCTATCTTTTTATTGAGGAAATGCATTTCACCCTTACATGTCAAGAATACAGTATTTTCATCATATAGAGGGTAAACATTTTGCAACTGATGCACTGACTACTGAAGTCAGGTGGAGAAATATGAGGAAAAAATATATTTCACTCTTACATGCCAAGAATACAGTATTTGCATCAAAATAGAGGATAAACTCTGCTTCCCATGTACTCAGACGACAGAGGTGAACAAAAATGAATATGGGATAAATCTTCACATAAAAAATGCACTCAACATATCTTGGAAAACTTAATATTCCATATGCAGTAGGTTTTAATTTTATCCGTTATTTGAATATCTTCGTCAGTTCGGCAAAAGTTTTGGTGGTAAGTATCAAATCCAACATGACATGCCTCCTACTTAACTGAGTCACTTTTTCAGCAGCATTAAAGCTATTTTGAATACAGCTAATCAGCCACCCAGTATAGCACCAAATTAAAATGTGATTGGTGTGTGCTATAACAAAAATTGGACAAATATTTCCATATTTTTATTGGCTTTATAAGAAATTATTTCCATATTTTTCAAACCCCATGAACGCTTTATCACTTAAGTCTCGATAAATAGACTTAAAACTAACTTGTATACATGCAACATTCCCATAACTTGTTTATATACTGATGTTTTCCCCCACCTAATATTATGAAAATACTCATCATTCTTCAGATAGAGTTGGAGACTAGAAGAACTTCCTTTTTGCTCTAATAACCCTAAACATTAGCACCAACGCCTAAGGAAAGTACAATTACCTGATTTACTATAACAAAATATACACAGTACATGATCCATTTTGCAAGCATTTCAAAGAATGGGTTGAACAAAGACTGTAGCAAAGACATCATCTAGAAGAGAATAAACATGGACCAACGTATATGGTCAAAGATGTTTTAATGAATTTATAAAAGAAATTAAAACAAAACTATCAATCTGGCATGTATGTAAGTAATACATCAAATCCCCCAGATGCAGCCTTAAGTTTTTTTTTTTTTTTTTTTTTTTTTTTTTTTTTCAGGCCATTAGATGCAACCCGTAAGCATTCATGTTTTGGTGTTGACATTATACAATCCAGAGATTAGCACTTGCAAGTAGCAACAAAATTAGTAATTAGTTTCAGCCAAATACTGACTTAGTTGACAAATAAATGACAGCATAAAACAGTACAATAATTTGAAATAGTACACATTGTGAATTTAAACATGTCAAAATATTTATCTTCTTTCAATTCCTAACCAAAAAACAACAAAAACAATGGGAAAAAGGTTTTTCCTTCTGGAGGGTGAGGCTCAATAAAGAAAAATAAATGCATAAAGAGAGAAAAAAAAAATTCAACACTAGTTCCACAACCCACATAATTGTTCCAATAGAGCCAAGATGTAGCCATTGACCATATATCATGTAAATATCACTTATATGCTCAGTTTGCCTCTATATACATCGGTGTGCAAAATAGAAACCTAGGAAAATTAACAAAGATGTATTGAATTAGAAAAATTGTAATTATCAAGGAGAAGTTGGGTTATTTCCTAACTTTGAGTATTTGCTTCAGAAAATGAATTAAACTCACTAGATATTTGTAATATGACAACACTGTTTTTGAAGCAGACCATCTGTTAGAACTAAACGAGAGATAGTTTCTTTAGAGAGACGATAAAGAGAGACAAAGTAGTTTCACAAAGAAATGAAAGAAAGAAAAAACCTAACCTGAAACAATCGGGACAGTATGACAAATAATGATATTCCTACCAAGATTATCCGTACAATTCAACAGAGTTCACAAGGAGTTATCCCCTAAAACTACAAATTGTTACCTGAAACACTTAAGTTGTCACGACTGCTGACAATCTATACAGCCTGCATTGACTAGTACATGAACAATGAAAACTACAATCGAATTACAAAGGAGATCAATTATAAACATTTCAGGTGTCCGCACTCTAAAAGATCATGCAAGCATAGAGATGGTAACTAACAAATTATAAATAGTCCTTTAGTTACTGTATCCCAGGTAACCTGTAGTAGTGACATATTCCTCGAAAGGCAAGAACCTATTATACCATTTAAAAGACTAGATATTATACTGTCCTTAATGTTCTAATTGTAGAATGAAGAAGTCAAAATTTTAAAATGCATTCATTGCATTGACCCTCCACAATTAGACTATAGACTATTTCATGGAATAGGATAAAACCGTCTCTCTGAAACCTTGAAAACAAATCAGGTCCACTAACTTCCTAATTAAGCAATTAAAATAGCTACGTACTCCTTGCAGTGAGCTACAGAACCCAAGAAGGATCATCCCAACCATCAATTTAAGACTACCCTGTAATACTTCTTTTTTCCTGATAAGTACAGTATCCTGTCATACTTCATGCAATAACATTAAAGGGACAATTGTGTTTGTTGATTATAATTCATTTTATTTATGTTTGAGTGCCCTCATATAGAAATAATAATGTAACAACTATTAACTACATAAAAGCAAATTCTCCATACCATAAACAGATACTTTAAGTAATCAAACACTTACTGATAAATAATTAAATCAGATATCAAGAAGACAGATAATATCAATCAATTGATCTGGTTCATTGAAAGGTTACCGGTGATTTCCCCATGACTAAGAGCTTGGATGGCATTCAAATCCTTCTTGGAAGCACTTTCCACATTAGTTGCTGGTTCTCGAACATCTTCTAACCCTTCACCGGTTCCTGCACCAAAACCACTTTCTGAAAATTCCGCAACAGCATCTGAGAACACCCCATCTTCTGATCTGATGGATCCTTCCCCAGTTAGACCACTACCCTTTTCATCATTGCTTCTTTCCAAGACTTTCGGACCTTACATAAAATTCACCAACATAAACAACTTCATTCAAGATCTAGGAAATAAAGAATAACATATTTAACTTCCCATTTGCTTATCAACAAAAACTGAGCAATAGAAACAAAACCCCTCTTACTGTTTTGAGATGCAATCAGAAACTGAGGAAATTTTATTGTTTGTTTGTGCAGGCTTCTCTTGCGTGTATTTGTTGCAGCTTTATAACTGCTGGTTTCTAACGAGTTTTACTTATTTAGTACTTTCCTAAAATTTAAAACAGCTTTATAGCATAGTTATACCAATCTCTCACCATGGCACAAACAGAGATCCAAAACTCCAAATTTTTATCTTTCCATATATTTTCTCAGCAACCAACAGGGCAGTTTATATAGAGAAAAATAAGGGATTATCAAGAACTAGATAACTCACCAGGGGTTTTGTGATCTTCATCAGAGTGCTCATCATCAGAAACAGTCGAATGGATATTCTCCACTGAGGCAATCTGCTTGTAACCCTCAATGGTTCCACAAATCCTCTTATGCGCACGTCTGTGTCTGGCACTTGGGTGTGGATTTGGAAAGGGCCATCCACATTTGTTACAAACATAGACTCCATGGCTCTCATGCCCTGCATATTCAAGAAGCAAAAGCAACAAAGATTCCACATTTGTTAAGGAAAACAAAAGAATGCCAAAACCAGACAAACATGCCAGAATAGAAAATTAACGGAAACCCATTAAACCCCAGAAGCAAACAAAACCAAGATTCAGTGAGAGTGTGAAAAGAAAGCGAAAGGAGAAGGATGATAAACCAAGAAAGCCTAAAACCCATAAATTATTTCCCACAGAAAACCAAGAACTACCAAAAAAAAACCCATAAAGAGACAAATCAAGATTCAGAGAGAGAGAGAGCGAAGAATAAACCAAACCTGAACTATGAGTTCTCCTTAGATCTTGGTCCTCCATATCCTAAGGAAGCAAAGAGTTGCAGCAGAGAAAAGAATAAAACAAAAAACAAAAAAGTGAGAAATGTAAACCAAATAAGAAGCAATGAGAGCAGAAGTCTTTGGGTGTCTGCGAGTCCAGAGTGGTGGTACGGAACAGTCTATGGGAGACAGCTTAGATAACGGCTTGACCACTCCTCCATGTGCGCATTTAAGGGATTCGACCAAAACAAAAAAAAATAGGGTTACCACCAATGATTGTTTAATACCCTCGAATTGTCTACATGGAGGTGCTTGGTATGAGATTACCAATGCTCTCATGGGGTTGTACTACCAAGGCTATCTTTGTCTTTCAACCAAAAATGACATAAATCTAGACAGATTTATTTTCCACTATTATGATATAGGTTTTTTATGATTAGAATATTAAATCTATTTATACTCATACAATGTTTGTATCATAACCGAATTTGTTTCTTACATATAATGAGATAGGTGTGGTGGGTTTGGCACTGCAGACATTGATAAAAAATTAATACGTGTGTTTGAAATTAATAAGGAACATGTGGTATCCTTCATTTATAGTAGATTTTATGAAATTCTTAGTAGGGTCAAGGAATTAAATTTTGGATTTTGAGAAAATTTTGATGAAAATTTCGAAGATTTTAAAATTTCGACAAAAATTAGACGCAGACGACAAAAATTACTATCAAAATACGAAAATTTTTAATGAAACTTTATCATATGTTTATTTAACATATTATTTACTAAATTGATAAAAAAAAACATTAAAAAAACTAAATTATATAGTAGGTTTCATGTGATATAAGGTGAATATAATGCACGCTGAAGCAAATACTGTTAAATAAAATTAGTAAAATAAATAAATAAAATTAGTATATTTTTTATACTGTATAATTTAATTATACACTAAAATCTAAACCCTAATACTCTATATACCCTAATATTCTTTATACTCTATAATCTATACATTAAACCCTATATACTCTATATTTTTTAGGATATTAGATTTTAGGCCCTTTAGGATATTTATAATTATTTTTTTATATAGAAATGAATTAGAATTTAAGGTTTAAAATAACTAAACGAAATCTCAAATCTTTTTTTTTTTTCTTTCCAATTGCCCAAAGGCCCCAAACCCCCCCTCCTTTTTTCTCTTCTTTTTTTTTCTTTCCTTACTTTTTTTCCTCGTGCCTCTCTTTTCAGTCTTTTTTTTTTTTTTAATCTTTCCTTCCTTTTTTCCTGTGCCTCTCACCCAGCCAAGCTTTGTCTTCAATAAGTGTAACAACCCAAATTTTAGCTTATGGTAATTTTGTTACTTAAAATTTTCAAACTTGTTTTAAGGTTTGTTTAAAAGAATTAAAAATTTTCTTGAGTTTATTTTAACTAACTTAGATCTTTGGTTGTGGTTCTAGAGCTTAGTTGTGTGGAAATGAAAATTCAAGAATTTGGCGATTATTATTTTTTTCAGAATTAAATTATGAGAGTAGGATTTTTCATAATTTTTTTGAAAGCAATTTGACTATTTTGAGGTCAGAGGAAATTAGTACTCATCAATACGAGTTCGTAGAATTTTTCAGTGAATTATTTGGAGTCTCGAGTTATTTTTGGTGAATTTCTGAAGTTGGAAAAAATAGAAAATAGGAAAATTTCGATAATTTCGATAAATTTCAGTGAATTTCGGTAAATTTCGTCGAAATCTTCACAAAAAATATTAAATATGTGTTTCGATTTCAAAACAAAAAAAAAACGAAATTTTCGGCAAAATTTCGAAATTTAATACCTTGAGTAAGGCTTATTAATTCATAGCCCCTAAACACTCTAGAATTTTTAAATTATACCTAACTTGATTTTCTAGTTTTTGCTGTCAATTGTTTTTTTTTTCTCGCTCATGGCCCCTCTTTTTGTTTTTTTCCAAATCGTGACAACAATTAGTTAGCTAAATATAAATTGTGAAGCAGTTATCAAGGAATCTAAACATCCGTCCCAAAACCAATTGTTAATTGGAGGAGTACCTCGAACCCTTATAAGTCACTATGCAAGGCCCTCACATTTTTTATGTGGGATCTTTCTCTCAATACGCCCCCGCACGTGTGGCGTCATTCAAGTCTAACATGTGGACAACTCATACTCATATTGGGTGATGTGGAGCATATGTGACTACTTGACCTAACACATGTGAGTGAATCTGCTCTGATATCATGAAGAAATCTAGGTATCCATCCCAAAACTAATTGGTCATAAGAAGAGTAACCCAAACCGTTATAAGTCACTATGCAAGGCCCTCACATTTTTTATGTGGAATCTTTCTTTCAAGAAGTTAGACCACTAAAGTTATATTTTTGCTTACTTTTTTATAATCTAATCCACATTGTAGTTTAAAGTTTAATTCTCAAGTTTGGAACTCAAAAGTTAAGAGTTAAATCATAAGTTTAAAATTGATGACTCTACACTATAATTAACCGTAAATTGAAAGACATAAACTCTACACTAATAAATTCCAATAACCCCTAATAAATTTTGTAAAAGATAAAAGTAAAATTATAGATGTTTCTAGTGATGAAAAATAAATATAAAAAAGCTAAGGTCTATAAAATAACTCCCGCTGAAGATTTCCACCAAATTTTTATTCTAACTACTAATTTGTTATTTTAATTTTTTTTATTACTTTGTTTACTAGCAATTGTAATTTTAATTTTATTTTACAAATGTTTATTATCAACATGAAATATAAATAGTGATTTTAATTTTATTTACTACTTTTTTTGTGATAAAGTTTATTTACTACTTTGTTTACTAGCAATTGTGGTAAGCCCCAACGTGTTTTAATGAATACCATAAAGCAAACAATTTTTATGTCTCCCACAAAATAGAATAAAAATGTGGTCTTCACATATTAATGGCAAAATAGTCCTAAACGTCCACAAATACATGCAGGAAAGGAAGTTTTAGAACTTTCATGCGCTTCATTGGATGGGATGTAAGCTTGGATGTCACGTGTCTGGTCCCATTGACTACCGTGCGCCACTGCAAAATATGTTTTTTCTTTTTCCGACTGCTAATATTTAAGCAAAAAAAAAAATTAAAAACATTGACTGGTAAATGGTAATAGACTTCAGTCACGTGACACTGTGGCAGTGAGATACACCATACGTGGCTCTCTACCTACTTTGTCCAATTTTTCAATTCGACATACACGTGAAGTCTTCTTAAAACGGTATACCGAAAATGAAGTCTCCTAAAAACGACACCAATATCCTGTCTTGAATGTCGCATTTTTTTTGTGTCTGTCTTGTCTTTGCCATCGTAACCATAGGTCCCTAACCACTCCATCAACAGCAAAAACAAAAAATGACCCACAACTACTCCATTCCCACCCGACAGCCACACAGACTGCAGACCATGTCCACCTAACGAAAATAATACTTTTGTTTCTTCTTTGGAAACTTGAAAAAAAAAAAAAAATAATAATAATAATAATAATAATACTTTGTTTCTCCTTTGGCATTTTTATTAAAAATTAAGTTTGAGAAGTACTTTATTTTCAGTTGATATATTAACCATCAACTCAAAATAAAATAGAAAGTTATCAAACAATTTATCATATTATGTTGTTGTTACCAAGGAGTAAAATTTCGGTTTAAATTTCGATGAAAATTTTTGTGAAAATTTTGATTTCGACAAAATTAGACAAAAACGATGAAAATTACTATTAAAATACGAAAATTTTCAAAAAAAATTAACCATATGTTTATTTAACATATTATCTACTACATTGATAAAAAACATTGAAGAAACTAAATTATATAGTAGGTTTCATGTGATATAAGGTGAATATAATACGCGCTGGAAACAAATACTGTTAAAAAAATGGGTCACTAATTAATAATTATATAAATAATACCTCAAATTTATTTATATTACAATATTAAATCATGAATTAAATAAGTATTCAATAAGATGAATATAATACGTGTTGAAGGCAAATATTGTTAAATAAAAATAGTCACTAATTAACAATTACATAAAAATGACCTCTTTTTAAGGGATATTTTAATCATGTTGAATCCAATTGTCCTTAAAACATATGTGGACAAATAAGAAAATGACATGTATTGTTATTTTCTAAACCCCTTAACCCAATAACCAAACACAATCTAAATAGATTGTGAGATCCATAAAATTTGTTTATAATTTATTTTGGAGTACATAGTGATTTATTGATAATTATTTTGTTAATTTAGAGATATTAGAATTTTTCTGAGGAATTTTGGAAGGCAATAAATGAATTTGAAGTCGTTGAAAAATAAGATTTATCGAGACAAGTTCACAGGATTTTACAGAACGTTTTTCGGACCTCAAAGTTAATTTGGATGAGTCATTTGGATTTTAAGTGATTTCGGCGGGCCATCGACGAACAATAAAAATTAAGAAAGGCCCCAAACCCCAATCAACCCTAAACCCTTTTCTTTTTTTCTTTTCTTTTTTTGTTTCTTTTTTGTTTCTTTTCTTTTCCTCCCGTGACTTCTTCAGTTCTTCTTCCCTCTCATTTCTCTCTCCTAGTCCGTCCTAGACTCCCACTGCCGCACTGCACATATCTTCTCTCTCCTCCCTCTTCCTCCTTCCACCTTCCACCTTCCACCTTCTCTTCTTCCTTCCCCGATCTCCCTCTCTTCCTCCTCTCCCTCCCCGATCTCTACTCTCTCTTCTCTCTCGTCTCTCTCCTCCCTCCCTAATCACCCTCAGACTCTCTCTGATCTGCCGCCTTTGGCGATGGCTGGCGACGAGGCTAGCTCGCCTCTTCCTCTGGTCTTCGCCTCTACCAAAAGTTTTGCAGAAATTTTGAAAGTTTATGGAAATTTTCAAAACTTCGAGTGAAAATGTCAAAATGTGAACGAAAATTTGTTGGTTTGGTGTTAAAATTTTCATACCCCTAAAAAACAAAAAAAATTTCCTTGGTTTTTACCATAAAAAGATGTAATGTCCTAAAATAATAATAATAATAATAATAAATAGATAAATAAACTTATTTTTATTGGGCTACATTTCTAAGTTTGGGCTTTAGCCCAATTGTCTACAAGATACAAAACCCAACTTAAGAAAAAAAAAAAATGGAAGAAGGGATAACACCAACGTCCATCAGCCTTCTCAATTTGGAACACCTAAGCTTAAGATCAATGGTGATGATCCCTTTAGAGGGATGAGTCCTTATCTAAATAATGATTAGATTCATCTCCTCTTAACTGAATATATAAGCCAATTAGACTATAAAGTGTGCTTAAGAATACTCTTGAGCAGCAAAACTGAACAGAGAAAAAGAAGTGAGCGAGAGAGAGAGGAAGAGAAAGAGAAAGAGAAAGAAAGAGAGAGAGAGAGAGAGAGAGAGAGAGAGAGAGAGAGAGAGAGAGAGAGAGAGTGAACTGGAAAGGGACAGAAAGGGGAGGGAAGAAACTTGAGAAGGTTAGAGTTCAAAGTTAAACTCTATTCTTCTTGGTTGTTTAGACTTTGCTTAAATAATTGAACTAACATCTTTTAGTCTCTGTGGTTTTTCTTTTTACTGTAGGAATCACAAGTTTTAGCCTCTTTTTAACTCCGAAGGATAGGAAAGAAGGTGAGCTCAAGGAACCATGGGTGTTCTTAGTAATTTTCTTTTGAAACTTTTATTTTTAAATTTTGTTTATACCTCTTTGTTTAATATTGTTAAACTAAAAATAGGTCATTTATAACCTTATTATAGTCATGGGAATAGGTTTTGAGGGTTGAAAACGAAAGAGAATGAAAAACCAAGAAACATGAAAAATCTGGAAATTTTTTCAGAAAATTCGCATGTTCGTATGGCCTCTTTTCGGGCCTTATAACTTGAGTTTTAACCTTTCGTTTTTCATGTTCTTTATATGCTTGTAAAGAGGTGGTGCAGAGCTTTAAAACAAGTATAATTTTGCTCAATTTGGTGAAGGTTTGGATAGGTCAAAAGTCGAGTAAAAAATGAGATAAAAAAACTGGAAAATCTGGAAAACAGGGGCTGTTTTAAAGAGACGATGAACAATGACCAGCCAGCCACCCACTCGCACCGCCGGCGCATGGTGGCGCGTGCAGCTGTCTCCGGCGACCTTTTTCGCCCAATTTTCACCCTCCCAACTCTATTTTTCGATACGAGTCCATTGGTACAAATTTTGCGTCAATCCGACACCTCTAAGTTAGAGTGTGAGTTACACTCTTCTTAAAAAGAAAGTAAAATAAATTTAAATTTAATTAAGTTATATCTAAACTATACTGTTTTTTTTTTTACTTTTTAGACCCAAACACATAGAAACGGACCAAGAAGGAACTCGTGCTCAAGAAATTAAGGTAGAGTCTTTATTTCCCCAATGATTGGACTATATTACAATTAATCCTTGTGTCATGTTGTGTGATTTATTTTCTTGTGATAATTTATCTTTATTACTTGTGATGTTATTTCTTCATTAAATGTATCAAGTGCATTATATTTGTGAATAAGCTTTTATTATTAATCTTGTGTGTGCACTGTGAAATTCCTAAGTCTGTGATACACTCAAATTGCGTAAGGTTAAATTATTATGCATTTACAATTTAATTTCTCTATACATGCATTAATGTTTATCTTTACATGCATAATCATAAGTGCATAAGGAAAGTGTGATTGTGAACAAGGTTAAGAAAATGATTAATTGAGACACCAAGAAGAGAGGGAGATGAACTTGGTGGTCTCATGATTTATTAGAGACACTAGGAGAAAGGGAGATGTACCTGGTGATCTCATGATTTGTGGAAGAATTATTGAAGGAAAAGTGGAATTAATAATATTCAAAACATTTGGGCATAAGGGACGGACGGGTGTTGGCTCATACTTGGGACATTCGGGGCCACAGTGGAAGGATGCACGGTATGGGACGTGTAGGCCTGTTTGTCTTGGGTATGTGTCAACGAGAATGGTTAAGGACTGAGTACACACATTCTCATTGCATATAATTGAAATCATTATCTGTATTTCTTTTCTTTTACTGAGACATTGATTAAATGTGATAACTAGCCATGAAGGATCACTATACCCTACTGAGCCTTAAAAGCTCACACCCTAATAGATCGTGCAGGTGATGGAAATATGACCGATAATGTGGAATACCCAAGGGAAATTTAGAGAATTTGCTGGAGTACTATGTTTTGTTTGTTTATCAATACATTGTAATATATAAGAAGATGAACATCTAGTATGATGGTACTCTTGGAACAATAATTTGCTAAATAAAGTCTATTTTTCATTTTCACTTTACTTAGTTTCTTCAATTATTTTATATTATTTTCTTTTCTTTTCACGTTTTAATTGTAGAAATAATTTTATTGATCTGCAATTAGGACGTAAGTCACGCTTCACTCCGAGTTATTAGATTTTATTCAGGATTGGGGCTTGACAAAAGACATATCACGGCTTAGAGACGGAGGGTCGTGAATCAAGGAGAGATTTTACTTCTTTTTTTTTTTTGTGATGTCGGCATGCCACTATTCGGCCTATAGTAGCCGTAATAGAAAAGATTGATGAAAAGGTTGAAAAAAAAGTACTATAATTCATATGAAATTGATATTAAGAGGAATTCTTAGCAGAGCTACAAAATCCTTAAGTCAAGAAGTCAGACAAATGGAAGTTCCTGTAGAATGAATTCTACATTCTTTCCATTTCTAAAAACCACACTCGCGAAAGAGAGCTTGCACTTTTATTCCCCAATGAGCTCAATCCCTCCATCTTCTCCTAGCGTGGACTAATTAGAGGTCATATATTTTTGTGTGACTAGAAGAACCAATGATGGAGAGCTTGTGAATTCGCACTTTGATAGGCTTCTAATCAAGAAAACAAGGTATGAATCCTCCTTGGATAAATCATGTTTTATTGCATTATATTTCAATCTGAAGCATAATCATATAAATTTTTATTTTCATTGCGTTTATATGATCAATGTCCAACAATGGTATCAGAGCCTACTTCGGTTAATTGTTATATGTGCAATATGATGATTTATTGTTTGGTTCTGTTTTTGCGTTACCTTCATGTATATGTATGATTTTTCTGGGTTATTCTAGGTTTATATATATGTTATTAGTTGACTAACATGGTAGGTATAATTAGAATAAAGTTTAATCATGCAAGGAAGGTGAGAATTGACAATTTCAGACCTCAAAGGGCTTGCCGATTTTTCAGAAAATTTTGCAACGTCCCATGTTAATTTTTCTGCATATTTTGAATGTCAATATGATGTAGAATGAGTATGAATTTTATGAGAATTTTTCTGTAATTTTACGGTACTCGAAAAGATGCCAAAACGCGAAAACAGTGTGCGAAAAGGTGTAGGAGGATGGCCCCGGAAGTGGTTGGTCGGTGGTGCAACAACCACCACCATGTGTGGAGGTGCTTCGGGGCTGCAAGGGACCTCTTTGGACGTGCTGGTCAGCTGGAGGTGGCTGGAGTTGTTGACTCCTATTCATGATCCTTGATTTTTGGTTTCCATTATCCATAATCCCTTGTATTTTGGTTTTCGTTTATCGTGTTCCTTATTTTGTGCTGTTATCCATATTAATTTAATAATAAAGTATTATTAGTTATTTGAATATTTGGGCTGATTTATTTCAGAAATTTAATTGCCCAAATTATTTAAATAATAATTGTTTGGATAATTTCGATTTTGTGGATAAATAGGCCTAATTGCTTGAATGGTTTTCTAAGCAAAGCTAGCCCATGGAAAATAAGGAAGGACCAACTGTAGGAGGAGGTTTTAGCTATGAGCAGTTGACTCCTAGTCCCTCTCCTTGGTTGAAGGGATTTATTTATCTCTTATTCCTTGATTTTGGGTTATCAATTTATCCATATCCCTAAAATCATGCCATTATCCATGTGTTATTATGTAATTAGTTTGATAATATGCTATTATCAGTTAATTAAATACTTTGGGCTGTTTTATTTTGAATTTTAATTGCCCAAATTATTTAATTAATAATTAATTAGATAATAATGTTATTTGGATAATTGGTTGTTCCTTGAATTTTAGATATATATGTTTTTATCCAATCCCTATTTTAATGTCATTATCCATCTTATTATTTGATAATTGGGATTATCAACTAATTAGATATTTTGGGCTATTTTATTTTAAATAAAATCCAAAGTTATTTAATTAAGAGTTAATTAGATAATAAAAATAAATGGTGATTTGGGCCTAATTATTTTAAAGAGTTTAAAAATAAGGTTAACCCAATAGGGAAAGCCACCACCCAAGCCCATGTTTATTAAATTGGATTTAATAAATGTTTAAGTGAGACTTAATGGGCCATACACCAAGTCGGTACACCGTTGAACCAAGCACAAGGAAGTTGCGCTAAGAAATAAAGATTTTATTTGCTTGTATGATGAGACTAAATTAAATAAATGAATCTCTCATTAATATTAAACTTGTAAAGTAATAGGCCTTTTATCATTATGAAAAACAGAAGTCACTTGACTATTTATTGGCTCCAGACATGGGGGTTAAATTTTCCTTGTGACCTAATTGTTTATAAATGCATGTGATGTGGATGGGGTAGGAACTCTTTATAGGTCTTTAACAAATATGTTTGGTCCATATTGACTGCGTATACCTGCTAGAATGATGGGATAAGTTTAAACTAAGTCAATGAGCTTTTAACAGATATGTGGACTCTATTTCTACTTAGAGGCCAAGAAGATTGGTAATCACATAAGATATGAATGGACAAGTTGTTCTCTCATTGCACTTGTTAGCGCCCTTAACAGATATGTGGAGTAACTTTGGGTGTAGTGAGCTTCCAACCTCACTAGGAATTTGATTCTAGAATTAATTTCCACTGAGGGATGTGAAATTCTGAAAAACTAGTGAGAGTACCATCATATATTTTAGTATGCTCCTAAACACTGATGAAAATATCTGCTAATGAATAAATTATTTATTCATTTTCTGTAGTGAGTGATATGTTTAATCCATTCTCTTAATTACTGGGCAAGAACATTTTGACTGAATGATGTCGAAATGACAAAATTTTGTTTTGTCATTCGATATCAAGTGTATCCTACAAGCTAAAGTGTTAGCAAAAGGAAGTAGGACGAGGCTTGAGAAGACATGTTTGAAACTCTAAACATAGAGTCCATTGAGTTGTTGATTCAGTTGAGTCATAGATTTTGATGCTAGTTATCATGCAATGACTTGTAGGAACATTAGGTTTGGTTATACTGCTGTATATGGACCAATGTAGACATCTTGAAGTTGGAACATTAGGTTTCGTTAAGCAATCAAATTGTTTAGCTTCATGCAAAATGTAAATGGATTAAGTGTATATAAAAGGATAGTGGGAGCGTAAATGCTTTTGATAATTCCTTCTGTGGATTATGTATTGCTAATCGAAAATGATGTGCAATGCTAAAATAAGTCAAAGTATGGTTATCCAAAATCTTCTCTATGAAGGATTTAGGAGAAGCCAAACATATTTTGGGTATTAGGTCTACAGAGATAGATCAAAAAGGCTTTTGGGAGTGTCTCAATCCACATACATAGATAAGCTGTTGTATAGGTTCAACATGCAAGACTCGGAAGGTACTTTACTACCCGAGTGACATGCATAAAACTATCAAAGGAAATGTTTCCTAAGATACCGGAAGATATACAAATGTTGAGAAGCAGACCTTATGCTTCCACAATTTGTAGTTTGATGTATCCCATGATATGTACTAGGACTGGTATTGCACATGTTATAAGTGTAACCAGCAGATATCAGTCCAACCCAGAAGTAGCCCATTTAAATGTGTTCTTAAGTACTTGAGAAATACGAAGGACATATTTCAAGTCTATGGTAGAAGAGAGTTGTAGGTGATAGGTTATACCGATTCAGATTTTGCATCAGATGTAGATGAGCTGAAGTCCACTTCAGGGTTCATCTCGATTTTGAACGAAGGTAAAGTTACTTGAAAAGCTATAATCATAGTATAGCAGCGGACTCAAAAACTTAGACAAACTATATCACAGCTTCAAGACGTGATGTTTGGATTAGTTAGTTCATTTTTGAACTTGGATTGGTTCTTCCTTTTAATTAAAGGTAATTGTCTATTGTGATTAAAATGAAGTTATAGCGCAATCAAAGGAACCAAGGTCTCATCAATGATCCAAACACATAGACAAACGTTTTTATGTCCGGAAGGAGATTGTCTCCAAAGGCGACGTCAGTATCTTCAAAATATCTACAAAAAACAATGTAGCAGATCCACTGACTAAAGTCATGTCTCGAAGACAACTAGATCATTATCTCGAGGGGATGAGGTAGCACTTAGTAGTCGATTGGCATTAGTGCAAGTGGGAGATATTGGAATATGCCCTAATGCAAATCATTTTAATAAACGTATTGTGTGTATTTCTAACATCATGGACAAACTTGTCTTTTATGTTCCATCCTTCATATACATATTATATCATAATATATTTGTATATGCATAAAGAGGTCTATGATTTCAAGTTAAAGGAATAATTGTCCTAAAATAGTTAGGATAGTGAGACTTATATTCTTTAGTACTTGAAATCAAAACTGTTCCTAGTTGCAGGATTGATATCTGGACAATATCAAATCCGGTAAAACGAGCATGATCTATCTCTGCTTAATGTTTAGGATAATCGGTCTCAGATTATCGGTGTAGAGACACTAGAAGAAGATTATGGGTGCCAGTATATGGTTCACTAAACGTGACCAAAGTAACAAATACTTGTGCGCTCGGTCGCTATGCTTTGACTGAATTATAAGGCTAGGCTCCTAGAGTTTATTTAAAGGTACATATTGGGCATAGTTACTGACGTATGAGGACATATGTGTGTTCAACAAAGAATCCATCACTTCTGGTAATATGAGAGATGTTTCAAGAGGCAATAGATGTGTAGATTCAGGAATCTTTGGTCATTGTAGACTCTTTTAATCAATCCTAGCCCTCCATTACACATTTAATATGGGGAAAATGTTTAAAAAATGATTTAAAATTTGACCCTTGTGTCAATTCAGGATGCGTATTATGGGTTGCATCACTGTGCCCCCTTAACTTTAATTTTGAAGCTAATTTGCCCCTTGCATTAGTCTAGTTACATTTTTCGTCCAAAAAATGGCCACGAGCGTGAAGTGGTGTGACTTCTATGGACTTGTATTACAAGTGGTTTTAATTTGTACCCTCCAATCTCACCTACGTTGTCTATAAATAGAGACTCACTCCCCTCATTTTCACTAGCTTGCACCTTCTCTATCAATGAGTTTTCAGAGCCTCTTTCTCTAAAATTTCATCTCTCTCTAGAAAAATTTCTACATTAGGGAATACCACAAAGATGGAAGTCCTCCTCAGTTGAAATTTTTTTCTTTCTTCCTTGAAGCAAACTCCTTATTTAATTTTTGGTTGGGTTGTCATAAGGGCATTAAGGTTTTTGCAGCTAGGACATACAACCAAACATTAGGCTAATTATAGGGAAGTTACGTAGGATTTTCGACTAGTCTACGCTACTAGAGGTGTTCAAGTAAGGTCCCTTAACCTTGCACTTGGTTTTTCATTTTTAGATTAAGTTTTTAATTATTTAATTAGACTTTAATTAATTATTCTTGTTAATTATTTATTTACATTATAAAAACCAACTAAAATGCCAACTTATTATTCTAATAGTAAACGCAAGAACTCCAAGGAAGAAGGATATCATTTTTTAAAAATCCTTTCCCTAATTGATAAACTTGATAACTAATAAAGCATTAGGAACAAAATAAACTCAGTTAGTAGGAGATTGGAGAAGCGAATGTAACCACAGTTGGTTCAAATGTTATAATTTTGCAAAAAATATAATATATATTCTTTCTTTATCAATGCAACAAAATAGTACAAAAGCATATTACAAATAATCCAAATAGAAGACCAAGAAAAAAGCCAATAATTTAAAAGAAAATAATATTCTCATAGATCATGATAAATCATATTGGAGAGTTCATCAACTAAAGATTAAGGTCATCACTCACTAGTATATGAGTAACCAATGAATTAAAATTGATACGATAATAAAGTCTACCACAATAAACTCTTGGTATATAACATTTATATCCATTGAAAAATCTGTGATCTCAGCATGATTTTGGCCAACTGATTTGTCATCGACATCAATTAGGCCACACTATATTATGGCCAATAATTCAAATAAGAGACAAAAAACAAAGCGAATAAGTTAAAAGTAAATGAATTTTTATCGATCAGTATGAAACATAGTTTAGAACTTTATCTACTCAAGATTATGGTCATCACTCCCAAGTATATGCATAATTAATGAATGAAAAATGATACGCTGATATAGTCTACAACGATAAAATCTTGGTATAACAGCTACATTCCCTGAAAAATCGGTGATTTTAGCATTACTTTCAACAACAAAAATGTCATCAACATCAATTCGGTTACACTATAATGCAACCAATAATGCAGATAAGAGACAAAAACAAAGCAGATAACATTATCATCAATCGTGATAAATTATAGTGTAAAATGACTTGTTTGATTCAATTTCTGAATAAAGCCACTATGAGTTAGAATATATACTTATTATAATATATGTACATAGATATATCTTTTAAGCATAGTTGTTAATTCAGGAATGATAAATTTGATTTATCGAGTAAATTATACACCTTTTGTGTATCTGATATTCCTACTGTTGCCACTAGCAATAAAATTATTTCTGTCCTCAAGCAAGCTATATAGAATCGAAACTAAAAGTTAGTCTTTGGGTTTATGAACTTCTACACTATGATTCATCACGATCAGTAATAATGTTATTTACTTTTAAGTTATAAGCTTTGTTTTTGGTCTCTTATTTGGATTATTGGCCACATCATAGTGTCGCTTGATTGATACTAATAATATGTTTATTATTAAAAATTATGTTGATCGAGATTACTTATTTTTCAGTGGATATAGTTGTTATATTAAGATTTCATTGTAGTTGACTTTATCAGCATATAAAGTTTTATTAATTTGTTATGTATATATTTGAGAGTAATTATTATAATCTTGCATTAACGAACTTCTACATTATGATTCATCGATTAATGATAATGTTATTTTCTTTAAGTTATTGGCTTTGTTTTCTAGAAGAAATTATAGATTTAGTCCAGTTATTTTATAGCTAGTTCAATTTTGGTTCACAATCTTTTTTAAGTTCTGTTTTGGTCCACTAATTGTTCCACTTGTTCAATAAAAATTCAGATTTGTTTTCTCAAATTTGACTTGCCTTTTACCCTATCAAATCTCACCCAAATTCAGCAAACATATACTTGTTTTAAAGCTATGCATTTCTTCTTTACAACCATATAAAGATCATTCAAATTGGAGTTCTAAAACTCAAGATAATTGACCCTAAAGTAGGGTACCTGAAATTGCCAATTTTTCAAACTTCACCCAATCTTAATTCTATTAGATTATAATACTCCAAATTTGTTTTTATGACTAAGAAATGATAAAATATAACTTATATTTCAATTATAATTGAAGAAAATACAACCCAAAAGATTTAAAGTTACAAATCTGGACCTTTATTGAACAAATGAAACAATTAGTGGACCAAAACAGAACTTAAAAAAGATTATGGACCAAAATTGAACTAGGTATAAAATAAGTGGACCAAATCTATAATTTCCTCTTGTTTTTTATAACACAAGATTAATGATGTCACTTCTTAAATAATATTTTTACAGTTATTCTTCTGATGCAGAACGGATGGCGGAGAAGTTTATGCAACAGCTTGATCGTTCCAAACCCAAGAAATTTGGGAAATGATTTCTACTAGTCGGAGGGTTTGGCTCTGAAAGTGGTACTAATGCATATCGTTTCGAAGGGAATCGCGAAACGAGTCAAACTCATTGCTATGCTACAATGTATGGGCTTTTTCGGCCATTTGAGATCGTTTAGGGCCTCAAAACTGCATTCTAAACTTTTAGACATTTTATTTATTTTCGTTTATATTTTTTTTGGGGTTTGTAATTACCCGTGGGCCTTAATTCTATGGTTGTTTGCGCCGTAGGATTTCTTTAAACGTACTTAAGCAATTTTTACAATTGCTAGCCAAATTATTATATTATTATTTTATCAAACTAATTGTTGAGGTTTTCTCTCAATTTCCTGGTGGATTCCAGGCTTCTTGTTCTTTTAGGTTTACGTTTGTAAACCTTAGCTGATTGTACTGCATCAAGTGGTATCAGAGCAGGTCTCTCCTCTTCGATATCGTTGATTCAAGTAATGGGTGACCGTGAAAATGCAGAACCAATCACTCGAGCGGATCTGGATGCCCAGAACCGTCGAATTGACAATCTGTCTGTGCATTTTGGTGAGATTCGAGATTTACTAAGGCAAGCGGTTGGCAATATTGGTGTTAATAATGGGAGAGTAGTCGCCAATAATGGTGGTGTCAATCAAGGGGGTGAAAACGTGGGAAACCCCGGGGGACGTCGTGTGCAAGAAAGTGACTCCGAATCTGAGGAGAAGATCAAAGAACTACCCCAGGAAAATAACCATAATCGTCCTAATAATAATCATCGTTTTGATGACTATCGGATTAAAGCAGACATTCCGAACTTTGCGGGTAACCTAAAGATTGAGGATTTCTTGGATTGGTTGGTGGAGGTGGAGAGGTTCTTTGAGATTATGGAGATTCAGGAGTCCAAGATGGTGAAGATGGTCGCTTTCCGTCTAAAAAGTACCGCGGCTGTTTGGTGGGATCAATTGCAGAATACCCGCCAGAGGCAAGGAAAGAGTCGTATTCGGACGTGGCGAAGGATGAAACAACTCATGATGGGCAGATTCCTTCCTGCAGATTACGAACAAATTTTGTATCGCATGTTTATAAGCTGCGTGCAGGGCAATAGAGCAGTGGCTGAATACACGGATGAATTTATGCGATTGGCAGAACGTAACCATCTGCAGGAGACAGAAAACCAAAAGGTTGCAAGGTATGTGAACGGGTTGAAATCATCTATTCAAGAAAGAATTGGATTGCAGAATATGTGGACCTTGCAGGAGGCGATTAACATAGCATTGAAAGCCGAGTTAATGGAAAAAAAGAAGCGCCAAATAACTTATCGGAGGAGTGCAGCAGATTCCTTTGAAACGAATGTTGTTGTTCCTGCTGATAAAGGGAAAACTGGGCAGAGTAGTGGGGGTGCATCGAAGTCTTCGAATTTTCCAGCTAGAGGAACGAATGAAAATGGTGGTAGGAATTTTGATAGAGGAGGGCAGTTCCATTTTTCGACTGGTTTTATGAAAATATCCAGGGAACCATATCTGATTGTACTGCATCAAGTGGTATCAGAGTAGGTCTCTCCTCTTCGATTTCGTTGATTCAAGTAATGGGTGACCGTGAAAATGCAGAACCAATCACTCGAGCGAATCTGGATGCCCAGAACCGTCGAATTGACAATCTGTCTGTGCAATTTGGTGAGATTCGAGATTTACTAAGGCAAGCGGTTGGCAATATTGGTGTTAATAATGGGAGAGTAGTCGCCAATAATGGTGGTATCAATCAAGGGGGTGAAAACGTGGGAAACCCCGGGGGACGTCGTGTGCAAGAAAGTGACTCCGAATCTGAGGAGAAGATCGAAGAACTACCCCAGGAAAATAACCATAATCGTCCTAATAATAATCACCGTTTTGATGACTATCGGATTAAAGCAGACATTCTGAACTTTTCCGGTAACCTAAAGATTGAGGATTTCTTGGATTGGTTGGTGGAGGTGGAGAGGTTCTTTGAGATTATGGAGATTTAGGAGTCCAAGATGGTGAAGATGGTCGCTTTCCGTCTAAAAAGTACCGCGGCTGTTTGGTGGGATCAATTGCAGAATACCCGCCAGAGGCAAGGAAAGAGTCGTATTCGGACGTGGCGAAGGATGAAACAACTCATGATGGGCAGATTCCTTCCTGCAGATTACGAACAAATTTTGTATCGCATGTTTATAAGCTGCGTGCAGGGAAATAGAGCAGTGGCTGAATACACGGATGAATTTATGCTATTGGCAGAACGTAACCATCTGCAGGAGATAGAAAACCAAAAGGTTGCAAGGTATGTGAACGGGTTGAAATTATCTATTCAAGAAAGAATTGGATTGCAGAATATGTGGACCTTGCAGGAGGCGATTAACATAGCATTGAAAGTCGAGTTAATGGAAAAAGAGAAGCACCAAATAACTTATCGGAGGAGTGCAGCAGATTCCTTTGAAACGAATGCTGTTGTTCCTGCTGATAAAGGGAAAATTGGGCAGAGTAGTGGGGGTGCATCGAAGTCTTCGAATTTTCCAGCTAGAGGAACGAATGAAAATAGTGGCAGGAATTTTGATAGAGGAGGGCAGTTCCATTTTTCGACTGGTTTTATGAAAATATCCAGGGAACCATATCTGATTGTACTGCATCAAGTGGTATCAGAGCAGGTCTCTCCTCTTCGATATCGTTGATTCAAGTAATGGGTGACCGTGAAAATGCAGAACCAATCACTCGAGCGGATCTGGATGTCCAGAACCGTCGAATTGACAATCTGTCCGTGCAATTTGGTGAGATTCGAGATTTACTAAGGCAAGCGGTTGGCAATATTGGTGTTAATAATGGGAGAGTAGTCGCCAATAATGGTGGTATCAATCAAGGGGGTGAAAACGTGGGAAACCCCGGGGGACGTCGTGTGCAAGAAAGTGACTCCGAATCTGAGGAGAAGATCGAAGAACTACCCCAGGAAAATAACCATAATCGTCCTAATAATAATCACCGTTTTGATGACTATCGGATTAAAGCAGACATTCCGAACTTTGCGGGTAACCTAAAGATTGAGGATTTCTTGGATTGGTTGGTGGAGGTGGAGAGGTTCTTTGAGATTATGGAGATTCAGGAGTCCAAGATGGTGAAGATGGTTGCTTTCCATCTAAAAAGTACCGCGGCTATTTGGTGGGATCAATTGCAGAATACCCGCCAGAGGCAAGGAAAGAGTCGTATTCGGACGTGGCGAAGGATGAAACAACTCATGATGGGCAGATTCCTTCCTGCAAATTACGAACAAATTTTGTATCGCATGTTTATAAGCTGCGTGCAGGGCAATAGAGCAGTGGCTGAATACACGGATGAATTTATGCGATTGGCAGAACGTAACCATCTGCAGGAGACAGAAAACCAAAAGGTTGCAAGGTATGTGAACGGGTTGAAATCATCTATTCAAGAAAGAATTGGATTGCAGAATATGTGGACCTTGCAGGAGGCGATTAACATAGCATTGAAAGTCGAGTTAATGGAAAAAGAGAAGCGCCAAATAACTTATCGGAGGAGTGCAGCAGATTCCTTTGAAACGAATGCTGTTGTTCCTGCTGATAAAAGGAAAACTGGGCAGAGTAGCGGGGGTGCATCGAAGTCTTCGAATTTTCCAGCTAGAGGAACGAATGAAAATAGTGGCAGGAATTTTGATAGAGGAAGGCAGTTTCGCAGTCAACCCCAGAAACAAAACCCATATGCCAGACCCACTACAGATATTTGCTATAGATGCGGCAAACCTGGGCATTGTTCGAATGTTTGCCCCGAGCGAAGACAGGCCAATTTAGTAGAAGTGGATGAACCTGAAGAGGAAGATGAAGAAGCGGCTGACAATGATTATGCAGGGTCTGAGTTTGCCCTTGAAGAGGGGCTGGAAAAAATTAATTTGGTGTTGCAGCGAGTCCTTTTGGCTCCAAAAGAGAAAGGGCAGCGGCGAAGTATTTTTCGTTCTCTTTGTTCAATTAAAAACAAGGTGTGCAGTGTGATTGTCGACAATGGCAGCTGTAAAAATTTCGTGTCAAAAAAGGTTGTCGAGCATTTCCATTTACGAACAGAGCTGCATGAGACGCCTTATTCGCTGGGCTGGGTGAAGAAAGGAACTTCAGTTCGTGTTACTGAAACTTGCCGAGTGCCGCTCTCCATTGGTAGACATTATAGGGAAGAAGTGTTGTGTGATGTGATTGACATGGATGCGTGCCATGTACTGTTGGGACGTCCTTGGCAGTTTGATTTGGATACGACCTTTAAGGGACGAGATAATGTGGTGTTATTTACTTGGAACAAACATAAAATTGCTATGGCTCCTATTACGCAGTCAGGACAGCTGAGTGTGCCAGAAAGAGGGAATTCCAGTTTTCTGACCTTGACTAGTAGTGAGCGGGAAATTAATGAAGCAATAACCGAAGCTGATTCTTTATTTCCTGTGGTACTGAAAGGTTTGTTGACGGTACACAAAGACACCGCCATTCCTCCTAAAGTGCAGCAGATGTTGAGGAATTTTCAGGAGCTCATCGCTGACGAATTGCCTAATGAACTGCCACCTATGAGAGACATACAACATCAAATTGATTTGGTACCCGGCGCTAGTTTACCAAATCTTCCCCATTACCGCATGAGTCCGAAGGAGAATGAGATTTTAAGGGAATAGATTGAAGACTTGTTGAAAAAAGGGTTCATCAGGGAAAGGATGAGTCCTTGTGCAGTTCCAGTCCTTTTATTTCCAAAGAAGGGGAATGCTTGGCATATGTGCGTTGACAGCCGGGCCATCAACAAGATTACAGTCAAGTACAGATTTCCTATTCCGCGCCTAAAAGACATGCTAGATGTGCTTGAAGGTTCCAAAGTGTTCACAAAAATAGACTTGCGAAGTGGCTACCACCAGATTCGAATTAAACCAGGTGATGAATGGAAAACGGCGTTTAAAAGCAAGGATGGACTATTTGAGTGGCTGGTGATGCCTTTCGGGTTGTCCACCGCGCCTAGCACCTTCATGAGGCTTATGAACCAGGTTCTTCGTCCATTTATTGGCTCTTTTGTTGTAGTTTATTTCGATGATATATTAATCTACAGCAGGACCAAAGAAGAACACTTGGTTCATCTGAGACGAGTCTTGGGCGTACTGAAAGAAAATTCGTTGTATGTGAATCTGAAAAAGTGTACTTTCTGCACCAATAAGTTGCTGTTCTTAGGTTTTGTAGTTGGTGAGGATGGTATACAGGTTGATGATGAGAAGGTTAGAACAATCCGGGATTGGCCGAGTCCAAAATCAGTGACTGAGGTGAGGAGTTTCCTTGGTCTGGCTACTTTTTACAGGCGGTTTGTACGGAATTTCAGCACCATTACTGCGCCTATCACGGAGTGTTTGAAGCGGGGCAGATTTAATTGGGGAGATGAGCAGGAGAAGAGTTTCGCTCTCATCAAAGAGAAACTTTGCACCGCTCCTGTTCTAGCTCTTCCAAACTTTGAGAGAGTATTCGAGCTCGAATGTGATGCTAGCGGAGTGGGAGTGGGTGCCGTGCTCTCCCAAGAAAAGACCAGTAGCTTTCTTTTCTGAAAAACTAAGCGAAGCCCGTCATAAATGGAGTACTTATGACCAAGAATTTTATGCAGTTGTCAGGGCATTGAAGCAATGGGAGCAGTACCTGATCCAGAGGGAATTCGTACTGTTTACAGACCATCAGGCCCTGAAGTTCATTAACAGCCAGAAATATGTTAATAAAATGCATGCCAGGTGGGTGACTTTTCTGCATAAGTTCCCATTTGTTAGCATAAGTCTGGTACTCTAAACCGGGTTGCTGATGCCCTAAGTAGAAGAGCTTCCCTGCTGGTTACTCTTTCTCAGGAAGTTGTGGGGTTCGAATGTTTGACTATCGCAAGCTTAGAGGAGCATTACTATTGGCCTGAGTTGAAGCGTGATGTAGGGGCTATTGGTAAGAAGTGCTACACTTGTCAGGTTCAAAATACCGGTTTATATATGCCTTTGCCTGTTCCTAACGATATTTGGCAGGATATTGCTATGGCCTTTGTGCTAGGATTGCCCCGAACACAAAGGGGCGTGGATTCAGTTTTTGTGGTGGTTGACAGGTTTTCCAAAATTGTGCACTTTATTGCTTGCAAGAAAACAGCTGATGCATCCAACATAGCCAATCTATTTTTCAGAGAGGTGGTCCGACTGCACGGGGTGCCGAAAACTATAACTTCTGATCGTGACACCAAGTTTTTGAGTCATTTTTGGATCACTTTGTGGAGAATGTTTGGAACTGCCTTGAACCAAAGTAGCACTGCTCATCCCCAGACTGACGGTCAGACTGAAGTCACAAATAGGACGCTGGGAAATATGATACGAAGCATCTGCGGAGAAAAGCCCAAGCAATGGGATCATGCGCTGCCACAGGTTGAATTTGCGTATAACAGCGCAGTTCATAACGCAACAGGGAGGTCTCCATTTTCCATTGTGTACACAGCTGTGCCTAACCATGTAGTGGATTTAGTGAAGTTACCTACAGTTCATGGTACAAGTGCTGCTGCTGAAAATATGGCTGAGGAAGTGCTGGCGGTAAGAGATAAGGTTAAGCAGAAGCTGGAGCAGACCAATGCTAAGTATAAGGCTGCAACCGACAAGCACAGGCGGGTGAAAGTGTTCCAGGAGGGTGATTCCGTGATGGTGTTTCTAAGGAAGGAGAGGGTCTCTGCTGGTTCATATAGTAAGCTTAAACAAAAGAAGTATGGACCATTCAAAGTGCTGAAACGAATCAATGATAATGCTTACATCATTGATCTGCCCGAGTCAATGGGAATGTCCAACACTTTCAATGTTGCAGACCGTCATGAGTTCCATGATGATGAGGCTTGTTATCTTGAAGATAACTCGGGGTCAAGTTCTTCGGAAGTGGAGGAGACTGATGCAGAACTGATGCCGAAGAAGTTTATGCAACAATTTGATCGTTGCAAACCTAAGAAATTTGGGAAATGATTTCTACTAGTCGGAGGGTTTGGCTCTGAAAGTGGTACTAATGCATATCGTTTCGAAGGGAATCGCGAGACGAGTTAAACTCATTGCTATGCCATGATGTATGGACTTTTTCGGCCATCTGAGATCATTTAGGGCCTCAAAACTGCATTCTAAACTTTTAGCCATTTTATTTATTTTCGTTTATATTTTATTTGGGTTTGTAATTACCCGTGGGCCTTAATTATATGGTTGTTTGTGCCCTAGGGTTTCTTTAAACGTACTTAAGCAATTTTTACAATTGCTAGCCGAATTATTCTATTATTATTTTATCAAACTAATTGTTGAGGTTTTCTCTCAATTTCTTAGTGGATTCCAGGCTTCTTGTTCTTTTAGGTTTACGTTTGTAAACCTCTGCTGATTGTACTGCATCATCTTCCGTATGTAGTTTAAGAATAGTTTGGTTGGCCTTTGAGGAATGCCAAGTTGAAACGATTGCTTAAGTAGATATAGTCTCGTACTGGGTATTTCTGGAAGTTTACTAATAATATCTATAATTGGAATATCAAATACACTAAGGGTGTATCTGATAACTGTATAAGCTCAGCTTGTGCAAAAGTGTTTTAAGGTTATATAAAGAAAAACGAATATTTACTTCCATCTTCATACCATATTTTTAGAAATGGAGAATTTCCATATGATTGTTATGAAAAAATTCAAAGCTATAAATCAAAACTAAAAGTTAGTCTTTGGGTTGATGAACCTCTACACTATAATTCATCACGATCAATGATAATGTTATTTACTTTTAAGTTATTAGTTTTGTTTTTGGTCTCTTATGAATTATTGGCCACATCATAGTGTCGCCTAATTGATATTGATAATATTTTTATTGTTAAAAATTATGTTGAGATTACTTATTTTTCAATGAATATAGTTGTTTATTAAGATTTTATTGTGGTTGACTTTATCAGCATATAAATTTTTATTCATTTGTTATGTACATATTTGAGACTAATTAGTATAATCTTGCATTAATGAACTTCTACACTATGATTCATCACGATTAATGATAATGTTATTTGCTTTTAAGTTATTGGCTTTGTTTTTTATACCACACGATTGATCAATGATGTCTCTTCTTAAATAATATTTTTATTGTTCTTCTTCCATATGTAGTTGAAAAATAGTTTGGTTGGTCCTTTGAGAAATGCCAAGTGGAAACAATTCCTTAAGTGGACACAATCTCGTACTAAGGGTGTATCTAATAACTGTATAAGCTCATCTTGTGCAAAAGTTGTTTGTTATATAAAAAACAACGAATATTTACTTCCATCGTCATACCATATTTTTAGAAATGGAGAATTTCCATATGATTGGTATGTAAAAATTCGAAGTTATAAAAGTGTGTTTTTGTACGTATGGACAGGGACAGACGCACGTTGGGAGGTAGGGAGTTGGGCGACCCCCCAACGCCAGATCTCCTAGCCGTGAACCTCCTTTCCCAGCCCCTGGTGACCCCTCAAACCTCTGGACGGCGACCCCTCGACCTCGGGCCGGTGACCCCTCGCTGCCTAGTCGCCCACCACCTGCTTGATGAAAAGCCTCAGTGGCTGCTAGAGAGAAACTTTTCTCTTCTCTTATCTTCCTCTCTTGGTTTTGCTGGACTTTCTCTCTCTTTATATTCTCCTTTGTTTTCTTTCTCTTGGCTGGGTTTGTTACAAACCCAGAGGCCAGAGCCATTAAACACACACACCACCGCCTAGCGCGCGCACACACACACACACCACTGAATACAGATACACACACCTCACTCCCAGCCACTCATAAGCTAGGAAAGCTCACACACACACACGCTAGCGTAACACTAGAAGCTGTTGGAACCTTTTTTCTGTTTTTTTTTTTTAATAAATATAAGTATATATAACATAAGTTTATATATATACTATAACATAATTAAAATGTAATTAAAATTATAGAAAATTAGGATTAAATACCAAATCTCAATAATTTTTTGGTATAGCATGAAGATCATATAATATTTCAATTGAACTACCAAATTTAAATGTAGTTTTTTAGATTAGGTCACAAATATGTTGGCCCATTTGATTTGAGCCTTTTCCATTTGACATTTTTATCCTTTGGTCCACATATGATGAGTGTTAGTTAAAATTTATAAAGTTTTGACAAAATTGCCCTTGAGGCTTTTATATTATCTTAAAAATTTGCTAATGTCGTCTCAACTTCACATTTAGTTATGACTGTACAACACTCATAACTTCAAATTTAGTTGTTACTGAACGACAGTCACATCTAAGTTGTGAGACAGTCACAGTTAAGTTGTGACTTGATTGAATTTTTTTTAGAGAAATTATACTACAATATAGTATAAATAGAGATCAAAACAATACTTTTACTTAAAATAATATATAGTATAGCGGTGTGAATTATCTCTTTCAATTTACTAAGACAGTCACAGTTAAGTTGTGACTGGATTGATTTTTTTTTAATACAATATAGTATAAATTAATGTAATATTTGTGATATAATATTATTTTTTATTTTTTTATTGTAGTGGCATATGATGTAATATTTTTAAATTCTAATGCCTTTTACTTTATTAATTTGTTTGACTTTTCAACTAGTACCTAATCTAAAATGCTATTTAATTTTGGTACATAAACTAAAAAGTTATTGAAATTTAGTAGTTAAAATCAATAGACCTTTAAAATTAATACTAATAAACAGAAATATAAATATAAATAAATAATAATATAAGTAATTAAGTATAAGTAACAAAGTAAGTATAAGGGTTAAATACAAAAATAGTCCACAAACTTTACAGTGAATCTCAATTTAGTCAATTAACTATAAAAGTGTCAGTTTGGTCCACGAACTTTCAAGTTGTATTAAACCAGTACAAACGTTAACTTCTATCGAAAAATTTAACGAAAAGTGATCATGTGCACAGCAAGTGACCACATTTTCAGAGGTATTTCAGTCCGTTCATCACATTTTTATGTGACCAATTCCGTTAATTTTTGGATGAAAGTTAGCGTTTGTATTGTTTTGGTACAAATTGAAAAGTTTGTGGACCAAATTGACACTTTTAATAATTAGTGGACCAAATTGAGATTCACTGTAAAGTTCGTGGACCATTTTTGTATTTAACCCTAAGTATAAAGACAAGTAATTATTTTAATAAAAAAAATTTAAAAAAAATTTAAAAATTAAGTTATTACATGCACCTTGCAATATTGTTTATCAGTCAATTTTTTATTGTTATTGTCGACTAAATTTTTTTTTTTTTTAACTTTTACACTATGACTCTCCGGCTTAAGGATCCTGGATTTGTCACTGCATATGGATGTCCACACTATACTTTCTAGTTGTGATGAAAACGTATTTACGGAAAGATTAAATATTACTTTGAGGAATTAGAAAAAAAACTTAAGAAAACTTGATTTAAGATAGGATGTTAAAAGAGGAGGCCCATTTTATCTTTATAGATTTGGTATAATTCATGTTTCATATAAGGACCAACTATCATCTGCTGCATGTTAATTTAAACCAAGATTCCATCTTTTTGGTAAATGGAAAAGTAAGAGTTTATTAGCTTTGGTTTTCGTCTCTTATTTGGATTATTGGCCACATTATAATGTTCCAAAACCCTAGATCTAAAAAGCCATAAGTTCCAAAACCCTAAACCCTATTTATATACCATGCACTTCATTTCTAAACCTTAAAATAAATTAAGGACAATGTTATAATTTTACACCCATAAGTAATGAAAAAAAGGGATGGGTAAATTGATATTTTCCAATGCACTAAAGTACATGACATCATCCACTTGAGCTTCGTGACTAAAATGAGATATAAAACTCATTGACCTTAATGGGAAAAGAAAATTTACATTGACTATTATGTAATATTGAAATATTGTATTGATTTAAATGTAATTTGCTATATTAATTATGGGCAAATGTGAAAAAAAAGAAAGTTGAAATAATAGCTCATTGAAAACTTTGTTTTATGTGCATTCAAATGACACATGTTAGCTAAAAAAATATATAGATATATATAAATGAGAGCTAAATAAAATATAGTTAAAAAAAATATATAACTAGGTAGTGAGCATCACCACCACCTTATGTGAGTGACACCTGTTATGTATGTTAAGAATGGTTGACTATAGTTAACTTTTTAGAAATAATATATTAAAATACTATTATTATGTAAAAGAAAAATAAATGAAGAATAAAAAATTAAAAATAACAAACTCGTCACCTCCCACCCACCCGATCAGTCTCTCTTTCTCTCTCTTCGGTGTGTCACCGTCGGGCGACCAGTGGCGACGAGACCACCACCTCACCTGCCTCTCCTCTCTCTCCCTATGATAGCCTTCATACCGAGAAAGCCCAGAAAACTCGAACCCAAGCGAAGACCCGATCGGCCCCTTCATCGAAGATCTTCCTTTCCAGACGGAGTTGAGACATCGGACCACTTAAGCTTTGTTCCCCATGTCACGGCAAGTCCAACCTTGGTCTTCCCTTGCTCATCCGACCACTGTGCGCGGCTAATCAACGTTGTGAAGCTCCGCGGCTTTCGTCGCCGATTCCAACAGATTCCGACAACGAATTGGATCGACCCAGGTATGGTTTTCGATCCTCTCGTTGTGTTCTTCCTACTGGTTAGATTGGTTTGAACCAATAACGGGGATGGGTGGTGGTGGTGGTGGCGGTGGTGAGGTGTGGTGGGGATGGGTGGGTGGGTTGTTAATGGGGATGTGTTTTTTTTATTTAATGTAGGGGTAAAATAGGGAAAAATGGGGAAAAAAATCTTAAGGTGGTCAACTCAGTATTTTAGGGTGGTCGGAATAGCCACCGTCTTTTTTTTATTCTTGAATCTATTTTCTCTATCATAATAATAGTATTTTAATTCTAAGGGCCCGTTTCATTCAAGTTTTGGAGGCTTGAGAATGAGAAATCAATTCAATTCATATGTTTGGTTAGTACATGGAAGGGAAATCAATTCCTAGCCCAAGGGAATCTAATGCCCTTATTGTGGGGAAAATGAAACCCTTGCCGGAGCAATGAAATTGATTTCCCCCATATTGGGAAAGCATTTATTGCTTCTTTTTGGACAAAACTAACACTGCAATTATTTAAAAATAAATAATAAATTATGGTATAATTGGAAAACTGACCAAATTCAACATTCATTGCTTCTAATTCCTAGTTTACTTTCCCAAGCTTACCAAACACATGAAAGAGAATTTCACATTTCCTTCCCTCTGGAAAATGCAAATGGGCCATAAGAGACTAACCATAGTTAACTATTTTTACTATGCATGATGTCACACCCCAAAATGGGGTCTAGCACTTTGGGCATGTGGCAGCGCCACATTGGTTTTTAACCTCGACATACTCTCACTAATCCTAAGTAAGAACATGCTAAGATCGAAGATCAATGTAAGGCATAAAATTTAAACAAACTAAACTTCAAAACAATGAAGAATTTTTTTTTCATTTTTAACAACAATTAATCAGAGTAAACCGAACTTGGAAGCTTTGCAAAAATGGTAAGCTTTAGTTATTCACTTTCGAAGATAAATCAATTTCAAGAAAATAAAGGTAGACCCTTTGTTTTAAAATCAATAAGCAAGACATCAAATAAGAAATTGAAATCCAAGTGAGAGTGAAAACTATAATTTTAAATCTAATTTTTGGTGTAGACGAATCAACATAAATAAGTATCAAATATTAAATAAGTAACTGAGTCATACTAATCCTTAATTAATTAATTCCTCAAACTTCTCAACTAAAATAAAAGAATAAATAAAAAGTGATAGTAACTAACCCATCCATGATTGGGTCCTCTTCCCCATCACTCGAGTATACGGACGTGGGTGGTGATGTATGCTAATCCTTGGTGAATTCTCTTTACTTTCAAACCTCCATCCCTCGCTATCTGATACGTCTATGAAGCTAACCATTCTCTTGTCCTATAGATTTCCTGCAACTTAACAAACTGTGTAGGAGTGAGCATCACCAAAACAGCTGATCAGACACTCAACTAGTCCAACAGAACTCAAACAATTTAATATAATCAATTCAATTACAAGTAGAATTTAATAATGGCCTAAGCCCATGCCGAATTGGCTATTGCCCAAATAAATAATCCAATTAATTAAATGGCAACCTATTTAAAACATTTAAATAAAAATCAAATCATTCTTTCTTCAAAAAATAAACAAATCCATTTTCAAAAATCAAAGCCACAATTATACAAGCACAAGTATAATCAATTTCAATGCTCAAAATACAATTTCACAAGCATAAATTCATGACCATAATTCCCAACATAAAACCATGTATTTTCAGGTTGGGTATTATCAAACCATCATGCATCCATTTAAATATGTATCCAACATAATTAATTCCATGAAATGCATATGCATTTTAAGTTAAATAACAATGCAAGCGTACCTTTTTCTCCATGACATTGCAAACTTGTCAAAGTTTATAAACAGTAGACTTATCCCCTAATTTGTAATATTAATTACTGCTATCCCTCATATCTTACTAAAGAGTAAGATCTAGATAGTGAGATGTCCTTTCATCGAAGTAAATAAAAACTCATTTACTTCCCGCTAGCATATTCTTTATTTCTCATAACACTCTAGATGACACATGTATGCATACGTTTAGGGAATTGAATCCAAGGATAGAGTAAAAACTGTATCCCTTCATCTCTAATTAGGAAGTCCAAACACTATAACCACATTAGTGTAAACATGGCTGCCCTCAATGCTTCATATGAATATATGATGTCAAATGAACATGAAATGACAAACCAAGATATAATCAATTCATTCCTTTCATTTAATAACATGCTTTATAATTCAACAAATATAAAACAATAGAAGCAATTAAATAAACAACCAAGTTTATAATTTTAAAAGCTCATTGCCGAAACCAATAACAAGGCAAAAGAAATAAATTTCTCTTATTGGTTTAATCCTTTTTTACCCTTTAATCTAGTTCTTAACCCTTAGAACCTCCAAGATTAATAACAAGGTAAATAAATAATCCTTAATATTTTCGGGTACCACCAATTATGCAAGTCCTAATTAGGTTCAAGTCTAGGTGTTCTAATACCCTTCCATACCATATTAAGACGTCAAGTGATTTATTACTTTACCAAATAAACCAATTTAAGTCCAATTAGAACCTTAAATTCTAGGCTAGTTTAATTAAAACTAAACATGCAGCCCTAGGGGTTTAATTTTCAAATAAATTCACTTAAGTCCACTCATTGATCTTAGGACAAATATATTAATTTAGAGTACTGCTATTTGCACACCTTTTTTTTTTTTTTTGCACACCCCTCATCACTTAATTAGTGATTTTACAAATTTACTCCATTGTAAAAAGACCCTAAAGTCCTCCCCAAGCCCAACACACCCCACCCCAGACCTACCTACTCCTCCTCAGAAAAACCTTACCTCCCCAATCACACACACATAAACAAACAAAGACCATGAACGCTCCCTTCTTTACTCTCATGAATTAAGCAAACATGAAGAAAAAAAATAAAATTCCCTCTCCGACCACCCTCTCTCTCTCTCTGTATCTTTTCTTATCTCCACCTGGGTTTCTTTTTCCCATTTTTCAATCCAAGATTCTCATATATTAAGGTGAGCCCAGGTTCAAAATTTTCTCTGTCACAATTTATGGGGTTTTTTTTTTTTTTTTTCCATTTGACTTCCAAGAGAGAATTTACTTATGAATCATAGTTGATTTTTATTGGTCTTTGTTGACTTTACTGAATACCCATTAGTGTGAATGTTTCATTTTTTACTTTTCATCAATGATTTTGCTGATTGTTTTTCCATTTCAATGTATTGACGTAACCGTCGGCAATTTGCTTGTTGCAATGAACAGCCTTAATGAACTTGTCCCCAACCGCACACACAAATTTCTCCAAATGCTGCAATAGAAATTTCACCATCGGAGTTGTTGCAGAAACCGAGCAAGCAAATTCAGTGACAGCGTTTTTGGTTGCAGAGAATTTGGAAGAAAAGAAGAAAAAGACGGAAATCAAAGAGAAACCTTAAAAAACAAAATTTGTAGCTGGTTCGGAAGTACAATGTCGAACATCAAGGAAACCGTTCGGAAGTGGATCGTCGAACATTTTCAGTCATGTTCGGCAGGTGACAGCCGAATGAAGAGAAACATTTCGGAAGTGCAGTGCCGAACGACCTGCGACATTAACAATCCCCCACCCGAAAATTAACTCTAAACTCTAAAAAACCCACATTCCAAATCATTTCAAACATACAAAAAATGTGTTAGGATGGGTGTTGGGGGTGAACCAAAGGACTGTTGGCCTAAAGGTGGGTGTCGGGTGTGGTGTTGGGAGGGGAGGAGAGGGAGGGAGGTGGTCGGGGTGAGGGAGGGGGAGGGGCTGGGTGTGTGTTTTTTTTTTTTTTTTTTTTTTTTTGGGTCTAAGTTTGCTGGGTGTGTTGGATAAAATGGGGGTATTAGGGTAATTGGAGGGGTGTGCTAAAGAGAAATTTTAAATTTTAGAAAAAAATAAAGGGTGTGTAGAAGAAAAAAGTGTGCAAAAAGAAAAAAAAAAGTGTGCAAATAGCAGCACTCTTAATTTATTTCATCCTCACAAGGTAAGTTGAAGTCATCAACATGCATAACAAACCCAATTAATTTTCGGTTTCAAAGCCAATTAAATTACCACATTTAATTGCTAGTTTACAATTAACCAAATGAATCCTAGTTTCTCTTTTAGGTTAACTAATCAATTTAACAAACATGACAGCCACAACATGTCAAGACAAATTAAAATATCAATTTAATGCTGAGACAAGCAATCAAAGAAACAAACACAACCATCAATGTAATTATGAATTAAACCATATAGAAACATAGAGTTTAGAAAGGACTAGCTCCCCCTACCTCAATTGAAGCTTCTCGTCCTTGTGGTGATCCACCAAACTGAAAATCAATCTCAAACACAAAGGGGATTAGATTTCATATTCTAAAACTCAAATGGGCTCTCTAAGGCTTTAATGTCGTAATGGCTAAGTTAAATGGCATCCGATACTTCTAACCAATAACTAACCATCCTATGACCTTAGACAAGTTCTAAATCATGAATACAAATATAATTGAAAGCTTAAAAATCAACACAATAGCCTTAGCCGAAAATAGGTATGCTGAAGCCTAGTTTTCTTTCAAAAACATGGGGTTTTGACAACCCAAATTCCATTCTAGAAGTAAATAAATTCCCTTATGCTTATAGATCAATCTTAGGGATGATTTGTGACTTATGTGAACCAACCATTTAGGCTAAAAAGCCTTAATATAAAAAATAACATTTTTGGGGTAAAATGCTCCTTTCAAAGTCGCAAAGGAGCAGCACTTATTCCCGGAATTTTATAAAATCACAGAAAAAGAATTTGAATGAGATTTTTCACGGGCATTTAAAAGACATGCAAATACTCGTGTAAAAAATGTTTTCAAAGCAATCGGAGTTGTGAAAGTATGATTTTCGAAGGCCCAAAGTTCACATCAGTAAGCAGATTTTTCTGCAAAAATACTGTTCACGTGAAAAAAGCTATTTTCGGGTTTAATGCACCAAATCATGTAAGACCAATTGGTACAAGTCCAAAATCAGTCATACAATCCACCATGATGATTTCAAAACAAGTTTCTAAGTAATTCAAAATTCAAGTATGCAAACCGCAATAATTTCCTTTGAAAAAGCTATAGAAAATAGGCAGTTTTTATGCAAACTTTAAAAATACATAACTCACTCAATATAAATGGGATTTGCTTGATTCTTAGCTTGAATGAAAGGTATATATGTCTAGTTTATGCCACAAAAACAGTTTTGTAAAACCTCATGCCGATTGGTGTAAAAATTGATTTTTGTGAGGCAAGGTCAGAAAATCAGAAATTGCAAAACAAGGTTAGGTCATGAGACTCTTGGATTTTTCTTTGGATGCACATAACCCTAGCCATTCAACAAGGTAAAAGGGTATTGAAAATCAAACTTAGAAGGTAGGATGTGGGTTCTTACCAATTCTTGCTGAGTTTCCCAAAGAACAATGCAAGTCGAACTCCTTTCTCTCTCTCCCTTCGGTTTGGCCTTCCTCTTCTTCTTCTCTTGTTCTCTCTCTTTCTCTCACTCTTTTTCTCTGTAAACTCAGAATTTTCGTGGGTTCTCTTGGTCTGAACAGGAGTTGGTTTTATAAAAGGGTTCTTGTGTCTGTTGGAGGGAAAACTGAAGAGTCACCTCCTATCTTACGTGAAAAAGGTTTCTGACAAAGCTTTGGGTTATTTGTCAGGGCTTTTGGTTTTCCAAGAGACTTTTAATTGGTTGGCCAATCCTTTTGGCCCTTTTTAATTGAGTGATTAGCCTAATGCTCTAGGCTAAGGCCTTCCACTATGGTAAAGCCATTTTTTGTGACCCAAAACCCATTTTGGGTCACAAATAGTGCTGTGACCCAATTCTCACATTTATGGTGCTGTGACCCATTTTGGGTCACAGTGTTTTATACATATTTAAAATATGTCTAATATTGATTAAGTGATATTTAATTGATAATTTTAAATTTAAAGTATAATAAAAATGATTCTAGTGATCTTATTTTAATGAGATCTTTAAAATAAGGTCAATATTGAATATATTTAAAATAAGAAAATTTCATAAATTAGACAACATAAGCCTGACAACATCGGGACTTCAACAACCACAAACAAGAAAAACAACACGATGATTTAAAGGAAAAACAAGTACAACATGATCACTAAAAGAAAAAACAAGAACAATACGAGGATTTAAAGAAAAAACAACAACAACAACTGCATTCGACATGACAGAAAATGAATCGAACTTCTTATTCGGTCAATATGTTGGGGCAAGTGGTGGGTTCCCCTCTCGGATCCAGATGTGCTCAATCAAATTAGTTTTTAGGGATTCGTTGACATTTCGGTCCCTAAGCAAATTCCGACGAACATTCATCTCAGGTAATGATGATAGAGCGGCACCGGTCGGACATGGTTCTACACCTTCGTATTCAGCTTCTGCCCTTCTAGTGCTCGCTTCTGGGTCTATTGGGTCATCCCTACCGTCATCCTCGGGGCGCTCATCCTCCACGATCATATTGTGCAATATTATGCACGCCTTCATGATATACCCAAGCTCAATCGGACGCCAATAACGAGCAGGTCGTTTTATAATCTGCCACCGGGCTTTTAAAATTCCGAACGCCCTCTCCACATCCTTCCTGTATCCCTCCTGTCGAGCGGCAAACAACTTATGGTGGGGAAGAACGGGACTGTGCAATGTAGTGATAAGAGTTGACCATTGAGGGTAGATCCCATCTGCAAGAAAGTATGGAATGGTGTAGTCTATCCCATTCACAGTGAATTTCACCCTGTGGTTTCGGCCGGAAATCATATCATCAAAGAGATGAGAACAGTCCAGCACATTGATATCATTATTCGACCCAGGTATACCAAAATTCGCATGCCATATCCACGTGTCGTACCCAGCAACGGCTTCAAGGATAACTGTTGGGACACGATAATGCCCACGGTACACAGCTTGCTCGGCCATTGGGCAATTTTGCCATACCCAATGCATGCAATCCAAGCTACCAATCATACCTGGAAATCCTCTACGGCTCCCCTTTCGCAAAAGTTTCCTCAAATCGGTCGGGGTAGGCCTCCGGAGATACTCTGGTCCGAAGACGTCAGTGATGGCTCTCACGAACTTCAAGAATGACTGTCGTATGGTGGTTTGGCTAATGGTCATTGACTCTGAGACCAAATCATATGGAATGCCATATGCCATCACCCGCAGTGCTGCAGTCACCTTTTGGTGAGGTGTGCAACCCACTCTACCGACGACATCAACTGTTGGCCGGAAGTACTCATCCTGGAGGCAAACCGCTTCGAGAATTCTATTGAATAGCGGTTGGTGCATCCGGTATCGCCTGCGGAAAGTCACGGTGTCCTCGATTGGCGAGGGGATGAAGTAGTTGTCCATGAGACGTTCGTGGGCGGCTTCTCGATTCTGGTGTGTGTACCGGCGATTTGAAGAAGTACCGCCATGCCTTGGTGTACCGGCGACGACGGTATGACCCATTGAGACAATCAACTTACCCACCATCTCCCTTCCATCCTCTTCCCTATCCCATTCAGCATCAGAGTCCGAAGACGAGGAGGAGGATGAATACACATACAAAGTATTCATTTGGGTGTTTATGGAATGAGAAATGATCCTGAAATAAGATTGAGTGTAACATGGTAAATATAGTGGTATTTATACTGAAACCACTTGCATTTGAGATAAGGAATGAATGGTCCACATTCATTTGCTTTATGATGGTGTAGTCATTTCATGCATCAGTCTTGTCTACTGTAAAGCATGCATCAGTCTTGTCTACTGTAAAGCATGCATCAGTCTTGTCTACTGTAAAGCATGCATCAGTCTGTGAAAATGCGGGAGAATCCAATGTTGGGTGGAAATGCAAACATGAATTGAATAAATAGCAAACCATGACTTAAAACAAGATTGACGTTCAAATTAAAGGATACAATTAAAGAGCAAACATAATTTAAAACAAGATTAACATTCAAACTAAAAAACATAATTAAAGAGCAAGGTCTAATTCTAATTATTAGGCGGGTACCCCTGGTTTGAGTGATTGAGGTTGGAAAGATCCGGGTAGTATCCAGATGGAGTGCACTCCGAATGGTGGTTAGCACGCATTTGCCTCCTTGCAATGACTTCAGCCATCTTTTGCTCCCAATACATCCGTTGCCCATCATTCATTTTGGAGAGGTCTTGGCCCATAATATTTTGTTCTTCCCATTCTAGCTGCCTCTTGATCCTCATCCTTTCTCTTGCTTCCTTTGCGGCGTCTCTTTCACTCCTTGCACGCTCTCTGTCAACTCTCGTTTGTATGAAAATCCTTGAATTTTCATTATAATGATCTACTGCCTCAACCATATGAGTTTGGACGGGCTCGGCTGCCTTGGCCCGTTTTGCATGGTTTCTCCCTGGTGGCCTTGGCCGCGAGGAACCTATTGGTTGGAATGGTGGTGGGTTTTCGTCCTCGCCAAGTGGTATGACTGGATCGGTCTCATCGGGATCATCATCGGCGGGAGTGTCGGCATCGTCGGTGGCGGGGGTCCTTGAATCACTAACCCGAACAGGAGCATGAACCGCAGCATACTTTGCACTTTCCTTTATTTTTTCCCAAATGTGCACCCATGGAAACTTGAATCCAGTCTTGTTTTGAAAGCCTTCAAGTGCTTGCGTAAACTACAATAATAAAATAAAAATTAAAATATATAAATTTTCTTGTGGAAATGCAAACATAACTTAAATAAATAGTAAATTTGCTACATTTATAAACAAAACAAAAACCATAATCATACAAATATATAAATATGCTTGATAGATAAACAAAATACAATATAATAATATCATTATATAAATATGCTACATTTATAAACACAACCAAAAATAATCATACAAATATATAAATATGTTTGATACATATACAAAACAATAAAATAGTAATACCATTATATAAATATGCTTCATTTATAAACAAAACATGTAATAATTATACAAATATATAAATATGCTTGATAATTGGATAAAACGAAAAATAATCATGCAAATATATAAATGCATAAAAACTTACCACATTGGCATCATTTGCACCGCTTGCACGCATTCGCTCGGCCTCCAATAAGCAAGCATAAAATTTGTTGCAATCACGCGCAATATCTTTGAATCGTGCTTTAACACCGCCAACCTTACGAATTGTTTCACCCCCCATGTTACGCTTGAAAATTTCATAAATTTGTTCCCAAAGCATGGCGGCTCTAATTTGGGCACCAAGACAACCGTCGGGAGACCTCTCTAGGTATGCCATCACTAGAGCTTCATCTTCAGCTACCACCCAAGCACTTCCTCTTGGAGCCATGACAAAGAAAAAAAAATTTTGTGTAAATTTGGTAAACAAAGGTTGTAAATTGTGATGAAACCATATGAGTGTTGTGTGATATATATAGACATCCTTGAAAATATAGCTGTTGGAGGGTTTGGGGAATTTTTTAAAATTTTTTCGAAATTTTTTGGCAATTTTTCGGATATTATATCTATTTTAAATGATTTATTAAATATTTGTTAAAAAAAAAAGGATATGGCCGATCTGGACCGTTGATTATCAACGGTCCATTAATCTCAGCCGTTGATCCATTTCCGGCCCATCTAAAAAAAAAAAAAAAGGCAAAACGCAGCAGCCGTTGATCACCAACGGTCGGCCGATCTGGACCGTTGGTGAGAAGGAAGCCAGCCATGCGTCAAGGAACGAAGGAAGGTAGGCGCTGCAACCGAGGAAGCCTACTGTCAGCCGACACCTGCGTCAGCAAGTGCAGCCGTGCGTCAGCAGCCACAGACGCGGGGCCCACCTGCTTTTTTGCCCAGCCTGCCGTTCTCTCTCTTCACGTGGGCTGATTTGTGGATTTGGGTCACAGCCCATTTTGGGTCACAGTGAAACCTTCTTTTGGGTTACACTTTGGGTTACACCCTCTTTTGGGTCACACTTTCCGGCCCATAGTGTTAGGGTGTGACCCATTTGTGGCCCAAAATGGGTTTTGGGTCACACAATCCGGCAGCATAGTGGAAGGCCTAAATAGCCCAATGACCAATCAAATGCTTTTACTTAACTAAGTCAATTAAATAAAATCCATCTGACTTTTTTTTTTCTGATTTTATTTCCCTATTGCCGAAAATCCTTCTCATCTCCAGCCTATCTTATGGCCTTCATGCCATGCAAAAGTCATCATTTTAATCTCTTACTCAAGAAATCTAGGTTTCTAGCCCTAGTGGTCTAGGTCGGTCAAATAAAATAGCTAGGGTTTTAAAATCAATTTGCAACCCTTGATATTCCTAGTTGTCAAATCCTAATTTTTAAACAAATTAGATGTCACAAACACACATAATTGTACAAGTAAGAGTGTATGTGTGTGTGTGTTGATCCGAAAATGTCACCTAAGTAATCCAAAGATTTAATTAAAATCATGTTACTTAAATTAGGTGCCTTAAAATAATTTACAAATAAAATAGAAACATACATATTTTGTTCATTCCTTTGAAATTTTGGCATTACCAATTAATTGAACAAAAATTGTATTTGTCAACCAATTAGCCAAGTGTAAGCACTTTAATCAATTTAGGCAATATAAATGTGCATTTGTCTCAATTTCAAAATCACCATAAGTATATGAAGATAAATATGGTTCAAACAAGTGACATAATTTCAAGTAAAGCAAATAGATAAATGAAATTCCATAAACTTGTCTATGTGGAGTAAATCCACATTTGTGTTTCAAAAGAAGTAGCAATTAGTTTCTAACTAATTTCAATTAACCTAGTAACACCCATAACCCAAAGTCAATAAAATTTGGGGTGTTACACATGACATGTGTCACAAATATAGTGTAGTGGTGAGCAAATTTGCTCTCATATATAAATAGAGAAGGCAGCTAGCATTTCTAATTGACCATAAATAGTTTTTTTTTTATGGGTCTTTTCCTCTAAGGTCCACTTTGGAAGTTTTTTGTTTCCATAAGTCCACTTGGACATATATGCCCTTGCTTGTCTTTTTCTGAAATTGAAGAGTCTTGGTTTTATTGTTCGGATGATAAGCTTTGTACAAGTTGTGCTATTCAATGTTATCTAATCTTCCATCATGTTCATGATTCCTTCATATTCTTCCTCTGTTAAGTTATCGAACCATCTGGCATCTTCTCCATCTTCTTCTTTGATCGTCTTTATCTTGTTGATGCAGTGAAGGAATATTTCTTTTGTGTAATTACTCATATAGAGTATGAGTGTTGAAGGAATTGTCTTTACATGCATTCTATCAGCTCTTCTCATGTTGTTGTGAAATATCATCTATGTTGTTGCATGTGTAATATAATCTCTTCCCATGTATTGTTGTATGTGTTCTTGTATTTGTTCTACAACTATTTCTCATGCGTTTGACTTTTTGTTGTGGCTTACTTGATTTGCTGTTTTGTTTTTATAGGCTTAGATAGAAGTGAGGCTTTACTTGTCTTCTTTATTGTTGCATGTGTGGTCTTCATGTGATGGTATAAGGGTAAACAATAAAAAAGGGTAATAAAGGAAATAAAGGTTCTAAAGTCATCATCAATGGGCCGGCCAGGCATCCATGCTTCTAAAATGAATTTATTTGGTATTTACCCTTTTTTTATTTAGAGGGAGGGAAAATCAAATTTGAGTCCATATAGAGACTTTCTAATTGGGCTACCCACCAAGACCAATTTAAAAGAAGAAAAAAATAAATAAAGAAAAAAACAAAACAAAACCCCTCGTGGTCCTCGTGGAATAAACCCTCGTCTCTCCTTCTTCACTCACTCTTCAAGTCTCATCGAGTTTCTTTTGTTCTGTGAATCAATATCCCCGAGAAAATGAACTTAGGGAACTCCAATAACCCCAACACTTCCTCGGCACCCAAACAGAATCCACTCCAACTAGCCTTCACCAACCTCCAAAACCATTGCTCTGGTCTCTTCCACCACCTCTCTCACCTTCCTCTCTTCAACCCCAACCCTTCTTCCCTCCAAACCCACCTCCAATCCACCTTCTCCAACCTCCAAAACCAAGTAAAACACGCATTCCATGCCGGGTCTTCAAGCTTTGATCCCATAGACTCTTCTGGGAAAAACCCAGTTTGGGCTCGAATTGCCTTAAACAACAAAACCCAGATTACCAATCCCCCTAATGATGGGTCCGGAGCCGCCATGTCGACCGAGGCCATTGAAGAGCGGCTCGCTGGCGTGCCCGTTTATGCTCTGAGCAATGCCGCCGAGGAATTCGTGTTGGTTTCTGGTGCTTCAACTGGGAAGTCTCTCGGATTGTTTTGTTTCAAGAAAGAGGATGCAGAGTCACTTCTCGAGCATATTAGAATTATGGACCCTGGAATGCGAAGCGGGTCCAAAGTGGTAGCTGTGGCTTTAAATAAGGTGGGAGTGTGAACATTTTGATGAGATTTTTATTTATTTGTTTTAATTGCTGGCTTTAAATAGTTGTTTGGTGAATGGGAAGTTAAAGATGGGTGGAATTTAATGGGTGTTGGTTTTGCAGGTTTTTCAGCTCAAGGTTGATGGGGTAGCCTTCAGGTTGATTCCCGAGTATTCTCAAGTCAAGAATGCGCTTAAGGTGCGTAAGTTGTTGGCATAGGAATATTGATTATATACACTTGTGATTTTTCGGATGTGAATTTTGTCAGCATCACTGAATGCGAAGTTCAGCTTATTTGAAAGTAACTTGTGCCACATGCTTGATCTTTTTCTGCATAGCTGTGTACTAGTTTTGTAGATTCACATTTGAATCGGCATAGTTGTGTTAACTTCAAACTATTTATTCTATATGAAATACTCTCTCTCTCTCTCTCTCTCTAATTTCTCATTGTTGCTTTTCATGTGAATTTAGAGGCAAAGTTTTACACTCCCAACTTCCAAGGAAAACATTAGTTTTTGTGAATTTTCTTTGGAACAATTTGGCATAAATGGTGGCAAAAATGCTTCATTGATCTTGCAGTGTTGATAGAAGGTGCAATCTGCAAACTGTCAAACCCCAGGGAAGCTGTCACATGACAGGAAAATTGAAAATTTGTTTTCTTAAGCTTCAGCAGCACTCTCATCCTATTCAAAATGCAGGTCTCGAAACCAAGTACTGTGTTAGTATATTTGGTTCCTCATTAGATTAAGTGATAAACATACATACACATTTTAATGGGCCTCACGTTATTAGTAGGGTGTAATTGGCATTGGTCTTGAGAAATTAGCCAAAAAAATTGGGATTCGAGCTTGGTTTCTTGAAGAAATGAGCTCAATACTTGTATAGTACTCCTCTTCAGCCAGAAAATGTTATGGCCTTCTCACTCTTTCCCTCCATCCCTTCTGCTCTCCTCGGAGTCCACAAAAACTGTGGCCTGTGTATGATGCTGATGTATCCATAGTTTGTAACATGCAAGTCTTATACTAGTAATGATTTTTCTGTGTTTCTTTAATGTAGGAGAAGGAAAGGGTTGGATCTTCTGATGATGGCTTTTCTGGGGTGCCAGTTTTCCAGGTTCTTCTCTTAGCTTTTCTCAACTCTGCGACACTGGGAGTAGCTGTACTTTATAATTGCAATTTTCTCAAAATTCCTGAGAATGAATTTATAATTATTAATTATCTTGAGACTAGAAATTTCTGGGAGTTAGCTCTGAGGGATGCTTTTTTTGTGTTTTAAGTTAGTCATTGAACTATTAAATACTCGATAGACCTAGTCTTTAAGAGTTTATAAATATGCTTAATTGTAGCCAACCAATTCAGGTTTTGATAATGAAATATTGATCAGATGCATGCCTAGTGTTCTCTCTCTCTCTCTCCCTCTCTTTTGTGTACATGTTCATGTGGATGCTGTTCACATCCATAGAAGGGCACCAGAAGTTCTCTATTCTTGCTTCTTCATATTCCCAATTCTTCACCTTGTTTTTCTCCAATTAAAGCCCACTCCCTTTAGTCCTAAATAGCCCTTCGAAATCAGCCTCCTGAAAACCAATACAGCTCCTTCTCCAGTGATTTTTGCAGCTATATTTTCTTACAACTAGTCTTGTTTATTTTTTTCAAAACAGTACTTGCTTGTGATAATACTTGCTTGTCCCAACCTTATTTCTTTCATTATTTTTTCCAAGATGACAATACTTGCTTGTCCCAACTTTAGGTTTTTATTTGTCCAAGTGATAGAAAAAAAAAAAAAAAAAACCTGTTAACCTAGCAGTTTAGCCTAAACACCTAAGCTTTCGGATATGTATGCAACTGGAGTCACCTTTGAGATCATTTACATTTAATTTCACTTTTACCTATATAATAACTCCAACCTACTCCCACAAGTTAGTGGTGGTATATGCAAGGATGCCAAGGAAGATACGATGCACATTTGATAGCAATTGCAATTTTTTGCAGTGTACATACGCTCAGGCTTTGGCTAAAAAGAATAGTTGAAGTTTTGTATCATAAAAACCTCTAGAAAAAATTGCACCTTTGTTTCTAAATTTAATAGTCATAAGATGCCAACTTATGAAAAGGAGAAAATTCATTTTACCACCCTGTGGTTTGTGTCGAAATCAACACAATGCCACCCCGAAGTTTAAAAAATATCACATACCACCTTGTGGCTTAATCCGTTACTCATTCTGTAGAGATCAAAGTGACAATGAGCATGTGCTGCCCATGTGGTTTAAAATGCAACCCAACGAATCAATGAAAAGCTTCAGAACACAACAATTTCAACCTAAAATCAACTTGAGAACTGGATTTTAGTAGCATGACATCATTTGAAGCACCCAATTGTGGAAAATTTCTTTGTTTCCCAATATAAATCCGGTTGTGGTTGAATGTAGGGGAATGTGAAGCATGACATCAAACTATCTTGAGGTAAGTTGATATTGCAGAGGGGTAGAAACCATTGCTGTTGGGGAGTGAAGTAGAAGAGGCTCGGCATGGAGCAGGAAAGGGTTTGATGGTTGAGGTGGAGGTGGAGGTGGGTTTGCAAGGAGCTTTAGAAGTTATGGGTTATTAGGTTTTAAGGTGTAGGATTTTTGGATGTGTTTTGAAGTTTGACTGAGAAAGGAACGAAACAGTTAGAGACAATAAAAAGCAGATGTGGTTTATCCTTTTTCATTTCTGGAGGTCCGGATACAATGTGTTATTTCTCCTTTGGGTCTTGAAGTAAGGTTCGTACTTTTAAGAATTGGTTTATTTTCAATAAGAGAAAATTAATAAAAAAGTCCTTTACATTGGCCAAATCCAAGAAATTCTGTCTTTTGGGTCTTGGAGAATTTGGTTTTTAAATTTTTTAAAATTGGTTTTTTTATAATAGAAGAAAATAAAGTGGAGAAATGAAGAAAATATAGCAGATTCGTATGGATGCATTGAAGTATAAGAAAAATAAAGCGAAAATGTCATGTGCTAGTTCTGCAAGTTTTATCTGTGGACCACATTTGGAGAAGGGTTGTCACTCAATAAATATAGTTATCCACAATGGACACTTACATTGCCGCATTAGTTTGGTGGTAGACTATGTTGTTGCAGTGATAAGACTATACAGTGTCAGTGCTTGTCCGTCTCAGTCTTATACTCTTATTTGGCTTCAACTTATTTATGAAAGCGTCCATTAGACTGGTTGTGATGTTTTAAGGCATTTCATAATATTGGGGGATTTCATTCTGGAGCACGCGGGTGCGTGGCACTTGCTCATTTCTGTTTTGGTTCTTATGAAATGAGTAATGGATTTATTACAGGGAGTGTAAAGTGATACTTTTAAACCTTACGGTGGTAAAATTCTGGCACAAACCACAGGATGGTAAACTGAATTTTCCCCTTATTAGAAATAGGCTTATTCGCATATTTACCCCTGTAACTATAACTTTGTCTCACTTCACCCCCTGAAAGTTTAATGTTTCAACTTACCCCTCAAAGTTTATCCTGTGTGTTCCACATTACCTGAAACCATCAAGTCCATCAATGCCACCATTTGAATTTACGACAAAATTGTCCTGCCATGTAGACGCCACATCATCGATTCAAACGGAGGAATTGATAACTTGACGATTTCGGGTTATGTGGAACATGAGATAAACTTTTAGGGGTAAAATGTAACTATAAACTTTCAGGGGGTGAAGTGAGACAAAATTATAGTTTATAGGGATAAATGTGCAAATAAGCCTTAGAATAAATTAAATAATAGATCATGTGGCTGAGAATGCCCAGGTTTTGGACATGAAAGCTTATTAATTTCAAACCCTCCAATTCACTGTGGTAAGGTTTAAAATTGGCAGTGGATGCATTAGGTTTACCAAATTAATTACGATTTTTGGCTGGGATTGCCCAGGTTGGATCTGTTCCTTGAAGAAAAGCTTCTCACTATTGCATAATGAAGTGTCTTTTTAAAAATTTTGACCAGAAAAATTTTGTTGGGAAATCAACTAGTAGTGCCATGTAATTGATTGTACAATCAATAAAAGCATGACATCTCTATAACCAGCATAAAGTAATGACCGGTATTTAAGTTTTATTGTGTGGAAATAGCCATGGTTAACATGTTATATTACGCGTCCATTTTTCTGTTTGACATGTACAAAAATGCCTTCAGACTTTGTGATCCTAAAACAGGGCTGGTGTTTATAATGAATTAACTGTTTTAATATCCTTAAAATTTGTCCTGAGACTGGCTGGGCCAAGCTTTTTGGACCCAAATTTTGATGGTGATTTTGTTCTTTTAGCTACTAACTGTGCCATAAGATGTTTTTGCCTCTAGTCAACCTGCTTATTTCAGTCAAAAAAAGAAAAATACTGCTTACTAGAGTTTTGTCTGGTTATCTGATTTTTTGGGCATGCTTTCATCGTAAACTTCTTTCATGAATTTCCTATGCTAATTTTTGAAATGTTTATACTTTTTGTTAGTCAAGGAGCTTGATTCTAAGAAGCCAAAGCAAGAGCTATCGTCCAGTATTTTTCAGGAAGGTTAGTTAAAATAATAGCCCTGCGATATCATTGTTGTTGCTTGCTTGGCATGACAATATTGCTCATCCTTGGAAATCGTATAGGAGGATTTGGAAAGTTCACTATTAAGAGCTTCTCGTGAACAGAATCAATTAAATCCTGCCTTCAGACCAGGGGATATTCAGGTATGAATTTCAGCCTTCAGTGCCCCCTATTGACAGTGCAGCAGAACCTATCTTTCTGTCTACTTATTCTAGTTTTATATTGTAGGTTGCTGTTCTTGAGGAAGTAATAAAGGGGATGAAGGTGGGGACCTTTTTCTTTTAGTATTTATTGTTTAGTTCTCATTTGATTTGCTTATTTCTCGGATACTCTTAAAATTTCATTTGCTTTCCTCCATCATCTGGGCAATTACTAAGTGCCAGTTTTAACTTTGATAGCGAAAGTAACAATGCAATATTGCTCTGACAAAAAAAAATAAAATGAAATATTGCAGGAGAGTTCTACATCAACGTGGGATGACGTTGTTTTCATCCCTCCTGGATTTGATGTCTCTACTGATCCCACCAAGCAATAGGGCACTGTTTGACAAGAACATGAATCTAAAACAAAGTTACCTATTTGTTTATAGTTTGGGATTAGCTGATATGTTGCATATGAAGAGTTTAGTAGGGATTAGATTTTGTGTTTGTATCTTTCTAAAGGACTGTAATGCACTCAACTAATTTGAAGTAGTTTGTTCTTCTGGTATATTTTGTTTGGTTAGGTCTTGAAGCTTATTTCGATGGGAACAATACATGGGTCACCCCACTTTTCCAAATTCTAATTTCGGCAATGTCGACGCATAATTGGAACAGTTCACTTTTTAAATAACATATTAAAGATCATCTTTACAAAAAATCAAATCAATTGGAAATCGTTTGATTATATAAATATTAATTAAATAGAAAAAATAAATGGTTTTCAATTAAAAAGTAATTTTTTTATCAAACCGTTGATTTTTTTTATTTAATCGATAACAGTTATATAACCAAACGATTTCCGATTGAGTTAATTTTTTGTAGAGGAGATCTATAATGGTGTGTTTGGATGAAGGAAAAAAACTTGGAATTTAAACAAAACTCAGCATTTAAGAAATTACTTGCTCTAATTTCCTTGTTTGGATCAATAAATACAGAATTTTGTAAATTTTAGGTGGAAAAAAACTTGGGATTTGAAGGCTGTAAATTTCAATTTTAAATTCTACCTAAATTGGTGTCATTTTCAAAATTCCAATTTTTACAAAAGAAAAATAAGTCATGTCGACACTACCACCACTGCCGCCAACGTCACCACCACCCCCGCCACCACCACCACCAACACCGAGACCGCCACCACCGCTGCCGCCACCACCACCATCACCATCACCACCACCACCACCACCACCACCACCACCACCACCATCACCATCACCACCGCCACCACCATCACCGCCATTGCCGACACCACCACCGCCACCGCCAACACCCCAATTTTAGCCACCACCATTTCTCCCATTGCTTGTGGGCCATCACCCCTACCAATATGGTCAACTCACCATAAACATCATTTTTATTGTTGCCACCATCACCATCACCATCACCATCACTCTTTTGAATTGATGCATCAAAAATTAAAACTACCATAAATTCCGTATTTAAACTCTATTATGTTTACATGTTATCCAAACAAGAGAATCTACATATTCTAGAATTTTAAATCACATCGTTTTAAATTCCGTCATTTGTGAATTCCTTAGTAATTTCAAACTACTTCATCCAAACGCACCATAATAGATGATCTAAAAAGTGAACGGTTTCGATTATGCGCCGACATTGCCAAAATCAGAATTTTGGGGCGTGAGCTGACCTTGAGGTACCCACAACGTTGACCCAAGTATTGTTCTTTGGTTAATTAGGCATTTGAGTGTTGCAGGGCGTAAATGCTACTTGATGAGAATACTTGCCAAAATCAAATTAGAGGGCAGTGAAGCTTGAGGATTTTTTTTTTTTTTTTTCAATAAAAGATATAATAACAAGATAAACCCTCTATTACAACCTGCTACCCAACAAAACAATTGGCAATAGGAATGGACGTCTAAGATACTTATTAGCACTTTTACTAAACTATAAATTTTCTATGTAAGACAACACTCCCATTTTCACACAAAAAACAGAGAGAGAGAGAGAGATCCCCAATATGCAGTGAATTAATTAGAACCATTGTCAATGGACGATGAAGAAATAAACATTAACCAGTTAAACATGAATCTAGAAAGTCGATCACAAGTACTAAAGGATTCTCGATTTAAGAGCTAGCTAAAAATTTTAATCTTAGAGACCAAACTTTCGTAACAGTAAGTCAGTACCATGACTATGGGGCTCAACATCAGATGGTGCAAGTGAAAATGAGGTACAAGAGTCTTTATTTATAGGCACACGAGGGTGGGAAGAAGTTGTAAATTTTCAATGTTGGACAAAATGCACTAAAACACACTAACACTAGTGTAGAAACCAAACCGGGTTAGGGAGGAAAAACGGGTAAAAAATGTGGGTTTTCTGTGAGACAAAATAGGCGAAACCGGCTGGAGAGATGGGCAGGTCACACGGCTCAAAGTAACCCATCCGGCTGTGACCGAGTCACTCCATCAGATCAACTGCCAAGATCATTTTGGCTTTAATGAGGTCGGACGGTCAGGATTAGAAGGAGAGAGGGAGATCTGGTGTGACTAGTCTTAACGTGAGCTTGTAAGCTCACTTACTCAATGCCACAATGGCGCCACATCAGCCTGCGTGCCCAATCATAGCGCGCTACGTGTGCGCTGTCAGTCCCAGTCAGCAATTTCTTTTCTTTTCCCTTTTTGCTATTTTTTTCTAATTTCTACAACTTCGGAAATTCACCAAAAATAGCTCGAGACTCCAAATAATTCTCCGAAAAATCCTAAGGACTGGTCTCACTAAGTAATAATTTCCTATAACCTAAAAATAGTTAAATCACTTCCAAACAAATTATGGAAAATCCTCCTTTCATAATTTAATTCCAAAAAAATGAAAATGAACCAAATAATTACTAAACTCTTGAATTTCTTTTTCCGAAATTCACTTCCAAGCATTTAAACTCTAGAACCTCAATTAAAGGTCTAAGTTAGTTAAAACAAAGTAAAGGAAAATTCTAATTCTTTTAAACAAACCTTAAGAATAAGGTTAGAAAACTTAAGTAACAAAATTACCATAAGCCCTAAATTCGGGGTACGACAGGTAGGGTGCATGATAATCACATGTACCCTAAATCAAATGGTCCATAATATGCCAGGTATTTAAAAATAAAAAAATAATTTAAAAATAATAAATTAAACATATTGGTCAATACAACGGTTTCAATATTCCTAACCGTGTTCGCTCTGACACTTGTTGGTCGTTATGGACCACCAATTGATTACCGATTTCATACCGAAAATCAAAAAACCGCCACAACCGCCTGGTTCGGCTCAGTTAGTTTTTTGGTTCAAAATTTCATCTCTAATAGTGACCATCTATCTTTTTTTCTTTACGCATTATTTATTAATTTAGGTTGGATGCTGTAAGTTTTACAAAATTGTTGAACTAAGCAAAAATATTAGATTTGGGTCGCCTTCTTCACACATGATTCATTGATTTTGAGTTGAATGCTCTAAATTCTACAAAATTATTGAGCAAAGGATGTGAGACCATGGAGTGTTGTCTTACATTGAAAGATTATAGCCTTATATAAGTGCTTATTAATTTCAGGGTTTTATCTTAAAGTCAAACCATTTGACTAATTGCTTTAATTCAAAGCAATTGCATAAATTAATTTATATTAAATCAAATTAACCTAAGTACTATCCAAGTAACTTAATTGATAACCACTAATTAATTAAGATTGAATAATGACTTAAGTCCAACTTAATCTCTACCAAAGAGTCGTGATAAGCCTAACATGTTATTAGCCTTAAATTAAATCTCGAGATTAAGTCTACAACTAATCATGCTTAATTAACCAAATAAATTAAGCAATTAAATCTCCAAAATAAACCTAAGCATGCTTAATTAATAAATAAATCATACTTAATTAATCTAAGCATGCAACCTAATATTAAAGCCAAAGAAAAATAAATAAGAAAATATTAAAACACTTACCCAGTTGTAGACCTCCTTAGCTAAACTCCACTCTTTTGGACTTCTCCTCCTAGAGCTTGCTCTCCAAAACTTTTAAACTATGAGAATTTTCTTCCTTTTTGATTTGTCTCGAGAGACTCCCAAAGAAACCAAGGAGTGAGTAATTCTAACTTCACTTGGCGATGCAAGTGAAAATGAGGTACAAATGTGAGATCCCGTATTTTTCAAAGATTTATTCTCAATATTTTGAGAATTTATTTTGATCATTTTGGGAATTTATTTGGAAAATAAAAAGGTTTTGGTTTCATTTTTAATTTTTGTTTTAAATTGGGCTTGACCCAAAGTTAACTTTTAAAATTAGTAGACTTTTGACTTTGACTTTGGGCACGTTGGATAGGTCTCGAGTCCACGAGTTCGTAAACACGAAGCACGCGTAAATCAGAGTTATGGTTTGAGAGATACGAGCATTTGAAGGGAGGGGCAATTTCATAATTTTGCATGAATGGGTTTTAATTACCCAAAATTCCATTTATCTCTGATTCTCTCTCCTCTCTCCCTAGTTCACTCTCTCTCTCTCTCTCTCTCTCTCTCTCTCTCTCTCTCTCTCTCTCTCGCCCTTTTAGCACCGCTGTTCTGTCACCTGTGTGCGTCCGGCGGCGGATGGAGGCGGACAAAACCTCCCCGAGCTGACCGTCCCTCCTTCTTCCTTCCCCTAGTCTCCGTTCAGCCTAGAAATTCCCCAAACCGAGAACCCAGTTTTCGCCCGTTTGGAGCTCCGGCATTGACTCGCCGTTTCCGGTGTCTTCGCAGCCCAGCTCTGACCCATGAAGCTTCCTCTCGTCGAGCCGAGCACAGTGGAGTGCTTCGATCGTCCACCTGACGCTCCTCGACGACGAATCGACGCTGTGAAGGTCGGCGGCTTCCACCGCCGATTTCGGCCATTTTCGGCGAGATTTGGCCATCGACCAAGGTATAAAAGTTGATCCTCTCGACGTCTCCTTCATGCCTGTACAATTTTTTTAGGTTGATTTTGAGTTCAGAAATTTTGCAGGTTGACCACCACAGACCACCGCGAGTTCCGCAGTGTTTGGTCATGCCGATGACTCTAATTATTAGTTTTTAGCCTCTGACCAGTCACCCGAAGCTTGTGGGTGAGTTTCTGTGTGTTTTGTATGCTGTTCTAAGTCGGGCAGCCACCGTGTATGGTGACGGCAGCCCGTTTCAGTCGCTTAGCAGCCGTTTGTGTTTCTGAATTGTGATTTTACGATAACTTATGTTCCTAGTGTCCGACATACGACAACTTAGTTAAAAGTTAAGTTCAACACAATTTCGTGATGACCCTTCCTCTTGAGTCATACTTCCTTAAAAGACTCTAGTCCTAAGTGGACCAAACTCTACTCTTTAAGGGTTTATTAATTTCAGGGTTTTATCTTAAAGTCAAACCATTTGACTAATTGCTTTAATTCAAAGTAATTGCATAAATTAATTTATATTAAATCAAATTAACATAAGTACTATCCAAGTAACTTAATTGATAACCACTAATTAATTAAGATTGAATAATGACTTAAGTCCAACTTAATCTCTACCAAAGGGTCGTGATAAGCCTAACATGTTATTAGCCTTAAATTAAATCTCGAAATTAAGTCTACAACTAATCATGCTTAATTAACCAAATAAATTAAGCAATTAAATCTCCAAAATAAATCTAGGCATGCTTAATTAATAAATAAATCATACTTAATTAATCTAAGCATGCAACCTAATATTAAAGCCTAAGAAAAATAAATAAGAAAATATTAAAACACTTACCCAGTTGTAGACCTCCTTAGCTAGACTCCACTCTTTTGGACTCCTCCTCCTAGAGCTTGCTCTCCAAAACTTTTAAACTATGAGAATTTTCTTCCTTTTTGATTTGTCTCGAGAGACTCCCAAAGAAACTAAGGAGTGAGTAATTCTAACTTCACTTGGCGATGCAAGTGAAAATGAGGTACAAATGTGAGATCCCGTATTTTTCAAGGATTTATTCTAAATATTTTGAGAATTTATTTTTATCATTTTGGGAATTTATTTGGAAAATAAAAAGGTTTTGGTTTAATTTTTAATTTTTGTTTTAAATTGGGCTTGACCCAAAGTTAACTTTTAAAATTACTAGACTTTTGATTTTGACTTTGGGTACGTTGGATAGGTCTCGAGTCCACGAGTTTGTAAATACAAAGCACGCGTAAATCAGAGTTATGGTTTGAGAGATATGGGCATTTGAAGGGAGGGGCAATTTCGTAATTTTGCATGAATGGGTTTTAATTACCCAAAATTCCATTTATCTCTGATTCTCTCTCCTCTCTCCCCGGTTCACTCACTCTCTCTCTCTCTCTCGCCCGTTCAGCACCGCTGTTCTGTCACCGGCGCGCGTCTGGCGGAGGAAGGAGGTGGACAAAAGCTCCCTGAGCTCGCCGTCCCTTCTTCTTCCTTCCCCTAGTCTCCGTTCAGCCTAGAAATTCCCCAAATCGAGAACCCAGTTTTCGCCCGTTTGGAGCTTCGGCATTGACTCGCCATTTCCGGTGTCTTCGCGGCCCAGCTCCGGCCCAGCAAGCTTCCTCTCGTCGAGCCGAGCACAGTGGTGTGCTTCGATCGTCCACCTGATGCTCCTCGACGACGAATCGACGCTGTGAAGGCCGGCGGCTTCCACCGCCGATTTCGGCCATTTTCGGTGAGATTTGGCCGTCGACCAAGGTATAAAAGTTGATCATCTCGACGTCTCCTTCGTGCCTGTGCAATTTGTTTAGGTTGATTTTGAGTTCAGAAATTTTGCAGGTTGACCACCACGGACCACCGCGAGTTCCGCAGTGTTTGGTCATACTGATGACTCTAATTATTAGTTTTTGGCCTTTGGCCAGTCACCCGAAGCTTGTGGGTGAGTTTCTGTGTGTTTTGTATGCTGTTCTAAGTTGGGCAGCCACCGTGTGTGGTGACGGCAGCCCGTTTCGGTCGCTTAGTGGCCGTTTGTGTTTCTGAATTGTGATTTTATTTGGTTGTCTGGTCTTAACAAGTACACGGGCTCGGGAAATCTTATTTCTGATGCCGTCATGCTGCCAGATTTGTTATCCGAGCGTGTTGTCGTCCAAGGGTATTTCGGTCTTTTCACGTGGTTGCACTGTGAGTGAAACTTATTGGATTGTAATGTAGAGTACCGTTAGTGAATTTTTTGTTTTTTGTGTTTGTTGTTATATGTTCGAGAAGACTAAGTGTAGGGTTTAGATTATGAGAATGAATTGATGAGGATTTGAGGCTAAGAAATTAATTGGAAATTATAGAGTTGCCCTGAGAATAATTGCTGAATTAGAGAAGAAATGCTTATTATCGAGGATTAATGAATGATGATTAGGCAATTATTTTACAGGATAATCAAGTTACTCATTGAGGAAGTGTTGGTATGATTTGAGTGGCAAACAAGTGAGGGGTCGTGAATAGGAATCAATTTCGGAAAGGATTTTGCATAGTTCGGAGTAAACAGTGAGTGGACCTTGTTTTATAAATGTTTTAAGAATAAATTTTCCCACAACAAGTGTTGATGATGATGCATATGTAGGGATGAATCTGAAAAGAAATACAATGGGCATTAATATATTGTTAAACAATGATAGTTATGAGTTAGTTTCGAGAACGTTGTGATTGAGGTTGTGCGAGAATACCTGCCTGCCCGTGCATCAATTCGCTCTGCACGGGAAGTGGCGAGCCTAGTTACCTGCCTGCTCATGTATAGATTCGCTCTGCACGAGAAGTGGCGAGCATTCCTGCCTGCTCGTGCATAGATTCTCTTTGCACGAGAAATGGCGAGTATTCCTACCTGCTCGCGCATAGATTCGCTCTGCATGAGAAGTGTCGAGCATTCATGCCTGCTCGTGTATAGATTTGCTCTGCACAAGAAGTGGCGAGCATTTCTGCCTGCCTGTGCATCGAGATCACTCATCACGGGAAGTGGCGAGTCTAGTTATCTGATTGCTCGTATATATGCACGGGATGTGGCGAGCTTAATTACCTCAGTGTATGACCAGCAGTTCCCCAGGTACTAGTGTAGCGTGAGGTTTCAGTTGTAGAGTATTTTGAGAAATGATTTTTCATCAGTAAACATTTTAAATGACAGTTTCAGTAAGACATTGTGTTTTATTTCAGACATTTTAATAGTTTTACAGCTTGAGAGTATTATTTGTTCTTCAGAGGTCGATTTACAGTTTTGAGATGATTTAAAAGATGGATTTGAGAAATGGTCTTAAAATTGGGGGATTTCAAATAGCGATGTGAGTGAAATTAGATAACTGGATTTGTTGCTTTGTTTGTGTGTATGCATTTGTTTGCTAGGATTTGTTTTGGCTAGAACTTGGTAAAGTCTAGGCTTGAATCTTGAGGATGGAATTGATGGTGATTATGCATTGAGGTTGTTAATTAGGATGTGAATGAATTGAGGTTGTTAATTAGGATGTGAATGAATTGAGGTTGTTAATTAGGATGTGAATGATTTGAGGTTGAGGTTAATAGTTGACGATTAGGCAATTGATTTGCAGAAAGATTATTATAATTGGTGGAATTTATTGTGAATATGAGGAATTATGATTATCGATGTTTGGATCATTGGTGGATGAAATTATTATGTGATTGAGTAATATTGGATATTATTGTGTTTATTATTGAGTATGGAAATTGAAGAATTATTGAGGAATTACGGACCTATGAGGATTAATTATTTATGCCTTGAAATTTTTGTGAATATTTTGTAAATTGTGATAATTGAGGAAAAGTATTTTGAAGTTATGTGATTATTTATTAAGGATAACTATTACATCATTTCACTGATATGAGCTCTAGTGAGCTTACCGAGTTATTTGTTTGAATGACCCGGTGTACCATGGACGTGGTGCAGTGTGGTTGTTGTTGTTTTGCAGGTTAAGCAGGTTGAGGAAGTAGTGAGGAGAAGACGTGGTAGTGGGACCCATTTTAATTTGAGTTAAACCGATTTTAGAAAGTGATTTTACATAAATGTTTTTGGGCTCGCACTCTGATTTATTATATGTATTTATTTATTACGTTAAGTGTATAACTCATTCTTTGAAAAGAAGTTTAAATGATAGTGTTTTGCTATGTTTATTAGGGCCGAGGTTCGGGTTGTTACAATAAAGGTCTTTATTTATAGGCACAAGAGGGTGGGAAAAAGTTGTAAGTTTTTAATGTGGGACAAAATGCACTAAAACACACTAACACTAGTGTAGAAACCGAACCGGGTTACGGAGGCAAAATGGGTCAAAAATGTGGGTTTTGTATGAGACAAAACGAGCGAAACTGGCTAGAGAGATGGGCGGATCATGCGGGTCAAAGCGACCCATCCAGTTGTGACTGGTTCACTCCATCAGATCAACGACCAAGATAATTTTGGCTTTAATGAGGCCGAACGGTCAGAATTAGAAGGAGAGAGGGAGATTCGGTGTGACTAGTCTTAACGCGAGCTTGTGATCGAGCTCACTTACTCAGCGCCACAGCAGCGCTGCGTCAGCCTGAGCGCCTAATGACAGCGCGCCACGTGTGCGTTGTTAGTCCCAGTCATCAGTTTCTTTTCTTTTTCCTTTTTTTCCTATTTTTTTTTTCTAATTTCTCCAACTTCAGAAATTCACCAAAAATAGCTCGGTACTCCAAATAATTCTCCGAAAAATCCTACAGACTTGTCTCACTGAGTACTAATTTCCTATAGCCTCAAAATAGTTAAATCGCTTCTAGGAAAATTATGGAAAATTCTCCTTTCATGATTTAATTGTAAAAAAATGAAAATGAACAAAATAATCACTAAACTCTTGAATTTCCTTTTCCAAAATTCACTTCCAAGCATCTAAATTCTAGAACCACAATCAAAGGTCTAAGTTAATTAAAACAAAGTTAAGAAAAATTCTAATTCCTTTAAACAAACCTTAAGAACAAGGTTTGAAAACTTAAGTAACAAAATTACCATAAGCCCGAAATTCGAGGAACGACAGCTAGGGTGCATGATAATCACATGCACCCTAAATCAAATGGTCCATAATATGCTAGGTATTTAAAAATAAAAAAAGAATTTAAAAATAATAAATTAAACATATTGGTTGGTTCGGTCGGTACAACGGTTTCAATATTCCTACCGATTTCATATCGAAAATAAAAAAACCGCCACAACCGCCTTCGGCTTGGTCGGTTTTTCGGTTCAAAATTCCACCCCTAATAATGATCGTTGATCTTGTTTTCTTTACACGTTATTTATTAATTTTAGGTTGGATGTTCTAAGTTTTACAAAAATTGTTGAACTAAGGAAAAATATAGATTTGGGTCACCTTCTTCACACATTATTAATTGATTTTGAGTTGAATTTTCTAAATTCTACAAAATTATTGAGCAAAGGATATGAGACCATGAAGTGTTGTCCTACATTGAAAGATTATTGGCTTATATAAGTGCTTATAACGATCTTGGACCCCTATTCCTATTGCTAATTAATTTATAATTAAAAAGGGATGAGAAAATTAGTATTTCCCAATGCACTAAAGTACATAACATCATCAAGTGGATTGAGTTTTGTGATTAAAATGAAATATAATTTCAAAACTCAATGACCTTTATGGGAAAAGAAAATGTACTTTGACTATTATGTAATATTGAAATTTTTTATTGATTTAAATGTAATTTGCTATAATTTATTTAGGCCATTGGAGAATATTTTTGTGAGCTTGTCTTCTGGTCCCAAGTTGGAGGTTGCTGCAATTCTTGCTTTGGATGATGATGGTATCCAATGATATGGAGTCTGCGCGCTAAACAAGAAGTTTGATTGACTACACAAAAAAATAAGTTTGATTAAATGCAATTGTAATCTATTTTGGAATTTGTTTTTCGCTAGAAACTATTATAACAATTAAGTTGAATAGAACAATTGAAGTTAATTTGTCTTCTACCTTAAATTACTGGTTTGTCAGCAACTTGCATGGGTCAGCTCAGTCAACATGTTCTTATAAAAAATTAAAAATATAAAAATATTGAAGTAATTTGATTGGGTTGTCAAATGGGGTTCAAGTCAAAGACCAATTTGAAGCTTAGGATTGAGGGTTAATTATTTTCTATACATCTTTAAAGGAGTAAATTAACAGTGTAAAAAGGGGAATGTTAAAGAGAAGGGTTAAATACAAAAATAGTCCACAAACTTTACAGTAAATCTCAATTTAGTCTACTAACTATAAAAAGTGTTAATTTGGTTCACGAACTTTTTAAATTGTACCAAAGCAGTACAAATGTTAACTTCTATCGAAAAATTTAACGAAAAGTGGTCATGTGCACAACAAGTGACCACATTTTCAGAGGCATTTCAATCCGTTTATCACATTTTTATATGACCAATTCCGTTAATTTTCGGATGAAAGTTAGCGTTTGTACTGCTTTGGTACAAATTGGAAAGTTTGTGGACCAAATTGACACTTTTTATAGTTAGTGGACCAAACTGAGATTCACTGTAAAGTTCATGGACCATTTTTGTATTTAACCCTAAAGAGAAAATGAGAACCAAGTGGGAAGAAAAGGAGGTAGTGGCCGGATTGTGGAGGAAAGAGTTGTAAAGAGAGGGCACAGCTTCTCTGGAGTCACAAGTTGTGTATTTAGTAATTCACAAAAGGAAACATGTTATTTTTAGAATAATTGGAAATGGTCATAATACCTTTCTAGACAGAGTCATGGAATCTGATTGACTTATGGAAAACAAGAAGTTTGATTGGCGTGTAAATTTAATATACTTGTAAGCAATTATATAAATACCAGCAAATTGAATGGTGCTGGGGCCGGAGGCTAATTTGCTTTCTACCTTCAGTTACAGATTCATCAGCAACTTGTACAATTGAGCATGAGTAACTTGTTCCCAAAAAGTCAAGCAATTTGATTATGTTGTCACTTGCAATTATCATAGGGTTTAAATCAAAGAGCTATTTGAAGCTTACAAGTTACAATTGAGGTTTAATTATTTTCTATATGTTTTCAGTTGGCAATTTGTCACCTCTGAGCTTAATCATAGTCAATTAGCAACTAGTAACAAATAGAGAAAAAAAAAATAGCCTACTTCCGTTCCTATTTTTAAAATTTTTTTTATTAAACCATTCCTATGTTTTGTAATGCTAATATGTCAAGGAAACAGTCAGAAAATATTTTTTTTTATTTTCATTCTCATGTTTGGTTTGTGAAAGAATATGAAATAAAAATTGTCCACTTTTTCAATTATTCATATACCCAACAAATTTTTTCTGGACAGATCGGTATTTTGAATTGTTAATAGCTAGGGAGAATTTCGACTTGAAAATTCATAAATGTTTTTCATAGGGACGGATGCCAAGGTTGGTTGGAATTTCAATTTCCCAATTTTGGGGCATAATTTCTCCATGAAGCATGAATTACAAGGTTACACTTACCAAAAATATATTTGAAATTATTTTTCCATTCTCAAACCTCAAATCCGCGAACCAAATGGTCTAAGGATATGACAATAACAGAAAAATTAGATGTGTAAAATTTTACCATTTTCTTTTCCCATTATTTCTCAAGGGAAAGAAACGCCTTGAACTAGTTTAAGCTTGTATAAACGTCAATTGTCATAGAAATTTAATCAAGGTTAGTACTAAAATTTCAGAAGACCTGTGTGAAAATTAAAATTTGAGCTCGCTTTAACATAATCTTACATGAAAATACTTAAAAAAAAAAAAAAAAAAAAAAAAAAAAAAACCATGTGTTGAAAAGATGAATCAATATTTATAATAAGTTAATAACAACAATAGTAAACCTCATCTTCATTTAGCCAAATCATTATCAAGTAACAAGCAAAGATCGATGTTTCAAGAATAAATTAGGCCTAAAATCTTTCTTTAATTTTTTATATGCACTACAAAAAATGTGAACAAAGCTCACCCTCATTAGTTGCTATAAAATGGGTGGCAATTAAGCAATAAGGACTAAAGTGCTTTGATTTTAACAGAAATGGGTGACAATTAGGCAATAAGGACTAAAGTTCCCAATTACTACCCTTTTTATAGCAACCAATCATTGGTAGGCTTTGCTCACATTTCTTGTAGTGATGTTAAATTTACAAAAAAAAAAAAAAGAATATGGCCTAAAACTTTTGGGGCCCCCAAGTAGAGCCTGGAGGGCCCTGAGCGGTCGCTCATCATAGTCATACTGCTCATGTCAAGAGATGGCCCTGAGTTTATTTATTTATTCTGTTCTACCTCATGCTGCGCGCCTAGCCTAATAATTTATTGGGCTAATTACAAATAAATTAGTAAAATTTTTCACAATTAAATTCAATGCACTTTTTCATAATTTTATTTTAGTTAACTATTGGCCAAAATGAAAAAAAAAAATACAATAAATTAATAAACATACATTACTATTCAAATTTAGATTGTATTAGGTTTATATTTTATTGTTATGCAGCAAAACGGTTTAGGGTTTAGTCAATACATCTAAACCCTAATCCATAAGCTCCAAAACTCTAATTCTAAATCCTAAACCTCATTTATATACCCTACATGCCATTTCTAAATCCTAAACTAAATTAAAGGCAACGTCATAATTTTACGCCTATAAGTAATAAAAAAATAGATCGATGGGTAAATTGATATTTTTCAATGCATTAAAATACATGACATCATCAAGTGGATTAGGCTTTGTGACTAAAATGAAATATAATTTCAAAACTCATTGACCTTTATGGGAAAAGAAAATTTACATTGACTATTATATAATATTGAAATGTTTTATTGATTTAAATGTAATTTTCTATAATTTATTTAGGCCATTGGAGAATATTTTTGTGAGCTAGCTTGTGTTCTGGTCCCAAGTTGGAGGTTGCCGCAATTCTTGCTTTGGATAATGATGGTATCCAGTGATATGGAGTCTGCTAAACAAGAAGTTTGATTGACTATACAAAAAAAGAAGTTTGATTAAATGCAATTGTAATCTATTATGGAATTAAGTTGAATAGAACAATTGAAGTTAATTAGTATTCTACCTTAAATTACTGATTTTTCAGCAACTTGCACCATTGAGCATGGGTCAGCTCAGTCAACATGTTCTTAAAAACAATTAAAAATATATAAATATTGAAGCAATTTGATTGGGTTGTCAAATGGGGTTCAAGTCAAAGACCAATTTGAAGCTTAGGATTGAGGGTTAATTATTTTCTATACATCTTTGAATGGACTACTCTATTTTGTGGTTGGTGATTGTTTGAGCAACTAGCAAAAAAATTTATGCACCAACTTGCGAATTGTGCGCGTGGTGAAAAAATCAATGAACGAATAATGTAAGTGAAAAATTAAATTTTAAATCAATTTGCCAAATCTGTTTTATTTTATATTCTCCCATTAGAACCTTCTCCCAATTGGCCGGCATGGCAACTGTACGATTTCATTAAAGTGATACTTTCAGTTTCAGTAGGAAGAGTACTCTATTGCTGAAATGGTCTGTGTATATTGAAAAGACGTGTGGAATTTTGACTGGGGTTTTCCCCCTCCCTTCCTTGTATGGTTCTGCTTTGTTTCTATGAAGTATGTTTCAGTCCAATAAAAAAATATTGAAAAAGTCTATAAAACTGATCAATGAGCAGTTTTGGTTTCAAATAAGCTGATTAGCCTAACTCAAATATTTCTGCCGGCACTAATACACTTTGCTTTATACACATCCATCCCCGGCCTTCTCTTGTTGCATGCATATATAGGTACTATATTAATTTAGTAAAACTATATAAATTTCAAAAATTGTTATATACCCTTCGTATTTCTTATCATGTACGTGTTCATTTGCTATTTAATTAAACTGAAATTTTGCGTATGTATATTATACATGTGTACGTATATATACATATAAATACATATATATAGGGTACGTACAATTAATCTTTTTTCTTTTGTTTGTATTTCTTTGGTTTTTATTTGCATGGATGCACAACTCATGTCACTTAAATTGGATCATAGCAAGCTAGCTAGATAGATAGATGATATTATTTTGAGGGGTAAACCAAATCGATCATTAATTACTAATCATCTATAGTTACTCTTTCATATTTTCAGGGCCAACATTCAGAACATATTGGTATAACTAGAAGAATTTCGTTGAGTACGTACTCTATAATAGTTCATCATCACATCATATCCATATATATCATATATAGGTAGGATTAAGTTATGATTAACCCAGAGCCAGAAAAAAGCATTGTTATAAGGTTAGTTTGAGAGCCATTCTTTTTTACTTTTTCTTTTCTTTTTCATAATATATGAGACCCTAGCTAGCTTTTGATGGCTGAATATATGCATCGTCTTTTCTTTTTCTTTTTTCTCTTTGTTTCAAAATCAGGATTAATGAATCATCATCACCAGTTGACAATTTCGTTTCATGGGAAACAAGAGTTAAGGAAATTCTTGATCCAGAGGGCTCCTACCTTCAATTCTGGAATAAGATATTCGTAATTTCATGTGTGATTGCAGTCCTATCGGATCCTTTGTTCTTTTACATTCCAATTATCAACCAGAAAAACAAGTGTCTTGGGATAGACAAAAAATTGAGGATGGCAACAGTTGCTCTGCGATTACTCACAGATGTTCCTTTCATAATACGTCTTATATACAAAATTCGTGATCGGACTAAAATTATGGCCGCCGAGGAAAGAATGTATTCTTCACAGTCAGGTTGGATGGTTTACAAGGCAATAGCTGGGAGGATGCGATGGTTGTCTATCCCTATCATAACTCACTTCCTCGCTATGCCACAGGTAAATATGAAAGAATTTACGCTTATAGTACATATATATAGTACGTGTTATTCACACTCGCAATTTCTCATTTTATTACACTCTAAATTTAATATATAGTTTCACAAAAAAAGATGTAGATTTTATTATTTTCAAAAAGTAAATGATGACAATTTGGGAGAAAGAATAGCATTATCGATCCTTAAGATATAATTTTCTCAATACAAATATTTTAAATGTAGTAGAAGAATATGGTGATTAAATTTTGGAAGAGTAGTTAATGATCATTGTTTAGTGGATGCACTGTGTCTCTCCTTTGTAGGAAAAGAGGTCCTCAGTTTAAATTTCAGGAACAATTTATAGTTGTTATAAAATAGATTGAAAATAGTGTTGATGATCCTAATATTATTACAGATACTTAGAATTTACTTGGTGATTCTAACCCATTGTAATTTTTCCAGTTGGCCATATTAGTTGTCTTTTACAATTTGAAAGACCCTGCGTATCGGACAAAAAGAAATATTTTCAACGTCTTTCTTCTCTTGCAATATATTCCGAACGTTTACCGACTCCACCTATCTAGTAAAGAACTTCAACTTACCAAAAGATGGGTTAAAGGTGCATTCAACTTTTTTATGTACATCCTTGCTAGTCATGTAAGTTTCATCTAAATCTCTTATCATAAATATTATATTTATTTTTTCTTTATTAATTCGTAAGTATATAGTTGAAATGTTGACTTACCAATAATTTAATCCTACAATAGATAATTACAAATAAGACAATAAAATATTTCAAAATTACAAAAAGGTCAATACTAAATTTCCTATCCTATTTTAGTCAATTATATAATTTCATAAATTACGTTTTGATTAATAGCCCTGTGGGCCCAGCCCATTACTGGTTTTTATTTGAATTCATTATATCCTTTTCCCCCAGCCCATTTTTTTTATTTGGACATGTGTCAGCTTCTTGTTAGTTTTGACCTTTTTGTAAATTTTTGAAATTTCTATGGTAATTACAGTACGTGGCTGTAATTTCTAGTATTTGTTAGGTCTTCTTTTGTATAATGCATAATTTCATTTAATTCATTTTAGTCAATGGTGGGTTGAGAACGAGAATTGAACTCTATGAGATCTAATCTCCTGTTGTTCCTTAGTAGCTCAGTGGAAATGTTCAAATGTTCATTGACCTATTTATAATTCTAAAATGTTTTATTGACTTTTTTGTAAATAGCCCATTTTACAATAACGTCATGGAACCTAACAAGTGCCTTATTAATTAGGTTTGCTAGCTTGTTAATTAATCTCTTTTGTTTTTTCTGAAATTATATAAATTGGAATGAATCAACCATAAACCTCGCTATTCTAATCTTAATTTATTATTCACTTTCCTTCATTATTTGCGGTAGCCATAGATGGTTCTTTAGTCTCCTCTCTAACTATAGATGCTTTCTTAATTAATGGCCAGGTAGTAAATAATAGAGTCCGTTAACATGCAGGTATTGATACCACAAATTATTAACCAAAACCACCTAAAGCCCCTTTCTTTCTTTGCGGGCCAACTACCACAATTCTAATATTCTTTTGCGGACACCACGCCTACTAGATCCCCGCGCCACAGTAAAGCCCATCTGCCAGCGCATTGTTTTGACGAAAATAGGGATAACAAAAATCAAAAATACCTGCCGTGTCCTCACCAACTGCAACATGCCAAAACACCAAGGTCCACCTATTAAAAGCCCAAGACTCGAATACACAGCCCAACCAAACTTTACAAGGCCCACCCTATTACAGAAACCGCCTCTTCCAAATAACTGAATACAAACTGTTTATCATATCTACTTTTCCAATATCACGTCATCAGAACACAAAAAATTCATGAACTAAAAATCGAGAACACCACAGCAACTGTTCGTCTGCTCTACTGAATCTGCAGAAATGTAAGCCTAATCCCTTAACAAAACCATTCTATGTTTTAGAATAGAGTCCGTTAACATGCAGGTATTGATACCACAAATTATTAACCAAAACCACCTAAAGCCCCTTTCTTTCTTTGCGGGCCAACCACCAAAATTCTAATATTCTTTTGCGGACACCACGCCCACTAGATCCCCGCGCCACAGTAAAGCCCATCTGCCAGCGCATTGTTTGGACGAAAATAGGGATAACAAAAATCAAAAATACCTGCCTTGTCCTCACCAACTGCAACATGCCAAAACACCAAGGTCCACCTATTAAAAGCCCAAGACTCGAATACACAGGCCAACCAAACTTTACAAGGCCCACCCTATTACAGAAACCGCCTCTTCCAAATAACTGAATGCAAACTGTTTATCATCTCTACTTTTCCAATATCACGTCATCAGAACACAAAAAATTCATGAACTAAAAATCGAGAACACCACAGCAACTGTTCGTCTGCTCTACTGAATCTGCAGAAAGGTAAGCCTAATCCCTTAACAAAACCATTCTATGTTTTAGAATAGAGTCCGTTAACATGCAGGTATTGATACCACAAATTATTAACCAAAACCACCTAAAGCCCCTTTCTTTCTTTGCGGGCCAACCACCACAATTCTAATATTCTTTTGCGGACACCACGCCCACTAGATCCCCGCACCACAGTAAAGCCCATCTGCCAGCGCATTGTTTTGACGAAAATAGGGATAACAAAAATAAAAAATACCTGCCGTGTCCTCACCAACTGCAACATGCCAAAACACCAAGGTCCACCTATTAAAAGCCGAAGACTCGAATACACAGCCCAACCAAACTTTACAAGGCCCACCCTATTACAGAAACCGCCTCTTCCAAATAACTGAATGCAAACTGTTTATCATCTCTACTTTTCCAATATCACGTCATCAGAACACAAAAAATTCATGAACTAAAAATCGAGAACACCACAGCAACTGTTCGTCTGCTCTACTGAATCTGCAGAAAGGTAAGCCTAATCCCTTAACAAAACCATTCTATGTTTTAGAATAGAGTCCGTTAACATGCAGGTATTGATACCACAAATTATTAACCAAAACCACCTAAAGCCCCTTTCTTTCTTTGCGGGCCAACCACCATAATTCTAATATTCTTTTGCGGACACCACGCCCACTAGATCCCCGCGCCACAGTAAAGCCCATCTGCCAGCGCATTGTTTTGACGAAAATAGGGATAACAAAAATCAAAAATACCTGCCGTGTCCTCACCAACTGCAACATGCCAAAACACCAAGGTCTACCTATTAAAAGCCCAAGACTCGAATACACAGCCCAACCAAACTTTACAAGGCCCACCCTATTAGAGAAACCGCCTCTTCCAAATAACTGAATGCAAACTGTTTATCATCTCTACTTTTCCAATATCACGTCATCAGAACACAAAAAATTCATGAACTAAAAATCGAGAACGCCACAGCAACTGTTCGTCTGCTCTACTGAATCTGCAGAAAGGTAAGCCTAATCCCTTAACAAAACCATTCTATGTTTTAGAATAGAGTCCGTTAACATGCAGGTATTGATACCACAAATTATTAACCAAAACCACCTAAAGCCCCTTTCTTTCTTTGCGGGCCAACCACCACAATTCTAATATTCTTTTGCGGACACCACGCCCACTAGATCCCCGCGCCACAGTAGAGCCCATTTGCCAGCGCATTGTTTTGACGAAAATAGGGATAACAAAAATCAAAAATACCTTCCGTGTCCTCACCAACTGCAATATGCCAAAACACCAAGGTCCACCTATTAAAAGCCCAAGACTCGAATACACAGCCCAACCAAACTTTACAAGGCCCACCCTATTACAGAAACCGCCTCTTCCAAATAACTGAATGCAAACTGTTTAACATCTCTACTTTTCCAATATCACGTCATCAGAACACAAAAAATTCATGAACTAAAAATCGAGAACACCACAGCAACTGTTCGTCTGCTCTACTGAATCTGCAGAAAGGTAAGCCTAATCCATTAACAAAACCATTCTATGTTTTAGAATAGAGTCCGTTAACATGCAGGTATTGATACCACAAATTATTAACCAAAACCACCTAAAGCCCATTTCTTTCTTTGCGGGCCAACCACCACAATTCTAATATTCTTTTGCGGACACCACGCCCACTAGATCCCCGCACCACAGTAAAGCCCATCTGCCAGCGCATTGTTTTGACGAAAATAGGGATAAAAAAAATAAAAAATACCTTCCGTGTCCTCACCAACTGCAACATGCCAAAACACCAAGGTCCACCTATTAAAAGCCCAAGACTCGAATACACAGCCCAACCAAACTTTACAAGGCCCACCCTATTACAGAAACCGCCTCTTCCAAATAACTGAATGCAAACTGTTTATCATCTCTACTTTTCCAACATCACGTCATCAGAACACAAAAAATTCATGAACTAAAAATCGAGAACACCACAGCAACTGTTCGTCTGCTCTACTGAATCTGCAGAAAGGTAAGCCTAATTCCTTAACAAAACCATTCTATGTTTTAGAATAGAGTCCGTTAACATGCAGGTATTGATACCACAAATTATTAACCAAAACCACCTAAAGCCTCTTTCTTTCTTTGCGGGCCAACCACCACAATTATAATATTCTTTTGCGGACACCACGCCCACTAGATCCCCGCGCCACAGTAAAGCCCATCTGCCAGCGCATTGTTTTGACGAAAATAGGGATAACAAAAATCAAAAATACCTTCCGTGTCCTCACCAACTGCAACATGCCAAAACACCAAGGTCCACCTATTAAAAGCCCAAGACTCGAATACACAGCCCAACCAAACTTTACAAGGCCCACCCTATTACAGAAACCGCATCTTCCAAATAACTGAATGCAAACTGTTTATCATCTCTACTTTTCCAATATCACGTCATCAGAACACAAAAAATTCATGAACTAAAAATCGAGAACACCACAGCAACTGTTCGTCTGCTCTACTGAATCTGCAGAAAGGTAAGCCTAATCCCTTAACAAAACCATTCTATGTTTTAGAATAGAGTCCGTGAACATGCAGGTATTGATACCACAAATTATTAACCAAAACCACCTAAAGCCCCTTTCTTTCTTTGCGGGCCAACTACCACAATTCTAATATTCTTTTGCGGACACCACGCCCACTAGATCCGCATGCCACAGTAAAGCCCATCTGCCAGCGCATTGTTTTGACGAAAATAGGGATAACAAAAATCAAAAATACCTGCCGTGTCCTCACCAACTGCAACATGCCAAAACACCAAGGTCCACCAATTAAAAGCCCAAGACTCGAATACACAGGCCAACCAAACTTTACAAGGCCCACCCTATTACAGAAACCGCCTCTTCCAAATAACTGAATGCAAACTGTTTATCATCTCTACTTTTCCAATATCACGTCATAAGAACACAAAAAATTCATGAACTAAAAATCGAGAACACCACAGCAACTGTTAGTCTGCTCTACTGAATCTGCAGAAAGGTAAGCCTAATCCCTTAACAAAACCATTCTATGTTTTAGAATAGAGTCCGTGAACATGCAGGTATTGATACCACAAATTATTAACCAAAACCACCTAAAGCCCCTTTCTTTCTTTGCGGGCCAACTAGCACAATTCTAATATTCTTTTGCGGACACCACGCCCACTAGATCCCCGCGCCACAGTAAAGCCCATCTGCCAGCGCATTGTTTTGACGAAAATAGGGATAACAAAAATAAAAAATACCTGCCGTGTCCTCACCAACTGCAACATGCCAAAACACCAAGGTCCACCTATTAAAAGCCCAAGACTCGAATACACAGGCCAACCAAACTTTACAAGGCCCACCCTATTACAGAAACTGCCTCTTCCAAATAACTGAATGCAAACTGTTTATCATCTCTACTTTTCCAATATCACGTCATCAGAACACAAAAAATTCATGAACTAAAAATCGAGAACACCACAGCAACTGTTCGTCTGCTCTACTGAATCTGTAGAAAGGTAAGCCTAATCCCTTAACAAAACCATTCTATGTTTTAGAGTCCGTGAACATGCAGGTATTGATACCACAAATTATTAACCAAAACCACCTAAAGCCCCTTTCTTTCTTTGCGGGCCAACCACCACAATTCTAATTTTCTTTTGCGGACACCACGCCCACTAGATCCCCGCGCCACAGTAAAGCCCATCTGCCAGCGCATTGTTTTGACGAAAATAGGGATAACAAAAATCAAAAATGCCTGCCGTGTCCTCACCAACTGCAACATGCCAAAACACCAAGGTCCACCTATTAAAAGCCCAAGACTCGAATACACAGGCCAACCAAACTTTACAAGGCCCACTCTATTACAGAAACCGCCTCTTCCAAATAACTGAATGCAAACTGTTTATCATCTCTACTTTTCCAATATCACGTCATCAGAACACAAAAAATTCATGAACTAAAAATCGAGAACACCACAGCAACTGTTCGTCTGCTCTACTGAATCTGCAGAAAGGTAAGCCTAATCCCTTAACAAAACCATTCTATGTTTTAGAATAGAGTCCGTGAACATGCAGGTATTGATACCACAAATTATTAACCAAAACCACCTAAAGCCCCTTTCTTTCTTTGCGGGCCAACTACCACAATTCTAATATTCTTTTGCGGACACCACGCCCACTAGATCCCCGCGCCACAGTAAAGCCCATCTGCCAGCTCATTGTTTTGACGAAAATAGGGATAACAAAAATCAAAAATACCTGCCGTGTCCTCACCAACTGCAACATGCCAAAACACCAAGGTCCACCTATTAAAAGCCCAAGACTCGAATACACAGGCCAACCAAACTTTACAAGGCCCACCCTATTACAGAAACCGCCTCTTCCAAATAACTGAATGCAAACTGTTTATCATCTCTACTTTTCCAATATCACGTCATCAGAACACAAAAAATTCATGAACTAAAAATCGAGAACACCACAGCAACTGTTCGTCTGCTCTACTGAATCTGTAGAAAGGTAAGCCTAATCCCTTAACAAAACCATTCTATGTTTTAGAATAGAGTCCGTGAACATGCAGGTATTGATACCACAAATTATTAACCAAAACCACCTAAAGCCCATTTCTTTCTTTGCGGGCCAACCACCACAATTATAATATTCTTTTGCGGACACCACGCCCACTAGATCCCCGCGCCACAGTAAAGCCCATCTGCCAGCGCATTGTTTTGACGAAAATAGGGATAACAAAAATCAAAAATACCTGCCGTGTCCTCACCAACTGCAACATGCCAAAACACCAAGGTCCACCTATTAAAAGCCCAAGACTCGAATACACAGCCCAACCAAACTTTACAAGGCCCACCCTATTACAGAAACCGCCTCTTCCAAATAACTGAATGCAAACTGTTTATCATCTCTACTTTTCCAATATCACGTCATCAGAACACAAAAAATTCATGAACTAAAAATCGAGAACACCACAGCAACTGTTCGTCTGCTCTACTGAATCTGCAGAAAGGTAAGCCTAATCCCTTAACAAAACCATTCTATGTTTTAGAATAGAGTCCGTTAACATGCAGGTATTGATACCACAAATTATTAACCAAAACCACCTAAAGCCCCTTTCTTTCTTTGCGGGCCAACTACCACAATTCTAATATTCTTTTGCGGACACCACGCCCACTAGATCCGCGTGCCACAGTAAAGCCCATCTGCCAGCGCATTGTTTTGACGAAAATAGGGATAACAAAAATCAAAAATACCTGCCGTGTCCTCACCAACTGCAACATGCCAAAACACCAAGGTCCACCTATTAAAAGCCCAAGACTCGAATACACAGCCCAACCAAACTTTACAAGGCCCACCCTATTACAGAAACCGCCTCTTCCAAATAACTGAATGCAAACTGTTTATCATCTCTACTTTTCCAAAGTCAGGAGGAAGAAACTCAGGCCGAACAACCTCCAAGTCAAACAAAGAAATATGCAAAGAAGAGGCCAGGAAAGAAACTAGAGAGCAAACATGAAACAAAAATAAAAAAGGAACAAAACAAAAAGCCACAAAAAGTACCAAGAAGCCAAAATCCAGATTATGTCCAGTACAGATCAAACTTGACTGCGTTTCAGAAACTAATGAGCAGGCACATGGAAAAAATTAGAGAAGAAATGATGTCCAAGAACAGCTGAAGAAAACCCCTTTTTGGAACCTGATAAAGGCTTACATGGATGGACTTGTGGGAGAGGAAGACTGCAAGAAATCAGACTGGCTGATCACAAGAATGATAAAGTGCTTTGATCGAAACAGAAAAAAGTTCAAATTTGGAGACAAATTTGCAACAATTAAAACAAAAGATGTGGCAAATATCTTGGGAATCCTAACCACAGGAAAAGAGAGAAATGAAATACCCAAAACAAAAGGAGCAAGAAGACATAAGTCCAAATTTGTTGAAAAGTACTTCATATCTTGTGACAGAGTGATGAAGACAAATATAGAGAGATCTATGGAGCACACAATTGATGAAAATACAGAAGATGGGGCAAGAGATTATGTAATACTTACATGTCTCCACCTCATATGTACGAGTTTCTTTGGGAATTCAAGTTCGTCAGCTTCATGGACGTTGATACAATGCTGTGAAGACTTGAATAGAATTAGAAACTACAAATGGGCAGAAGGAATCAAAGACTACCTAATCAACTCCATGCAGAGACCAAGGGAGGGAGACAAAACAACTGCAACTGCTGGATGTTCAGTCATAATACTGGTATGAAAAGAGACACTCAAACTAAAGTTTACAATAATTCAAACTTTGAATTTCAATATGTATTAACAATCACTTCGATTTTGACAGTATTGGATATGTGAGAGAACAAACCTCATTAAACCAATAAAAGGGAGGGGGGATGAAACAATACCTGTAGCAAAGTGGTGCCTTGGAACCCTCGCAGAGAAACTGGCATCAATGGAGAATGATGAAATTGAGGTAAACTTATATTAATTTGTACCTGAAACAAAACAAAACAAAAATGCATTACTACTTATCTTATTCTTTCTTTATATAATTAAACAGATACAACAATCAGATGATGATGATGATGATGATGATGATGATGAACAACTGGACCAACAAATGGAAGAGGTTTATGACAGTGATTTTCAAGCACAGCCAAAAGCTTGGAGTGCAAAGAGAAAACTAATTGACACTGAAGAGGAAGAACAAGAGTCTGAAAATGAAGAATGTGAGCAAGAAACGGAAGAGCAACAAGAGAGTGCAGAGGAAGAGGAGACAGAGACACAAACTCAGAATCTAGCCATTATTGAGGTGCATGATCCTGAACCATGCTATGAAAACACAGATCATGAATACTTTGATTTTGCTGCAAGTCAGGAGCAAGAAGAAGAACAAACAGAAGCTCAAAGTCATAATGAGCCACAAACTGAACACACTCAACTAACACAGTTTCAGACCCCTCCAGAAAACCAAACTGAAGAAACTCGAGAGGATCAATTTGACACACCTCAAGCAACTCCAATCATTGCAAGAATTCAAGCTCAAGCACCTCAGTCACCTCCATTCATTGAAGATATCACAACTCAAGCAACAAAACCTCAGTCTCCTCCACTGACACAACCTGAGTCAACTACATTCAACGAAGAGACTCAAGCTCAACCACCTCCAAAGACACAACCTCTACCACCCCAACAGAGTCCAACACGTGCTTCATATTCAGCTGCAACAGTCGTTCTTTCATCAAGTGAAACTGCAACTGAGCAACTCAATCTGAGTCAAATGGAAACTCAACAACTCAATCTCAGCGAAACTGAAGCTGACCTGACAAGTGCTCGAATGGAAGAAGTTCAACAGCCTTCATTTGACCAGACTCCCATCAGCCTTCTTTCATTTGACAAGACTTCCATCAAATTGCCTTTATTTGACCAGACTCCCATCAACCTTGTATCATTTGACAAGACTTGCATCAACCTACCTTCATTTGACCAGACTCCTAACACAAATCAAGGAAATCAAGGTATCTTAAATGAGTTGTTTGGTTTGTTATTTTTTTTTCACAGTATTTATTCAACCGGCTTCATATTTTGTATTTATTCATATTTATTTGTATTGGTGATTACAGATGAAGGAAAGGATACAACTGAAACTGCAACCGAAACTGCAAGTGATACAACACCAACCAAATCGGAAGTTCAAGATAACATGCCTCATGATGGTCGGCAAGCAACAAGTGCACATGATGAAGAAAAAGAAGCAAACAAAGTAAGTGATGGTCAAATCCCAGATGGCAACCAACAAGAGTCAGGAAAAACTGAATGGGAAAAGTATTACAGCCAAGAAACAAACGTACCTTGGGATAGAATCTTTGATGACATTGTGGGATCTATACCCGAGCAATTACAAGAGGAGATGGACAACACACAAGAACAAATTTGCAAAAATCATGAAGCAGTGTACATGTGGAAAGGAAGGATGGCCACATTGAAAGATATGCTGTCATCTGCTATAGAATCTTGCATAAGGAAAAACAAGTTCTCCACAAAGCTATTCTACAAGTGTGAAAGGACCAAGAAGAAGCTTAGAGAGAAAAGAAAAAGGTACAAGAATTTGTGGGAAAAATATATGAAGATGCAGGGCAAAGTCAAGTCATACAAGCTAGCAAATAAACTAAAAGATAAGCAGCTTGAAAGACTGAGAAAACTGAATGAGACAATGAATCGAAAGGAAAAGGAAAAAGAATGTGATGAAATGAGAAAGCAGAAAGAAGAAAAGGCAACAGTAAAGTCTCAACGGCAAGCTGAAGAGGACAAACAAAATGAGGCTAAAAAAGACTAGCCATCAAGAACAAGAAGCCTACAGAAAAAAGAATCAACATCACAAAAAGATCATGATGCTGAAAACAACCCTCCAGAAAAAAGAAGAAAAATGGAAAGAAATGAAGAACACAAATCCATTCAAGAATCTGAGTATATTTCTCTAAGTGACAAGGAAGAAGAGCAAAAGACCAACACACAGAACGATCCAAGAATTCCCAAAAAACTAGTGTGGCAAAAGCTCAAGGTTTTCAAATTTCTATCAAAAGATGGAAAGCAAGACATTCAAAAATATTGGAAAGAGGGACCGCAAGGGTAAGTAAATTTATAATTCAACTTGAACAAAACATGTGTTTATGATATCCATAACATAAAAAATTATTCTAATATAATCATAATACATACAGAGCATACTTCTGGGTATCAACACGTACTACACTCTTTCGACCTGACATTGTAGATGTGCTTCTTGATACTGCAGTGTCATATCAGGTATATATACAATTGTTTATACTGATTTTATATAACTTGTCAAAAATAAACTAACCAGATACTTCTAGATCATTGATGCATACTATGACATACTGCGGGGAGATGAGTTGGACGATCCAAACATGCAGCAGAATTTGTACTTAGGCACTTACATACATGTAAGTACAAGTAAAAACAAGTTTATTACTTTCAATATGCATACTTGTAATCTATCCTTATTTTGAAACTGCATATGAACGCAGGAATACATAGTAGGTGGACACACACACTCAATACAAAGTCAACTGCATGAGAAGGTATTTGAGAATCTAGGAACTGCACAGAAGATTTTCTTTCCAATACACAGTGTCGACCACTACTCTTTACTGGTTTTCGACAAGCTTGAAGGAAAATGGACTCATTACAACTCGATCAGACCACGAAGTGTGCACCATAAGGATAAATACTATGATATAGCCACGACATTGGTGATGCACTATCCTATTTTCAAATCCTCTTTTTATTTTGTATTGTAACTGCATCATATTTGACTTCCTATGATCAAATTCTCTTTTTATTTTATATTGTAACATGCAGAAAGGAGAAGTCGAAAAGTGGTTGCAAGACCAAAAGCATTGTGCAGAAAGGATGCTAAAAACAGGAAATTTCAACACAGGACAATACATGCTGACAAGAAGGCCATTGACAAAGGGTCAATATCTCACAGCACAATACATCACCACCAGTCCATGCACCTTTCCAATCGATAATAGTCAACAATGCCCGCAACAAAAGGATGATTCGTAAGTAACTTACCTCTCTTGAAATCAATTTGATCTATTTGTAGAAATTCTTAATATAACATAACTAAATTCTTTTTGCAGAAATGATTGTGGCATATTTGTTTTGTACTATACAAGACAGCTTGCAAGGGGAGATGACATTATGCAGAAATTTAACAAGAATGACATTTACAAGTTCCGTGCACATATCATTGACCGTCTCATGCTTCATAGAGGATTTTGGCTTCAAAATGTACACACATGATATAGCTTTAGATACAGCAGTTTCATGTATTTTCAGAAATTAGCAGTTTCATGTATTTTCGGAAATTAGTTATGATTAAAATTACTTTTTGTATTAAGCATTTCAGGTGTGAAAAGATGATACATTTGATAATTAAAGTGATAATTTTAGCTTATTTGTTTCTATTTAGAATTCTTTTAATTTGAAACCTATTTCAAATTATTTAATATGAAACTACAACCTATATTGCTACTCCAACTAAAAGATCATTTTAAACTCAAACTAGGTCAAGGAAAAGCCTAATATAACAGGCTAATCATGCAAGCAAAATAATAAAATGAAAAACAGAGACAAATTAAGCTTAACGAAGCAAAATGTATCACATATAAACCTTCTCAATACAAAAGAAACAAGTTAAAAACCGAAAAAGGCCAAGTATGTCAAAAAAGCATCTGAAACTGCGGGCAAAACTGAAACTGCGGGTCAAACTGAAACTGCGGGGAAAACTGAAACTGCAGGTAAAACTAAAAGAAACAAATTAAAAACCAAAAAAGGCCAAGTATGTCGAAAAAGCATCTGAAACTGCGGGTAAAACTGAAACTGCGGGTAAAACTGAAACTGCGGGAAAAACTAAAACTGCAGGTAAAACTGAAACTGCAGGTAAAGTGAACATACATATTAACGGACTCTATTAAAATCCAAGGACAATAACAGCAATATAAAGGCAACAAAACTCGGCAACTTGCATCCAAATATAATATAAAAATCAAGAAAGTTTAAATCTATTAAATCTTTAATGATCCACTCAAATTGCATGATATTTTCATGTCAAGACACTAAAATCTATAAAATTGTTAACTGTAAACTCTATCAAATTGTTAACTACAGTAAACTCTATCAACCAATCTTCATTATGATTATCCAATAATAGCAGTGCATGTCTTCTGATTATGCCTTCCATATTGACCACAGCGCTTGCACTTCATTTGCCGCTTTGGAACTTCACCTATCGATAACACCCTACTGACCTTCGGTCTCCCAGCTTGCTTCTTTGTACGAGGTGGTAGCACAAGCACCTGAGGCGACCCATCAGGCTTCTCAACTGTTGACACAGGCCAAATTGCACTCTGGTATGCAGCTCTATAGTAATTAACCTTCCAAAAGTTTTCAACAAAGTCATAAATTGAAGCACCACAGCTTTGAATTGCCCTCATTGCATGAATACATGGAAACCCTTTGAGCTGCCATTGACGACAAGAGCATAAACATCTTTCAAGATCAACCACAAATGAATAATCAGCAGCAACTTCAAAAACAGTAGGACTAGACCTCGAAACCTTCCAATGCCTTCCTTTTTTTAATTCCAAATTCATTTCATCCTCAATTCTTGGACAAAGTATAGTATGCCACCTTGTCGAAGTATCCCTCTTTTCAGACATCATTACCATCATCTTGTGCCTCATTGCATCAACCAATTCACAAATAGGCCACAAGCGAATGTTCTTAATCATATTATTCAATGATTCCGAAAGGGAATTGCTCAGCTCCCCATATCGTCTCCCAGGAAAATAGGCATTTGCAAAATTCTCTTTTGGAAGTTCACCCAAAAACTCTGTCACTTGTTTCTCACCCTCAACCAACAATTCAGCCAGCTTCTCCTCATAAGCAGATGCAGTAGGAGCATATGCAAGCTGAGTGAACAGATGCACAACCTTCTCCTTAACCATTTTACCATAAGTCCCAGGGTACCTTCCACGTAGGTTGTTCTTCAAGTGATACAGACAATATCCATGTGGAGAAAGAGGGAAAACCTTTGGAACACCTTGCAGAAGTCCTTTGTGGCGATCTGATATAAATGTCACTGTCCTACCTTGTGGTTCTATAATGCCACGAATCTTTTGTAGGAACCAACTCCAGTTAGCCTCATTCTCAGAATCAACAACAGCAAAAGCATAAATGAATATCTCTACATAGACTCAAAAATCAAAAAACATATTAGTAATCAAAAACTGAAACTATACATATAAGAAATAATTCACAAAACATCAAAATGCTGATGCAGTAAGCAACAAAAACAAAAAAATCATTAAGATACCTTGATTTCCATTATTTGCAGATGCAGTAAGCATCTGTCCCTTATACTTATTCTTTATGAAAGTTGCATCAATAAACAACATAGGTCGAAGGAATAAAAAGTCATCAATACAAGCCTTGAAACAAACAAACAAGCGCTCAAAACGACAAGTCTCATCATTGCATTCAAGATCAATCAAAGACCCTTCATTTGCCAACTTCAACGCATCAACATACCAACTAAGGTTCTTATAAGAGTCACCTTCATCACCAAGAACAGCACGCTGAGCAAAGTCCTTGCCATGCCAAGCTGTGTAGTAGGAAATATCTAAACCGTAATTCTGCTTGAAATCCTTCATAATGTCGATTGGCCTAATTGATGGATTAGCTTGAACTTGTTCTTTCAGCAAACTAGACACAATACGACCTCCAAGTAGCTTGTTCTTTTGCTCCCGAACCAATCCAGTACATGTATGAACATTATTTAACTTTCTAATATAAAAGAAACCATTCAGAGCAGATGTAGAAGCATACACAGACCAATCACAACCATCTGATTCCTTCTTGAAACACACAGCAGAGACCCTCTTTTTTTCATTCCTAACATATACAAATCGGAAACCGCACTCAATAGCATATTTGATTAGCTTCTCACGAAATTCTATAGCACCTCCTTCAAATTTTTGGCCAATCTCACAGATATAGCCCTCCCAGTCAGTAGAGAGGTACCGACGAACCTCACCAGAACCAAATTGCCTAAATAATCACTCTCATCAAAACTACCATCAACAACCATACTCTTATTCGATGAAGATGACGAGCAATTTTTATCAACAACAAGAGCATCTAAATCGATTTTATCATTGATTGAAATATCAACAATACTAGTATTCATCAGACCAAACACAGTCAACATAAATCGAATGTCCAAATCAGACTCCAATTTAATCATCTTATGGTCACAAAAAGAATACCTCAACTCAAACCGATCAGGTTTGAGTTTCTTAAATCTGGAACACAACTCAAGGCACAGTCCCATATACGTAGTACTCTCCAGCAAACCAAGCATAACACCATCATCGCCATATGTGCATCTAGCAAACTTAAACCCTTCCATTGCCATAACCTAAACAAAAACAGAGCAAAATGAATCAAATTATTAACAACTGCAACAAAAACTACATAACCATTCCTATAACCTAAACAAACAAAGACAAAAACTATTAAAAGTCAATAAAAGCAACCTATCAAGCACAAAATAGCAGAACTGAAACTGCATAATATTACTAAATTAAAATTCAACAAAAAAGTGAATAAAAGCAAGCTATTAAGCACGTATGCTACTGAAACTACATAAATTATTAACAAATTCAAAATCAACACTATACCTAACACGAAAATCAACATGCAAATCCAAAACTACATAATACTGTCAATAAAAATCAAATTCAAAATCCAAAACTACATAATACTGTCAACAAAAATCAAATTCAAAAACAAAAACTATACCTAAACTGAAAATCAACATGAAAATCAATTAAACAAACTCAACTTCAATCGAAAAATACCTATAAATTTAAACAAAACAAAAAATCAAAACTAGCATCAAAATCAATAGCATACGAACCGTAAAACTAGCAATTGATCAAGAACAACAAGATCAAACCGTATGAAGATCGAACGAGAGGAAGATCGAACCAGATGAAGATCGGACCAGACGAAGATCGGACCAGACAAAGATCGGACTAGAGCAAAATCGAAAGAGAGAAACAAGTGCAAACAGATTTCAACTAAAAGGTAAAGTTGTCGAAGCACAGATAAGTTAAAAATAACTAAAAACTGTCATAAGGGTAAAATTGTAAAACTGCATCACTTAACACACGCCAGCTGGTAAGCAGCCCACTCAGCTGCAGTCAACTAAAGCACATGCAATCAAACTAACCTAATTGTTAATAAAACTAACCTAATTATTATATATTAATAATAGTGGTATTAAAAGTTAAAAACCATAGCAAATATGTAGTTATGAGTAATTATTTCTAAATAATAAGTACAAGAGAAAGTGGGTGTCAATTTTTAATTTTTAATGCTTACTAAATTTGCTCATTAAATAATGTGTTAATACACTATCTTTAACTTTAGAAATAAATGAGATTTAGAGTGCCTCAAATTTGATAAATAAATTTGTTAAGTGTAGCAATACTTTTTTTTTAATCTCTACCAAGTTTTTTCGGATAATTAATAAATTTACTCGTATATGATCAGGTACTCGGAGGCTTTTGGTACTTTTTTTCTATTCAACGAGTGACATCATGCTGGCATCAAGCCTGTAGAAATGTTGAAGGATGTATATATATGGTTACTCATTGCGATGATAGGACTTCAATAAATGTCACATTCCTAGATTCATCATGCCCTATAAATCAACCAGATGCTACACTATTTGATTTTGGAATGTTTCTTAATGCCCTTCAGTCGGGTATCATTGGGTCAACTAATTTTTCGAAAAAATTCTTATACTCATTCTGGTGGGGAATCAGAAACCTAAGGTACATGCATATCTTGAGCCATTGGCAATCAACACGTTTTCTTTTTAGCTAAATAAAAAATATCCACAAAAATTTGCCTCTTCATTATTTGACAATAGTGTTCTTCATGCACCCTTGATTAGTTGTATAGGGAAATTCTATGATGACTAGTTACCACTTACCATTTCTTGACAGGTCGCTCAAGAACAAGGTAACTCTGTGTCAAGTTTGTGGTAATTATGTGTCAAGTTTATGGTAACCAAAGGTACGATACAGAAATCTTGATGGAAACTTACTACTTACTTGAGCCACATATCAAGAAGTGGTAACTTTTGAAATAGGCCGATTACGAAGAGTTATCGCAAACTTGATCTGAAGTTACCAGTTCTTGAATAAACGCTCAAGTAAGTGCTAACTAACTATCAAGAATGTGATAAGTTACCTGAAACTTGATCAAGAGTTATAAGTTCTTGAATAAACGCTCATGTAAGTGGTAGCCGACGATCAAGATAGTAGTAACTTACTAGAATCTTAATCGACAGTTACCAATTACTTGAGCGATATATCAAGAAGTGGTAAGTCCTCAAGATAGACCTATTTCGAAGACTTACCACAAACTTGATCCGGAATTACTAGTTCTTCAATAATTAATTGGTCAAGTAAGTGGTAACTCCTGATCAAGAGTATGGTTAGTATGTTACCTGAAACTTGACAAGAAGTTAATTACGTTGTTCTTGAGAAACCTATCAATAAATGGTAAGTCATAGTCAAGTTTGTGGTAACTTTATGAAAAAAAAAGGCTTATGTTTTATAGAGTTACCACAAACTTAACAGAGAGCTACCATTTTTTGAAGAGAGGCTGAAGTTGGTGGTAACTCTGGATTAAGAAAGTGGTGAGTGACAAGAAACTTGATGGAGACTTACTGCTAATTACTTGATCAACATATCAAGAAGTGCTAACTTTTGAAATAGGCCTATTACGAAGAGTTATCGCAAACTTGATCCGGAGTTACTAGTTCTTCAATAATCGGTCAAATACTACTTACTACAGTCATTGTAGAAGTTCCCATGTATCTATATGTTCACTACCACACTACTGCTGCTCTGCCTAGCTATATAGGTTCATAATCAGGAATATATAGTGCAACCTCTTGAACTGTTCTTGGTAATTTCCAATAGAAGATACTAATTTCCTTCCAATAGATTATCATTAGGGAATTAAAAAAAGAAAAAAGGGTGCATGTAATGTGCATTGTGTTTTTTTTTTTTCTTGGTAATTGGCTTACCGGTGGTTGCCATTAATTATATTTTATTCTTCAATGGTGATGATTGTATCGATCTGTAATCCTCTTTTTGTAGGACGTATATTTTCGTACTGCACAATGTTCTTAGTTAATTAAGTTATGCCATTATTAGTATATAACATATTAATTGCTTCATATATCAATTTTTGCAGCTCTCTTGGTCAAAATCTCGAAACAAGTAGCTATGAGTGGGAAAACTGCTTTGCAATTCTTATTTCTGTTAGTGGCTTGCTACTATTTTTATATCTTATTGGAAATGTTCAGGTACATTGGCCATTCCTTAATTTTTTATCATTAATTAAATTCATATTCATGGCTTCTGTTTATCCAATTAATACGTCTGTGAGGATTTTTAACTTAAGAAGAATCATTAATTTACTTTTTAATTAATTCTATTGTGAACTAATTAATTTAACCAAACTCAATAAATTAAATGTGTCGATTAGCTATTGGTCTAATAGTATTTCTCTTTCAATATAAATTTGAAGATATTTCAAATTTGACTACCCCTTCCCAGATAAAAAGAAAACAACAGGTTAATTAGATATAGGTTGAATCTTAACCATTAATCCTCTCAGCCTTAGGCCGGTTTAGAGTTTAAATATTGTGTGCCCTAATGTCTAACAAGAATATGAAATTGAATGGACACATGTACAATCTACAATATTATACCACTTTTGTGACATTCATATTCAAAGAGACAGTCATATTATGAAACAATATTATGTCTGTTTCATATTATACCACAATGTAAAATCGATTTTGACAAATTATTCTATGTAAACAGTCATATACAAAGTTCTGCATAATTATGTGACGTTTCATTAGGACTTGATGATGATTGATCAACTTCTTCTTCTTCTTTAATAATTTGTTTGTGAAACAGACATATATGTAGTTTGCAATTGCAAAATCAGAGGAGATTAAGGAGGAGGAATTAAGAAAGAAGATTATGAGGAAAGAGACAGATATACAAACATGGGTGTCAGCATGTGGTTTCCCTGAGGATACGAAGACACGAATCATGAATAACATAAGGCTAGAAAAGTTAGTAAAAAAAAATATAGATCATGACGTGGATATAATTTATCTATTCTCCATTCTTTCTTGGAATAACAGAACATTTATAATGCATCATCTTTGCATGAATAGGCTAAAAAAGGTAATGTTTCTCAACCTCTTTCTCTTTGTAAATTTGAATAATACTAGCTAGGAGTTCTAATTTGTGTACCAAATTTTGACCCAAATAATATGATTGTATACGTGTTAGTTTAGAAGTGTCTTGATTTAATCTGTTTAAAATGAGCCTGATCATACTTTATGCCATGTTTAGGCTTGATCCAAACCAAGCCGATTGGCTCAAATTCCTAAATTTTTAGGCTGTGCTTGATCCAACCCACCTAGAATCATGTCAAGCCAAGCCAATTTAAATAGGCCGGGCTCATGTCAAACACGAGCTAGCCCAACCCATTATTCACACTATTTGGAATTCAAATTTAGAAAATATTCTTAGTAGCACTATAAATTTTGTAATGAAAGCAAGCTATTTTATATAATGGATCGATCTCATTCTAATTATATATTGATCATTTAATTAATGTAAGCTAATTAAGCTATATACATATAGGTACCAATGCTTCAACGTATGGGTGTAAAAGACTTGGAAACTATCTACGAGCATCTACGTCCAGTGATTTACAAGAAGAATAGTTATGTTGCTCAAGCTGGAGAACCACTTGATCAGATGCTCTTCATCATAGAAGGCACTGTACAGACCTACAAAACGGATCTCTCAATGTTCACCAGTTCTCTTAAGAAAGGTGATTTTTATGGAGAAAAACTTCTAATTCTGGCATCACCACCCAACAATATCTCGGCCGAAAATGTCATATGTCAAACAAAAGTGGAAGCCTTTGCTCTCATGGCCAAGGACTGGAAAAGTATAGTCTCCAAAGGCAACGTATGTGGAATTTGAACATTTTCAATATTTATAATAAATTCAAGATAGGAACATCAATGATACAAAGGTTCAAAGCTAATTAAAGGGATAAGTTTTGTTGATGATTGTAGTATTAGTGATTATATAGAGTAATAGTAGATAATTAAGTCGATTTTTCCATCCAATTTAGAGAGAAAATTGGATGGATATATAATAAAAATTTAAATGACTGCTAAACTATGGAGGCTAGCGTGCATTATGTAGGCCTCGTATATTTTGTGTATAGTAGCACTTTAATCATTGTTGGCAATGAATTAACGTACATTCATTTGAAGCTTATATAACACAAGGGTATATGTACGTACGCCCATTTGTGCAGTGGTTAGCTATATATATATATATATTAAGCAATAAGTATTTTAATTAATTGGTATAGTAAGATCGATCGAGCTTCCAAATCATAATTTTGTTTTGAAATAAGATTGGAGCGACCATCAGCTAGGGGGCAAGATCTAATTAGTACCCATGGATGTAGGCACATTGCCGAAAAACATTAAATTCTTGATACTCTCTATTTTATTGCTTAATTTTTTTGTTAGGTTGAGTTTGTGAATTTCTCATTCTATATTTATGGATCCTAACATCATTAGCTAATTCATTTGTTGCACCGGTGGCTGACGATATCAAAGATGACCATAAGCTGATGTATAAGCCTTTCTTCCTTCCGACAGTATACTTTTAAAATGTAATTCTTGTTTTCTCCCTCTTTTTGTGGTTCGCATACGACGCATAGTCAACAATCAACATTAATAGTCGTTGGCCATTATGTAAAAGGGAAATTAAGGAGTGTCGTCAACTTAGATTTTAATGAATTTTAAAGTGTCCTTAACTTAGATTTTAATGGATTTTAATGAAATTTAGGTGTTCTCAACTCAGATTTTAATGAATTCCAATGAAATTCAGGTGTTCTCAAAAAGTCATGGATTTCATAAGTGAAGGATTTTAATGGATTTGGATATATTTGAGTGCATTTTTTATACATAACAAATTCCATGATAATTTCATCCAATTCCTTTAGATTTTGATGGATTCTATGAATTTTAAAATCCATTAAACTTCTTTAAAATCTGAATTGGGGACACCCCCCTAAAATTCATAGATACTATCAAAATCCAAGGGAATTGGCTAGAATTCTCATGAAATTTGTTATGTGTAAAAAATGCATTCAAATCCATTAAAATCATTTACTTAATGAAATCCATAACTTTTTTAGGACACCTGGATTTCATTGGAATCCATTAAAATCTGAGTTGGGGACACCTTGACTTTTTTTGAATCCATTAAAATCTGAGTTGAGGACACCTAGATTTTATTAGACATTTAAAATCCAATTAAATCTAAGTTGGGGACACCCCCTAAGCTGTTACTTGTAAAGGGACTTTTTGTTTGTTTATCTCACATTCTGCGACACAAGACTGTTTTTATGTGCCAAGAAACTATTTTTAGGGTAAATTTTCCATATACTTATTAATTGTATAAAGTGATATATATACATGTTTACAATCCTAGTCAGATAAGGAGAAAAATAATTACAAGTAAAAACCCAACACTTTTCATAATTACACAAATGGAATCGTAACTATACAAGGACTAGGACTTATGCTATCACTCCTCCTCAAGTTGGTGCATAGATATCACACATGCTCAACTTGACTAATAAGTCAATAAATACTATGCTCACCACTGTCTTGGTAAGCATATCCGCCAACTGGAAAATAGATAATATCAACTTCCCAACTTCTCCTTAATGAAGTGGCGATCATTCTCAACATGTTTTGATTATGTTGAACAATGTTATTAGCAATATCAACTGTTGACTTGTTTTGAGAATGTAGATCTAGAACCATTCTAGGTTAAAAACCCAAGCCAGTCAACAGATTTCTTAGCAATTCACAATCACCTAAGGCCATACCTTTATTTCAGCATCAACACTAGAACTTGCAACAACTTGTTTTTACTAATCCAAGTAACAAGGTTACCACCCAAAAAAGTGAATTATCTAGAAGTAAACTGCATGTTATCAACTTAACCTACCCGGTCTACATCTGTATAAGCAACACATCAAGATGACCATGTTTAGTAAACAATAACTCCTTACTTGGGGCAGACTTTAAGTATCTCAAGATACGCTCCACTCCATCCGTATGAGATTTTCCTAGAGCATGCATGAATTAACTCACAACATTCAATGCATAAGCTATATCAGAGTGTGTATGAGATAAATATATAATTAAGCTATCCTACAAGCCTTTGATACCTCTCTTTATGAGTAGGAACCAAATCCAATCAGTCAAAAAACTTATAATTGTGTTTTACCACCCAAAGTTTGAGTTGATTCTCATTTTACCACCCAGATGTTTATTTGTCTCACTTTACCACCTACAACTATGCCCCGTGTCCCACTTTACCTTTCTTTGTCCATTCTATCGTCCAAACCGTTAAAAATGCTAATGTGGCAAGGGGGATTATTGTGATTTCGTCCACTTGGACAAAAAAATAAATAAATAATTCTTCTAAACCTTAAAGATTGGTGATGTGGCACCTACATGGCCATTGTAGGCCTTTTTTTTCTTATGTAAGTTGTCATGTATAAAAAAAATTAATTAAAATTATAATATTCTAAAACTTAAAAAAAAAAAAAAAAACAAACAAAAACCAAACTCATCTTCTTCCTCCCTCCCCTCCCCCACTACAAGAGCTATATAAACTTTTTTAATAAACTAACCATTTAGGGGAGGACCTCAAACAAACATTTGAGTAACTCTAATTTTCTCCCAAACATTTCTCTAAATTTAAATTTGATGGAGGAAAAATGACTCAAAAGTCACCTAGCCTCCAATCCTTCCCCAAAATTAAGATTTCCCTAAAACTTTTACCAAATCAAGTTAAATGGATAAAAATTGTGTTACTTAGATTTTTGAAGGAAAAAATATGGAGGGAAATAAGTTTTGGAGGGAACAAATAAATTAAGGGGGTTTTTTTTTTTGTTCTTTTTTTTTTTTTTTCAATTTTGGTACTTGAGGTTTGGCCTTTATCCCAATTAAGTACCCAAATTATTAATTATTTTCCTAATTTCATATCCAAATTTTTATTTTCTTCAAATTTGATAATAATGTGACTAGTGCCAAATAATACTAACAGACAACGTTAAATGGATAAAAATTGTGTTACTTGAGATTTTAGTCAACCATGTTTGTGAATGGACTATATTAACACTGGGGCCTCATTTTTCTGACCGTAATGGTAGAATAGGAATAGAAATAGGAATTATACTCATTTTTCTGACTGGTCCATAATGGAATGGTTTCAATAATTCCATTTAAATGTTTGGAACAAGCTGGGAATCAAAACTAAAGAATGATTAATTATTTTCATTCTAATGCTTGGTAAGGATTGGAATAGACTACAAAGCTTTACACTTTTCCACTAATATCCTATTTTGTTTAAGTTTTAAAATTTTTTAATATCAACATAGAAAGAATATTATTCCTTTGAGTTAACATAACATCTTTACAATATAAATTAGTATACAATCTGAAAAAATAAAAAAATTTCAAAACAAACATAGCAAATAACAATATATATCAATTTTTTTTTTCTTCAAATTAACGTAGTGCTCCAGATTCATGTCTTGACAGGACCGCCCCCGGTTTTCACCCTGAAACCTGGAGGGATCCTGCGGGATCCAAATTCAAAGAAAATCCTACCGAAAATTCGGCAGAACCTCCCCTGAAAATGGACTAACCCAGAAATTTCAAAACCTGTTAAAAAGCACTTCTAAACAACAACCACCTCTACCACAACCAAAAAGGGTCTCAGACCCAACAATTTCACAGAGAAACCAACTAAATATTTAAAGTGGTTATCAGAGCTGCTATTCTATTACAGGGAATTTTTACAAGAATAAAATGTCGCCTACAGGGTCCAACTAGGGAGATGGATGTAACTGCCTCGACGTTATTGGCTCGACCTCCACCAAAGCTACTACCTGGGGGGACAATTTTAGACAAAACAAGAAAAACTGTGAGATAACTCAGTGAGTGGACAGTTTAATGAAAATGAAAACAAAAGTAAACTTCCTGTTTCAGAAAATCCTCCTAAACCACGTTTAGCTCTAAAACCTCACGTTACTCTTTAAAATCCCCCAGTTTAAACCATAAAGTTTATTTAAACTTAAGAAATCCCATAAAACAATATATATTTTCTCAAGATAACAATTTCTTAAAACAAACGAACCGTAAAACATCGTAACAACAACCTTGATAGATTTCAAAAGAATCCCTCACTTAAAATCATATTTAATAATCTTTGAAAATAACCAAATTCATTTTCCACCATGCTATATACCCTGAATAACTTGGCCATACACCTGTGCGGAATTCCTGCATCGCACAGGCAGGCAATATCCTGGCCATACACACGCGTGGAATGAAATCCAACACGTGCAGGCAATATCCTGGCCATACACACGCGTGGAGTAAAATCCATACACGTGCAGGCAATCCTGGTCGTACGTGCACGCAGAGCAGCCCCCAAAGGGCGAAGCATCCCGACACACGGCCCAAAGCCTATGTGTGTGCCGTGATGAGTCCTAAAGACCTATGTATCTGATAACCTGGAGGGTACTGCAAAGGGTGGTTTGAAAACCATTTTTCCATAATCCAAATAATAGATCCTTTTTCTATCAAAAATAAATATCAAGGTACTTCCCCAAAAGAAACTTAAAATCCATAAGCCAACATACGAAATCCAAATCAAATTCAATATACTTAAATCAAAATAATACTTTTCGACAAAACCGAAATATTAAATGAACCTTGTATATAAAATGAGAAACTAAATTCTTTTCCCAAAGCCCAACAACTCGCTAAAACTAACATGTAAATATATGGTTTTAAAACTTATTTATGAAGCATTTGAAATCCGAAATCCAACATTTTTCATCAAATTCCAAATCAAATTCAAGCTATCATGCATAATAGGATTAATGAAATCTTTTATCAATTTATTTGAAAACCAAAGTTTGCTCACATTTGTTATTACTCAAACAAATTCAATTAACCAAGATAAAATGCAATTTTCATAAATCATTTTAGGGAAGTAAGGTCCACTCACAGAGATAGCCCTAGCTTCGATCCTCCGCCGGATCATCACGAGCCACGGTCGTCTCGCCTATAAAGTAAACAACAAAAACATAGATTAGTCTCGGTTCTACAACCTTTAAAGGTTGTGGGTGTGTGGAGTCTAACGTCCCACTCGACTTCGTTCCTACGCGATTGGTTTACAATCTACACGAATTGACCAATAACACTTCCACAAACGCCCCTAAGGTTTCCCGGTTCAACCTAACCACAATTATTATAACTAATAACGATAACCCAATCAACCAATTATCATAAATACTCTAAAATTATGAAATATCAGTGGGGGTTTCGAAATCATAGAGGTTGCTGCCCAAGGTGCCTGTTTCAAGCCCAAAAATTAACTAAATATACAAAAATTTCTCAATCTTCATATACATTCATATCTAACATCCAATTTCGGGTTTCCTAAACATGAGATTGCCCAAAATCACACCAAAAATACCCTAAGACTCAGCCAACCCCAACTGACCCAAATTAGTTTCCAAGCTTACAAATCCAACTTCCCAAAACTTAAATTTCTTACAATTTAGTCCAAATTTCGGGTTCTAAATGACCAATGGGTGTCTTAGGGATATAATCGTCTAAGAAAACAACAATAACAACCTACAAGTCCAAAAATTTCAGAGGAACCCGAAATGCCCTTCATTTCTCCAAAATCCAAGTTTCTAAATACCCAAATTGAACAAGATAGGTATAGGGGAAATAAAGCCCATAGGAAATGGAGGCCGGGAAACCCACCTGAAAACAAGCCGAACGAAGGCCGGAGGTGGCCGGAATTGTCGAAGAGAAGGGGCGGCGGTTGGATGGTTTTCTGGAGAGTTTTTTCGATGTGCAGGGGAGCTGGGTTGGGCTGGAGGAAGGCCGGGCTGAGCTGGTCGGCGTCGGGGAAGGCTCGCCGGAGGTTGGCGAGGAGTGGTCGGTGCCTGGGAGGCTGGTCGGTGGCCTTGGTCCGCCGAGAAGCTAGTCGGGAAAACGGGTACGGCCTGCTGAAGTTGCGCGCAGAGGAGAGAGAAAAGAGTAGGGAAGAGAGAGAATGGGCTCGGGGGTTTTGCCGGAGCCAGAGGCTGGCAAGGCGGTCGGCGATGGTGAGTGGGTGGTGGCTGGGTAATGGCGCAAGGGAGAGGATGTGGGGGAGAGAAAAACAGCGAGAGAGTGCGGGGGTGAGAGAAATAAAAATGGAGAGAGAGAAGTCACTAGAAAATTCTAGAGAGAGAAAAATCAGAAATTTTTTTTGATTTTGGGTATTTAAAACCCACTTTTATAAATTTACCAAATTGGCCCTCACTTCACATGTCCGTATCTTTTAAACCGTAACTCGAAACGACGCGTACTACGCGTCTACGAACTCGTGGGATCGAAACCTATCTAACGGACCCAAAGTCAAAATCGAAAGCCCATTTATTTTAAAAGTCAAATTTGGATCAAGCCCCAAATTAAAACAAGAATAAATAAAAATTTAAATCAAATCTTTTTATTTTCCAAATAAATTCTCAAAATCTTTAAAATACAATTCAACATCCTTTTTTAAAAAAAAATCTCTTAAAATCATAGTTAAATAAAAATTTAAATTTCTAGTGAAAATTTGGGTCGGGTCGTTACATGTCTATTGACCAAAACAATGGAATACACAACCAACTTGAACATAGAAAATGACAAAATCAAAATCATCCCACCTCACCCCATTAAAATCAATACCCAGAAAAATGATACAAAGAAAACACCAAACCCATATATAGATCCCCAAAAGTTATCTTCATCAACACCTTCAGCGGCGAGGATGGATTGGCTAGTAGATTACATTCAATCCAATTTTTTCTCGTCAAAATTCAAGTAATTTTTTTCTTGGTCTGCCAATGACGAAGATGATAAGCATTTACTCAATCTGCCACTTGTGACTCAAGCTGACAAATCCGACCATTCGCACCTTTCTCTATGGACAACTCCAACAAGAAACCCGTACTGCTCTGCCGATAACTCCCAGAAGGAGCTCCGGCTAGTCTGCCGATGACTCAAACAACGATCCCCTGATGCTCGATGCGCTGATGATTATGACAAGGACAACTTGTTGCATCAATGATGATGCAGTTTTTTTTTCTCACTACAAATTTCGACTTTCAGTTGAGAAAGTCCAGAAAATTCTTTTGTTTTTTTCTTTATTCTTCACAATTGATAAAGGGTATTTGCTTCAATTAACAAAGGGTATCTATTGTAATTTTTCATTCCAACTTAGTTGATGGAATTGAAATACCACCCCTTGTTGGTATTTCTATTCCGTCTCTCAGACGAAATTCATTACAATCAAGCAAGAGTACACAATTCCTTAATTGGTTTTCTTTCCAAACCAACCAAACATCACTTTTGGATTACGTCCCAACAAACAGGGCCTGGGTGTATAAGACAAGTGGATTTTCAAAAAGATTTGGGGAGAAATTTAATTGAGAGAGTCTACAATGACTGCAGGCATACAATGCCGTCAAAAAATGTGGTAACTATCGATCACGAATGTGGTAACTGACAATCAAGATAGTGGTAACTGACGACCAATTAAGATAGTGATAACTTACTGGCTTAAGAATGTTATAACTAGCAATCAAGAATGTGGTAAGTTACCACAAACTTGATCTGGAGTTACCAGTTCTTGAATAAACGCTTAAGAATGTGGTAACTAGCGATCAAGAATGTGGTAAGTTACCCAAAACTTGATCCAGAATTACAACTTATTTGAGTGAGACATCAAAAAGTGGTGGTAACTCATCTCGATAAACCTTTTTTGAAGGGTTACCAAAAACTTGATTCGGAATTACCAGTTATTGAATAAACGCTAAATAATGTGGTAACTAGCGATCAAGAATATGGTAATTTACCACAAACTTGATCTCGAGTTACCAGTTCTTGAATAAACGCTTAAGAATGTGGTAACTAACGATCAAGAATGTGGTAGGTTACCACAAACTTGATTCTGAGTTACTAATTACTTGAGCGAGATATCAAGAAGTGGTAACTTATCCAGAAAGGCATTTTTTGAAGAGTTACCACAAACTTGATTCGGAGTCACCAGTTATTGAATAAACGCTAAATAATGTGGCAACTAGCGATCAAAAATATGGTAAGTTACCACAAACTTAATCTTGAATAAACGCTCAAGAATTGTAACTAATGATCAATAAGGTGGTAAGTTACCACAAACTTAATCCTGAGTTACCAATTACTTGAGTGAGTATCAAGAAGTGGTAACTTATCCAGATTAGCCTTTTCTGAAGAGTTACCACAAACTTGATTCAGAGTTACTATTTCTTGAATAAACGCTCAAGTATGTGGTAACTAGCGATAAAAAATGTGGTAAGTTACCACAAACTTGATCTCGAGTTTTGAGTTATTGAATAAACTCTCAAGAATGTGATAACTAGCGATCAAAAATATGGTAAGCTCCTACAAACTTGATCATGAGTTACAAATAAAATGAGCGAGATATCAATAATTGGTAACTCTTCTAGGTAAGACTTTTTTTAAGAGTTACCACAAACTTGATCCGGAGTTACCAGTTTTTGAATGAACGTTCAAGAATATGGTAACTAGTGATCAAGAATGTGGTAACTAGTGATTAAAAATGTGATAAGTTACCCAAATCTTGATATGGAGTTACCAATAACTTGAGCAAGATATCAAGAAGTGGTAACTCATCTAGATAGGCCTTTTTAAAGAGTTACCATAAACTTGATCCGGAGTTACCAGTTCTTGAATGAACACTCAAGAATGTGGTAACTAGCGATCAAGAATGTAGTAAGTTACCACAAACTTGATCTCGAGTTATCAGTTCTTGAATAAACGCTTAAGAATATGGTAACTAGCAATAAAAAATGTGGTAAGTTGCCACAAACTTAATCTTGAGTTACCAATAACTTGAGCGAGGTATTAAGAAGTGGTAAATCATCTAGATAAGCCGTTTTTTAAAGAGTTATCACAAACTTGATCCGGAATTACCAGTTCTTGAATGAACGCTCAAGAATATGGTAACTAGCGATCAAGAATGTGGTAAGTTACCCAAAACTTGATCTGGAGTTACCAATAACTTAAATGAGATATCAAGAAGTGGTAACTCATCCAGATAGGCCTTTTTTGAAGAGTTACCACAAACTTAATCTGGAGTTACCAGTTCTTGAATAAACGCCCAAGAATGTGGTAACTAGCAATCAAGAATGTGATAATTTACCACAAACTTGATCTTGAGTTACCAGCAGTTCTTGAATAAACGCTCAAGAATATGGTAACTAATGATCAAGAATGTGGTAAGTTACCACAAACTTGATCCTGAGTTACCAGCTCTTGAAGAAACACTCGAGTAAGTGGTAACTGTTTGTACCCAAAAATGACACTTAGGTTTATATTGGTCATTTCTCATGTTGGCCATGTCTTATAGGGGTTTTTTTTTTAAAGTCCAATTTTTAAAATATACTATTCATCCGACCCACACGCTACAGTAAAATACTGTAGCGGCCCACTTTTTAAAAAACCGGTGCTACAGTGACGCCGTTACTGTAGCGCGCTACAGTGTTTTTAAAAAAATATCATTTTTTCCCTTTATTTATTTTTTTTCATTTCAGTACCAATTGATACATAAACTACCCAAAAAAAATAAATAATAATTTATGTATTTTCATGTCATAAACATGTTAAATAATAACCAATATAAAATACAAAAAATCAAGATGAGGCTTCCATAATCTTTTACGTTTTAATAGTAAATATAATTGTTACTATCGAATAGTAACAATCATCTATTGCTACTGGCCGGGCAGTGGCAATCAAATATTATCATTGTTTGATAGTAATAATCACTTATTGCTACTGTCTGGCAGTAACAATCAGAAATTGTTATTACTTGGTAGTAACAATCATCTATTGATACTGTTTTACAGTAACAATTACATGTTGAAGATAACTAATATATCTTGTTATTGTCATACAATAACAATCACCAAAATTCAAACTATAGAAAATCACAAAATTCAGAGAGTAACAATCACCTGATTGCTACTGTCACACAGTAACAAATCAGGTGATTGCTAATTTGCTACTATCACACAGTAACAATCACCTAATTGTTACTGTCACAGTGTCAATTATTATTTATTACCACTATCGAACAATGACTATTCTCAATGTGCTAAAAAAAACCCAGAAACAACATACATATACAAATCTTATGTATTTTTCTAACATAAACACATAAAAAACAAAAATCTTTGTCTTCTTCTTTTTTTCTTTTTGCTGAAGCAGGCATGTACTTCCTTTTTTTTTTTTTATGAAGCTGTCATGTGTCTTCTTCTTTTTTTTCTTTTTTTGTTGAAGCTGTCGTGTATCTTCTGTTTTTTTTTTTTAACAATAGCCACTGTCAAAAAAATTGCCACTGTCAAAAAAATACTATTTAACATTTGTCACTATCAGGCAGGAAGTGACAATCACATACAAATTAGTTCAAAAATGCAAGAAACACATCAAAACCAAATCCAAAAATCACTTATTGTTACTGTTCGGCAGTAACAATCATCTATTGTTACTGCCCGGCAGTGACAATCAAGTATTGTTATTGTTTGATAGTAACAATAAATTAGAAAATATAATTTAAACCTAGTACAATCCTCATGAAAGCATAAACAAGCAAAGAACAAACTAAAACAGAAATTATGGGTTTATCTAAGTCAACAAGAGGAAAATATAATTTCTCCTTATCTAACCCAATTCATACCCCAAAAACACTGACAATTTCAAAATCTCTAATTACTTTAGCTTGCATGTTTATAAACATATTAAGAAAGTAAAATGATGTTTCTGTTAGTGGAGAAAAATTTGTTTATGAGTTTTTACTTTTTGTATGATTTGATCTTCAACTATGTCTATCCTTGCAGGATCTTGGGCCTAGTGAAACTGCAGTTACCAGTCCTGGACCACAATCTGATCCATCACCCCAGTTTTATCATGAAGTCAACAGGCAGCATTCTGAAGACATTGCACCTTCTCAGTTTCATGATAAAGTCAACATCCAGCATTCTACTAGCTTTCAGTCATCACCTCAGTTCCATGATGAAGTCAAAGACCAGCATTCTACTAACATTTCGCCACCACCTCAATCTTACCCTACTGGTGGTCACCCTTCCCATGATTTCCATCCACCTCCCCCAACAAATAGATCAGAAAGTTCTGACTATTCTCAGCCATACAACCAGCAACCCTACCCACATGAACCCCAACATCATTTGCCACATAACTATCCTTCTCATGAAACTAACCCACATGAACCCCTACAGCATTTGCCACATAACTATCCTTCTCATGAAACTAATTACTCCTATCCTAATTTCCAATCTTATCCAAGTTTTACATAAAGCAATATTCCAACAATCATTTATTGTTACTGCCCGGTAGTGGCAATCAAGTATTGTTATTATTTGATAGTAACAATAAATTAGAAAATATAATTTAAACCTAGTACAATCCTCGTGAAAGCATAAACAAGCAAAGAACAAACTAAAACAGAAATTATGGGTTTATCTAAGTCAACAAGAGGAAAATATAATTTCTCCTTATCTAACCCAATTCATACCCCAAAAACACTGACAATTTCAAAATCTCTAATTACTTGCTCCCATATGATGAATTCCAAGCAAATTAATTCGAAAACAAACCCCATATTGCCTACTACTCATCACAATTACCACCAATTTCAAAACAACAACATTCCAATAGTACTATAAGCAACCCAAACATTAAATATGACCCTGCAAGAATAAACAATGAAAATAAGTTCATGAGAATCACTGTACCCATCAATGTATTTGCCATGAATAATTTGGAAGATAGCTCTCTTAACTTAGAGATCGATGAAACCAAAGATGCATGGGGCATGATTTATGTTAGCAATTAATTCCCAGCTCCAATTCTTCACTGCAATGAAATATATGAAAGGAGGCAGCCTGGATGGATGCGCGCACACCAATATTTGACCCATTTCTCAGCATTCTCTACAGGCAGGCAGCAATTCGGACTTAGAAAATACAAATGAAAACTAAGAAAACCAAGAAAAAACTAAATCCAAATGAAAACTAAGAGCAATCCGGATGAATAGTAGAACAAACCAAGAAAAAACTAAATCCAAATGAAAACTATTGTTGATTATCTAAACCCAAGAATCCAAATCAAGACAATTGCTAAACTTTGTCACCACACCTTCCCAAATGAAAATGACGAATCCCTTGAGCAGGCCTCTGATCTTCGCGGTGGTATCTCTGTTTCTGTTCTCGTCGGCGCTATCAAGCTCAGACTCGCCCTTCATCGTCATCCACAAGAAGGCCTCCCTCAACAGGCTCAAGTCCGGCGCTGAGCACGTCTCTGTCTCCATTGATATCTACAACCAAGGATCTTCGTACGCTTCCTCATAATTCCACCATTTTCGATCTCAATTTTGTTATTTTTCTTTTCTTATTTATAGATCTGGAAGTGATCTCCTGGTTCGTCAAGAACGATCTCGCACCTATACCCATATCCAATGGTGGCTGGATCTCGAAGCTCGTCGATCCGATCCAGCAGAGAAGGCGCTAGGCTGTGCTCCATGGCGAAGACGATAGAGTGAGGTTAGAGAGAGAGTGAGGTTAACAGACATAGACGGAGAAGAAGAGGAATGTTAGAATGTGGACCGGGTTAGGTGTTATTGGACCTCCTTCAAAATTAAAAAAAGCACATGGGTCTTAAAGGTATTAAGAGCCCAAATTTGGGTTTTATAATCATTAACTTTTTCTTATATTGGCTATTTCTTATGTTGGTCATTTTTTCATTCTTGGCCATTTTCGGGTAGTGGCCAAGGAAATTTTCTTGGCCCGTATACCCTTGTTTGGTGGCCAACTCACTTTTGGGCCAATGGGTGTTTTAACTCACTCCTCTTTAAATTATGGTTTAAGGGCCAATAATTGTTTAAGACTACTAGCCAATATGGCCCACGACCTAAAAGAAGTTTTTAAGGCCAGTAACGGGACTATAAAATGGATGAACTCATCTCAATAAAGGGGCCGATAGATATTTTTGCGGCCCATTCACATAACCAACTTTGAAAAATGAGTCCAATATCACTAGGAAACCGAATCAAGCAGTGAGTTCAACTTTGAAAAGGATTTATATCCTCATTAATGATGAGATTCGATCCAAGATCCTCTTAGAGTCCACCTTTGGAAAGAATTCGGAAAGTTTTGCGGACAAGTCACCTAGATGGACAAGGACTCAATACGATCAAGCAGGGACTTCTACTATAGAAAGAATTTCAATCCTCATCAATGACAAAACCTGGCCGCCAAGAAGAAATCTCAGAAATTCGAGTCCTACTAAGAGAAGGAAAATGATTTTGGGCCAGGAAATGGCCCATTATCTAGGGTTGTATCCTAGCACTCTTATAAATAGATGCATTCGAGAGAAGAGAAGGACACACATTCAGCATCCAACACACCCAAATTCTCAAGTCTCAAGAATCTCTCAAAGTTCTTTTGCTTTCAATTTCTTTTTAGTTGCTACCGTTCGAGATACTTTTAGGTTTCTCAAAACTTTAGTCTCAAGATCATTAGGTTTGTAGCTCTACCATTGTCTTCACAAGGATTGTGGTATCGATTTATTTTATGCACTTTAGTTTCATACAATTAGATCGTTTTTATTTTAATTCTTGTTCAAGTTCTTCGCTCAATACATAGATGTTTATTTTGTTCATTGTTCTTTTTAATATTGAAGTTGATTTGGTTGGCAATAATAGCATTGAGTTTCAATATAATTTTATCGTTCATAGTTTCTTTTATCTTTTTAGCCAATTTCGTCATTGCATTCACAAATTCAACAACACTGTTCTAAAGAGGCCAAGACGCGACTCGAACTCTGATTCTGACTAAAGCCTTGTCCCCGAGGCTAGAAAAGAATCTAAGCCAAGAGTGGTTCCTAGCTTGGCCGCACAATCGTTTAGATTGGATTTCATATTTAGGCGCAAAACCCCAACATCACCATCTCAATTTCTATTGTGGCCTAGTTTGAGGCCCAATAGTGGCACGCCCTGCACACTCACATTCAAACGGACCAAATCTCACTTTTGGCCAACCTTGGCTAAAAATTAGTGAACAGTAAGTAGCGATCAAGAATGTGGTAAGTTATTACAAATTTGATCCAGCTGAGTTACCACATTCTTGACGGCATTGTATGTCTGCCGTCATTGGAGAATTTCGTATTTAATTTGCTGTTGGAGTACTCTTGTCAAATTAAACTTTTTAACCAAATTCATCCCTAAATTAATTGTCAAATTTGAGGAATGTAAAGAGAAAAGCTTGAAGATGCTTGAAGTATTATGAAAGAGAAAAAGAATAGCCAAAATTCCTAAAACCATATCAGTTATAAGGCTTAATTTGTCAGTTGTGAGTTATTGCAATATTAGTTTTTATATGTAATTTTATAATTATATCTTTTATTGTAAAATTATATTTTACAAGTTTTTAATTTTCCAACCTTTTTAGGTATAACAAGTTCTATTGTTCTCTAAGCTCATATTTTAGTTCTTCTTACTTCATTGCAATTCTTTATTTTGTTTTGTAATTTTGCATCTCAAACAACAAGATTAAGAATGATTCTTGTAATAAAATTTAAATAAAATCTTAATTAATATATTTTTATTTGAAGAGGGAGACTTCTTCAATATTGCATGTATAGAGAAATATATATCATTAGACCAATAACTAATTGGTAGTTTTAATTAATAATTTTATATTTATTGACATATCAAATTAGAAAGATCTTATTTGTAATTTTCACTTTAGCTTACATTTTGCATTGAATTGGCCTTGTATACATACAAAAAAAATACTCTAATAATTTGGTATACGTACATTCCAAAATTAAAGCTAATAATAGTATATATAGTCTAATTTAGTATCCCAAATAAGGGTTGGGCACGCTCTGAATTGGTTAGATTTTTGTTCAAAATCGCAAACTAAACCAATATAATCCGTTTGTATTTTGTCCCAAACCAAAATCAATCAAACTATATACTAGACCAAACAAAATCAATTCATTCATTATTGGTTTGAGCGGTTTGAAGAGAGTGAACAAATAAACAAAAAAAGATAATGTAAAGATAAAGATGAATGGGAGAAAAAATATGACAACAGTTGCAAAGAGAGAACGGAAATTGTGGCATTGACAAAAGGGAGGTTGAGATTGACATGAGAGAATGGATGAGAGTAGTGGAGGAATTGAATATGCTATGAGTATGACAATAAAAAGATCTTATTTGATCAATTTGATTCATAAGTGGTTTACATTAATAGTTTATAGCGCTTACCTAATCACAGCTTACCTAATCACAAATAGTAGTTTAGTCCGTATATGAATTGATAAACTATTTTTATATTTAAAAACCAAACCAAACCGCCCCAATGAATTAGTTTGGTCGGGTTTAGGTCACATTTACTAACATGGAATATGAGAGAAAATGAATCTAAGTGGGGAAGAGTGGGGGAAAGAAGGAATTGGAGTAGGGGTGGAGTCATTCCCATTAGGTTGTTTACTAACCATCCGGAATGAGAATGAAAGTGAAGTTGATTCTCACTCTTGTGTTTACTAATGGTCATGAATCGGAATAAAAACAAGTTTAATTACTAAAAAGTTATAGGATTGCTTAATTGTTAAAAAAGTTTTATTTTTTTAATGGGTATTTTGAGTTTTTAAAAACGTTTAAGGGTCATTTTGGTATAAAGCTTTGACTTTAGGTGGAATGAGAATCAATACCCAAGTCCCCTCTAAGGAGTGATTCCTGATTTTGAAGTGGACCATACTTACGTTTTGATTTTCCAATATAAATAAACACATGATTGAAGTGGAATGAGAGTGACTCCTATTCATTCAACTTGATCTCATTCCTTGTAAGTAAACATGAACTATACCTTGTTTTGCAGTTGAAGATTCTATTTTCATTTTGTTCTAATTAAGAACTATAATTATGAAGGGAATGATGGGTAATCCTAGAAACAATTTCTAAGTGTAGAAGCATGGTGAATTTTCAATTCTAATCACCTATTCCCTTAGCCCTATGATCCTTAGGTGTGATGAGATATGAAAAACTAGAAATAGCTAAGGATAAGAAATTACCCTTGAAGATCATCTTGGGTTGAACGCAAGATTTGCTCACATCCATGGGGATGCCTTCTTTCCATGTCCATCTTCAAGTTTGGCTCCACCAAGAAGATGAACACTCATCTAAACTAGAGGCTTAACATCACAAGTGTGATCTCTCTAAAACTAGACCATGTACACCAAGTGTGGGAGAAGGAAAGATGAAAAAGTGATCTTCACTACTAGATCAATCTTTTTTCTAAGGTATGGCATAAAAGAAATGGTGGTGGAGATGGGTTCCACAAGACCCATCATTTTCTCTCTAAGTTTCATGGAGGAAGAGAGATGATGGAGAAGAAGGAGAGATGAAACCCTAGGTTCTCTCTTGTGAGAAGGTTACGGCAATGAGAGGGCTAAGCCTTTCTTTTATGTTATTTCATCTAGTCATCTAATGGTCTAGATTCATCCATCTTAAATGGATGGTCCTCCTTCACCCACTTAAATTCGACCAATCACCATCTTCTTTCTATTAGCATTATTGCCCCAACCTCTTTTTAATTCATGTAACTTACCCTATATGACACATAAAAGTCAAATGTTTTTTTACCATGATGTCTTCCAACACTTAATCATGTGATTAACACTTTAATCAACAAATTTATGACATGTTTAATAATCCGTAATCGGAATCAAAATAAAGAGTTGGATTCCGATTACAGATTACTCATATGTTTACTAACCATATGAGAATAAAAACACAAGTGGGGTCCATATGATATCATGAATTTAACTCCTTATTTTGGAGGAATTAGATTCTTGGGTGGGGGGTGGTATTTTGATTGCTGGAGAAACAACCCATGAGGAGTCCTTTTTTTTTTTTTTTTTTTTTTCCATTATACCCTCACATTATTTCTACAATTCCTAGTTTTCCCATTCACTTTAACCCAACCTAATTTATTTAGAACAAGGGGATTTTAGTAATCAAATTGGTTTCAATTCTGATTCAAGTGAATTAGTAAACAGCGCGCTTATATGGAATCAGTATCATTCCTACTTTGATTCCAAATAGTTTAGTAATGAATTATGACTCTTCAATCCAATTCCTTCTCAATTCAATTCCTCCTAACCCGATTATGGATTAGTAAACATGTCATTAGTAGTTTAGATTAGGACTAATGATTAACTAATTAATCATTTATCTTAATTAATAAGATAACATTAATTATTCTCTAATAATTAGGTCAACAAGCTCAAGTTTTGACTTTTTAATCTTACTCTCTAAGTAGATTAATTAGATAATTAATCCTACTTAAGAAAAAATTATGTCAAGTGACTACCCCAAATTAATCACTTGACTTAATTATGAGCTTACTAATTGTCGCCATCAATTTGTAACTAACTCATTAGAGCTTCATGGTCCCCATTAGTATTTCACAGTTAAGTGAGCTCACACTAGAGCAATACTAGGATAGGTGACCCACTGAGAAATGTCAACTCTCAGTCTTAGGCAATACCAACTATATATCACGATAGTTGCGATCAATAATCAAACATATTAATCCTCGATATCATTATTTTCTTTTGGTCTTCTACATACTTGTATGTGTGACCATTTAAATTCTTATTCGATTTGGTAGTAGGATTACAATTAAACTAGAACTTTTTCTAATTAATTGCTCTTTAGACTCTACAGACCACATAAATACCTAGCCACAGTTTATGGCCCCTAAACCGAATAGAATTTAGTCTCGAACCTATTCAATTATGATTACAATACAATACGGTTATTTCTCATCTATGTCCCGACTACATCTCGGGTATGGTATTAGTGTCAAAACCTATTATAGGATATAATCACATATGTGACTCTAATGCTCTGGCGAGAGACTTTGCAAGTCTTTCTATCTTGGGACATCTCCTTCTTTATGGAAGGTAAGAAATTCTATGTTGCACACTCACTTGCCTTCGTATGTCTGTCAGTGCACCCAACGTACACATGTAACCCATGCTGAATTGCGTTGGTCCATTTTGTGCTGTCAAAGTACACTGAACACACACACAAGACATTGATGGTGTCTCAGGTCTGATGACTAATCAATATCTATCATGTTCCTATTTAACATGCCGTAAAACTCCATCTAGGATTCTTTATTCGGTCAGTTTAGTGGACGTGTCTCCAAGTACGCACCCACATATCTGCTCCAGTGTCCCTACACTGTGGCATGAGATTCATCAACCTGAAGTAAGCAAACGTATGTGCTAATCTTGACTTACTGGAATGTTAATGTCCAATTAACATTCCCTTCATCGACTATGAATGTTTAGGAATCTAAGCATTCGATAACATGAATCTCAATGGCCTCCAAGCTCATCATGTTTCTTCTCTTAGACTTCTATGGACGCATTCATTCACTCACACAATGATTCTAGAGTTCTAGTATAGTGAATAATTCACATGCCCTATTAATGTGTAATACACATTAATTGAAACCTCAACAAAACCTCTTTGGTTAACCAAAGAGGTTTTGTTGAAGTGCATTATTCTTTGATCTAACCAAAGAGGTTTTGGTTAACCAATTATCATTGGTTTTATAGCATATTTCCAACAAATTAATTAAATATTAGTCTTTATCAAGGAATTTCCATTAAATTTGTTAATAACCGTTAAGTTGGTCACATGACCAACTTTAAAGGGCAAAATCATTTAACAATTAAAAAATAGTTATAAAAAAAAAACAAAAAAGAATGAAAAAATTTTAAAAAATAAAAAGAATGAAAAAAAAATTGGGAGGGAGGATGCAGAACCCTCCCCTCCCCTCTCCAGCCGACCCCCATCGTTCACCTCATGCCCTTTTTCCCCCTGCCATCACCTCTGCCGCATCTCTCTCTCTCTCTCTCTCTCTCTCTCTCTCTCTCTCTCTCTCTCTCTCTCTCTCTCTCTCTGTGTACAAAAACCTTAGATCTCCCCCTGTCACACCTCGAACCCCGTGTATACAATAGATACACCCACCCTGAATATTCCAAGAGATTAATGCCACTAATCAAATAGTAATCCCTCAAGACACCCAAGGCCAGTTAAGTATTTTGAATTAAATGTACCGGGTTAGATCAGAGATATTAAATAGCGGAAAACATGTGAAGTACAAATAAAACATCTTTATAAAACCAATCTCCAAAGTTACAGTAATTAATTGCAACCTTGAAGAATTACATAAATTCAAAATACAAATAAAGCATAGAATAAACGTTTCAAAACTACGCAAATGTATAATCAAAGTAAATAACTCAAAAACAATTCCAATTAATGGAGGAAAAATCAACAAAACATACTCGACACGAGATATCAATTAAATGAAAACACCAATTAATTCCAGGAAGTTGACAAGTCTCAAGATGCTGCTTTGCTCGACCCTCGTTCAAGTTCGTTTCTTTACTATGCTCGTACTTATAAAAACATCCAATAAACAAGGAACACAAAAACAATGTAGGGGGTAAGCATCATACGATCATACATTCCCTTAAGGGATCCTGACAGGTTTGAAAACCACAAAACCATTCCCAATGAAAAACACAATGTAAATCCTTTTTCGATGAATTATTAAATCATCCAAAACAAGTTCTTCAAACATGTCCCTTGAAATCGTTTCAAAACATTTATGACTCGGCTATACATCAATTATGATTATAAACATGCAAATTCATAATGATTATTCATAGTGAGAATACAAAAACCACAGAAGTAGGAATTTGAGAACCGTACTATCTATCAATTGATCGGTTATGAGCCATGCCTTCGCATAAGCACACGTCACACGTATTAACTTAGCTAGGCACCCCATAACTTTGACTGATCACTTCTAGAAGGTTTAGACTTGCACCCAAGGTCATGTGTGTACAACGCTACCCAAACTCATAGATTATAGCATGTTATAACAATTTAAAAACACAAACACACACAAAGTGCATAGTCAGGAATGTAGGATAAATCCCCCTACTTGGAATCCAATGCTCTTCACGTATTCTCTTACATAGCATATGCATCCCCATCCATCTCAAATCCATCGTCTTATTGTCACGTCACAAAGAAATCATTCGGTAACTGGTGTTCCTAGTGTCTGATAATACGACAACTTAATCAAAAGTTAAGTTCAACACAATCTCGTTATGACCCATCCTTTTAGGTCACATGTCCCTAGAGTCTCTAGTCCTAAGTGGACTAAACTCTACTCTTTAGGGTTTCTAAGTTTCAATTTAATTTCAAAGTCAAACCACTTGACTAATTGCCTTGGTTTAAAGCAATTCTACAAATTAATTTAGTTTAGAATAAATCAAACCTAAGTATTAACCAAATATTTAATTAATTAGTATTTCTCCAAAATATTCCACTAATTAATCAGACTTGAATAGTAGCTTAAATCCATTTTAATCTCTACAAGTTAATAACCTTTAATTAAATCTCTAACTAGCTTAAAGTTACAATTAATCATGCTTAATTAACCAATTAAATTAAACAAATAAATCTCCAAAATAATCCTAGACATGCTTAATTAATAAATAAATCTTACTTAATTAATCTAAACATGCAACCTAATATTAAAGCCTAAAAAATAAATAAATAAGGCAAAGAAATAAATAAAACACTTACCCGGTTGTAGACTTCTAAAGCTAGACTCCACTCCTAAGGACTCCTCCTCCTTGGCAAGCTCTCCAAAAAAAAATTTAAAACTATGAGAATTTTCTTCTATTTTGGTATATATGTATCTTCTTAAAGAGACTCTCAAAGAACCAAAGAATAAGTATTTCAAACTTCACTTGGTGGTACAAGTGAAAATGAGGTACAAAGGTCTCTATTTATAGGCATAAGGGGGTGAGAAGTTTCTCTAATTCTCCAGCATGGGATAGAATGCTCAAAAGTGTGAAAAATACACAAAAAATCCGAATTGGGTCAACACAAACTGGCAGGTCACCCAAATTGTAAGAGGAAACGGGCCGGGTCAATCCCGCTACAGTATACGCGGGTCAAAGGAGACCCAGATGAACAGTGCTGGTCCTTTAAGGGAACAGATGGATGAGATTAGAAGCCCATTAATAAGCTCCAATGACTCAGATTAGAACGTGGGTGATGGATCTGATGTGACGCATTCTATTGCAAGCTCGTAAGCTCGCTTGCCATGCTCTTCGTCAGCGTCCAATCATCACGTGTGCGCGGTTAGCCCAGTCAGCATTTTAATTCCTATTTTTCTAATTTCTCCAACTTCAGAAATTCACTAAAAATAACTCAGAACTCAAAATAATACCTCGAAAATTCCTACAGACTCGTAACAATGAGTACTAATTTCCTATAGCCTCAAAATAGTCAAATCACTTCTAGAAAAATTATGAAAAATCCTCCTCTCATAATTTAATTCTGAAAAAAAATATAAATAAAATAATCACTAAACTCTTAAATTTTCTTTTCCAAAATTCACTTCCACACAATTAAACTCTAGAACCACAACCAAAGGTCTTAGTTAGTTAAAACAAAGTTAAGAAAAATTCTAATCCCTTTAAACAAACCTTAAGAACAAGGTTAAAAAGCTTAAGTAGCAAAATTAACATTAGCCGAAAATTCAGGGTGTACACCCCCCTCCATCTTCAACCTCTGAATCCAATCGTAGAGACATAGAGATCAAGAGAGAGAACGATAGCCATGGACGATAGCTATGCGGTGTGTGCCCAGTAGAGAGAGATAGCGAGAGAGAAGGAGAGGGAGGGAGGGAGAGAGAGAGAGAGAGAGAGAGAGAGAAGTGGCAGAGGCATGAGGAAGGTGCTGTCACACTCCAAAATGGGGTCTAGCACTTTGGGCATGTGGCAGCGCCACATTGGTCTTCAATCTCAACATACTCTTACTAAACCTTAAATAAGAATAGGCTAAGATTGAAGATCAATATAAGGCTTAAAATTAAAAACAACTAACTCCAAAAACAATGGGGAATTTTTTCATTTTTCACAATAAATAATCAGAGTGTACCGAAATGGAAGCTTTGTAAAATGGTGAGCTTTTAGTTATTCACTTTTTTAGATAAATCAATTTCCAAGTATAAAGATAGACCATTTGTTTTAAAATCAATAAACAAAACATCAAATAAGAAATTGAAATCCATTTGAAGTGAAAAGTTTATTTGAAATCCTAATTTTGGTGTAAACAAATAAACTCATAGAAGTCTCAAATAATAAGTAAGTAATTGAGCCATACTAATCCTTAAATAATCAATTTCACATATTTCTCAACTAAAATATAGAAAGATAATAATAAAAGGGATAGTAACAAACTCATCCATAATTAGGTCATCTTTCTCATCACTTGAGCATTCAGATGTGGGTGACATTGGTAGGCTATTCCTTGGTGAATTCTCTCTACTTCCAAACCTCCATCTCTCGCTATCTGAAATCTCTATGAAGCTAACTATTCTTTATTTCACATTCTCAAACTCAATTGGGGTTTTCTAGGTTTTGATGTCGTATTGGTTAAGTTAACTGACATCCGAGTCCTCTAACCTATAAACAATAATCCTATGACCTCAAATAAGTTCTAAATCATGTATATAAACATAATTGGAAGCTTAAAAATCAATACATAGGCCATGACAAAAAAGAGGTGTGTTGCAACCTAGTTTTTGTTAAAAAAACATGGGGTTTTTACAACCCAAATTTCATTCCAGAAATAAATGAACTTCCTCATGCTCATAGATCAATCTCAGAGATGATTTGTGACTCGTGTGAACCAACAATTTAGGCCAAAAAGCCTTAATGTCGAAAATGGCAATTTTGAGGCAAATTTGTTTCTTTAAAAATGCAAATGGGTAGTACCTGCTTATTGAATTTTAAAAAATCACAAAAAAATAATTTAAACGAGATTTTTCCCAAGAAATTAGAAGACATACTAATACTGATGCACAACAATTTTCAAAGTAATTGGAGTTGTGGAAGTGTGGCTCTCGATAGCCCAAAGTTCATATCAGAAATCTGATTTTGCTGCATAACCACCGTTCATGTGGTAAAAATGCCCTTTTCGGGTTTAATGCACCAAATCAAGTGAATCAATTGGTACAAGTCCAAAATTAGTCCTACAATCTACTGTGACAATTTCAAATCAAGTCTCTAAGTAAAACAAAATTCGAGTATGCAAACTTCAAAAAATTTCTTTGAAAAAGCTGCAGAAAATACTCAGATTTTTAGGCAAACTTTAAAAATGCATAACTCACTCAATATAATTGGGATTTGCATGATTCTTGGCTTGAATGAAAGGTGTATATGTCTAGTTTTCTCCACAAAAACAGTTTTGCAAAAGTCTATCCCGATTGGTACAAAATTTAGTTTTTATCATGCAAGGTCAGAGAATGCAAAAATGGCCAAACAAGATTTGGTTGTGAGACTCTTGGATTTTTTTGTGATGTACTTAACCCTAACTATTTAACAAGGTTAAAAGGTATTGAAAATCAGACTTAGAGAGTGGGGTGTGGGTTCTTACCAATTTTTGCTGAGTTTTCCAAAGAGCAATGCAGGTTGCAAAACTCCCTTCTTCTTCTCGGATTGGCCTCCCTCTTTGGCTTCCCTCTTCTTCTCTTATTGTTCTCTCTCTCTCTAACTCTTTCTCTCTATCTCAACTTAGAATTTTCTTGAGGGGAGGGAGTGGGTCTGAACAAGAGTTGGTTTTATAAAAGGGCTCTTGTGTCTGTTGGAGGGAAAACTCAAGAGACACTTACTTTCTTGCATGGGAAAGGTTTCTGACAAGGCTCTTGAGCTGTTTGTCAAGGATTTTGGTTTCCTAAAAGGCTGGCCAATCCCTTAGGCCCTTTTTAATTGAGTGTTTAGCCTAAGGCTCTAGGCTAAACAACCCAATAACCAATCAAAGGCTTTTATTTAACCCAAGCCAATTAATTAAAAACCATCATGACCTTTTATTTGGTTTTTCTTTCCTCTTAGCCGAAAATTCACTCCAAGTCCAGCCCTAATCATGACCTCCATGCCATGCAATAGCCATCATTTGATCTCTTCCTCAAGTAATCTAGGTTTCTAGCCCTAGTGATCTAGATTGGTCAAAGAAAATAGGGTTTCAAGGTCAACTTTGCAACTTTTGGTATTCCTAGTTGTCAAATCTTAACTCTAAACAAATATAAATCACAAACACATATTTGTACAACCTAAGCAAGAGTGTGGGTGTGTGATCCGAAAGGATCACTTGAGTGTCCAAATAATTATTTTAAATATGTTATTTAAAATAAGCGCATTAAAACAATTTTTGAATGAAATAAAAACATACAAGCTCTTGGCATTCCTTTGAAATTCGAAATCACCAATTAAATAGACAAAGATCATGTTCATAATCCAATTATCCAAGTATAAGTAATTAGGTCAAAGTGTTTGCACAAGTGATCATGTTCTTAGCAAGTGACATTATTTATCATAAGAGCATACCTTTAAAGCATTTAGATAAATGTAAATCCATAACTTGTCAATGTGAAACACATTTGTGTTCAAAAGAAGTAACAATTAGTTCTAACTAATATCAATTAGCCTAGTAACAATACCCTTAACTCAAAATCAATAAAATTTGAGGTGTTATAGGTGCTGTCGCCGCTGGGGGGTGAGGAGTCTCCGGCCGGTGGCCGGACAAGGGGAAGAAAGTGAGGGTCGGGGGGTGTTCCCCCTACCCTTGTTTTTTTGTTTTTTTATTTTAAATTTTTTTATTCTATTTAGTTTTATTTTTTATAACCATTTTAGTTTTATTTGTTTTCTCTTCTTTAAATCATGCACTAGCAAATCATGCTTTATCTTCTTTAAACTTCAATGTTTGGCTTGACTCTACATCTGGGCCTTCTTGGCTTTTAGATCTTTTGTATGAAGACTTATTTCATGAATAAATGTCCAGCCTCCTTTATCTCAAAAAAAAAAAAAAAAAAAGTTTTATTTGTTTAATTTTTGAAATTATTAAAGTTTTATTTTTTGTAATTATTTTTTAGAGGAATAAACACGTTTATCTTTAAAAATTGGTCAAGTGTCAAGCACATGATCAATATTTTACGGAAGTTAAAACAGAATTGACGGAAAATCCTTGATTGAGTCTAACAGTTAATTATAATCCTTAATTAAAACAAAATGAAATCGAAATTCTCAACTACGAAACAAGTTATAATTGGAGTCCCTGTTGCTAAAATTTTCTCTTAGTTAAATGCTCACCCCTATTGGACCCACATCGAATCAGATTTATAATGGATGGTAAACGACATGTAGTTTGTTGTCATGTCTCTTTTTTTAATTTATGAAACTAATAAACCTCGGTTCTCTTGGAGATTCGAACTAGGGTTCTGCTATCTCATCTTCGAAACCCAAAATTGAAACCCAGAACGAGCCGTTTTCTTTGGCTTCAATCCCCGCCATGTCTTCCTTTCCCTCCAATTCCCATATCCAAACCGACAACAACGTCATCTCGCGATTCCAGGCCGCCGTGCTCGTCGGCGCTCCGTCGTTCCCAAACGCCGTCGTTTGGTCCGACGAGAACCTCATCGCCGTCGCCTCCGGCCACCTCGTAACCATTCTGGTACCCCACGCAACACCACTCTCATTTTACTTCAATTTATGGTTTTTGTTTTTCTGTTTTTTATAATTTTAACTTAAGCAAGGATTTCATTGTTCATAATGGTGTTTTAGAGTCCGGCTTCACTGCCTTTTGGACCAAGAGGTCTCATCACAATTCAAAACAGCCAACCCTTTCCAATTGGGGTCATAGATAGACAAGGTACACTACACTGTAATTGATGATTTCATTGTTGACAATCTCAACCTCAACCATATTGTAATTGGGTTTTAATTCGAATATTATTATTTTTTTTGTTATTTTTGCAGATTTATTCTGTGGCCGCTTGCTGCCCACGGTTTTATCACGGGACCACGAACCCTGTGTTCGATCAATTTCTTGGTCCCCAGTTGGGCTTGCTTCGAACGCTGGCTGCTTGCTGGCTGTATGCACCGCCCAAGGATTGGTGAAGCTTTATCGCGCACCATTTTGCGATTTCGGTGCTGAGTGGATAGTGGTATAAGCACAGTTTGAATGACTAGTTGATGTTGAAAATGCAGTGTTTAAATGGGAATTGGTTATGTTTAGGTTGCGGATATATCGTCCAAGCTTTATGAATATCTTGTGAGTATCAATTTCGAGGAGGTTCCAGTTTGTTCCTCGAATATGTGTGATGTAAGTCTTCTCATCTTACAATTAACAATTCACTTGGTTTATTCCCTGACTGACAGTGTTTCTGATTACTTGTATTAGGAGACTGAAATAGAGCATGGTCTTGCACAATCTGTCTCCACAAGGGGTGGTAAGCGACAAAAAGCAAACATGGCTTGCATAAGGTAAATGTGTTCTTTTCGAAACATCCATTTAGAAGATCATCTTGTAAATTATTGCTTTCTTGGTATTGTTTCTAAGCTGCTATAACTGAGCATTTTTTAATAATTGAGGCTGATGACTCAATTCTGTATGGTGCTTAGATGGGTTTTTGCTTTTACATTATCGGATAATTCTAAATTTTTTTTTTCTTTTGTTATATTTTAAAAAATGTTCTAAATAAAGGAGGTGCAACAGTAGGTTCTCTAAAACGGTTGATGCATTATCGTTTCCAAGTGACAGCAGTGATGAATTTGCCAGCTCTAGTAACCCTTATTCCAAAATGGATGGACAACAAGTGCCCACGGTATGACTTTTGTAAGCTAAATATGCACCCTTTCCATCATACTTGTTATAACTGTATGTGGTTTTCTACAATGATTTGTCTTTATTAATGTCTCCTACATTCTCTTCTAAACTTCATTTTTGTAATCGCTTGGCAAATTCAGGTTCTTGAGATTGATTATGAACAGTCGAAAGAAAGGAATTCAAATCATATTGTTCCTGCATCAAAATCTAAAGTAAAACCTCTCAAGAAGAAGAAGATAGAGGAAAACTGCACACTCCCTCATATATCTGCGGATCAATATGCTTCTCGCAGTGCAATGCTATCATCACTTGTAGTTGCCTGGTCTCCGATGCTGCAGTCACAACACAAAATCTGTTCAGTTCCGCAAGATGGTTCATCTGTCTCTTTACTTGCAGTTGGAGGGAAGTCTGGTAAAGTTTCATTATGGAGAATTTCTGTACCAGAATGCTACTCTGTCAATCAATGCGGGGTCCCAACTCCTGTGGTGCTTATTGGGATCTTCCAGGCACATAATTCGTGGATCACAGCTATTTGTTGGGCATTGCTTGATTCTGATTCTTCAAATCCTCAAGTTTTATTGACTACTGCGAGTTCAGATGGGAGGTGAGTTAGGTATGCCAGTAATCATAATAAATTTAATTATTATAGCTCCTATATGAAACTTCTTGTGTCTAGTCAGAGGAGTTTTGTAGTACAGAAGCAAAATGCTACTTGCCTTTTAGTGTCTTTTTTTTTTTGTCAAGTTGATTTTGTTTCAACATACTAGCAGTAGTCCTGCCTTGAGACTTGTGTGCAAAAGTATAGTACAGATAAGATTTCATTTTTTATCTGTTCGAGATTAGATTGTGGGCTTCTTGGTTTGTGTGTTTCAATTTTTTTTGTACTCATTTTGTTTTTCCTTATCTTCCCAGTGTGAGGATCTGGCTAGCTTATAAAGAACAATTGCTGAAGTCATCAGAGCCTAATCACATTTCCTTTTCCCTATTACATGAGGTGGCTTACTTTTTTTAAATTTTTTTTATATTACTCTGCTTGTTATTTTATTGTATTATTGAACGTGCTTTTATTTCTTAACTTTTAAATAGGTTGCAACTGTGGATCCTGTCCCAATTTTAGTACTTTCAGTTATTGTGCCTGCTCAGTGTCCGCACAGAATCCACTTAGCAGTTGGCAAAGGATCTGGCCTTTTTGAAGTGTGCATATGCGACTTATCTACCCGAAAGTTTGACAAAGTTGGACCATATGATGCACATGACCAGGCCGTAAGTCTCTTTTCATTGGTCAAAATCTTATATTGCATACCACTGGCTATTCATGTGTTTGGGAAACGACCAGGTTACAGGTTTAGCTTGGGCTTTTGATGGGCAGTCTTTGTACAGCTGCAGCCAGGTATTTAAGTGCTTCAAATTTCAGTTGATTATATTGTATCTACATCATTCAGTTAGCAACTATTCTTTAAATGATACTAGGATAATACTGTACGCTGTTGGATTTTAAGTGGAAGTTCCCTCTGCAAAGTACCTATTCTTTCAAATGCTCCTCGTGTGAGAAGCTCAACTGATGTACGTTCTTACCCTATACGTCTCCTTTATTTATTTTTAATTTTCCACCATAATGTTTCCTTTGAGTATAACAAAATTTTAAAATTTTGTTGCAGCTTCCAGATGAATTTGTTTCTTGCTTTGGTCTGGCAGTGTCCCCTGGAAATCTTGTTATTGCTTGGGTCTGATATTTATTCCCCTAATACATCTCATCCTCATTTTTGTTTCTAGTACACCTCATGCTCATTTTTGTTTCTAAAGATTGTAATCATTACTTGTCCCATTAGTTATAATCCTTTTCATGTTCTTTTTCCTATTTCCATTAACATTTTGTAGTTATTCTTATATTGATGTGATCATGATCCCGACACATTCTCACATACCATAGAAATCAACTAAAATATGTGTTCTTGAACATTGCAGGTTCGTAATGTTGATGTTGATCAATTAAATCCAATGTATGAGGCAAGGTGAGATAGTTTCTTCTTCTTTTTCTTTTCTCAATGAGAAAGTGAGATAGTTTATCATAGCAATGCTTTGTTGTCTGTAAATTTGAGAGTGGTTAAATATTGTAATATTAGTATGGTTCTGAACCCTAAAAATGGAATGAAAGGGATCAGCAAAAAAAAAAAAGCTATTCAAGAACCAAAGGAATACAAAAGAATGCAAATCCATCTTTGAGCTGCAAGAAGCAGAAAAAACATAAGCGAGAATCTCATACAACTTCCTATAGAAAATTACAAGGAACCAAACATAAAGTTGTGTCATTGATTGTTATTCTCCTCTATAATTCTTGATTTAATTTACATTTTCGGGAACATGCTCAGGACTCAAAAGGCCGTTGTTGAGTTTTGTTGGATCGCTGGGCAGCAAGTAGATGTTTTGCCAAACAAATCCCTCGATTTTGATACTGAAGCTATTTATAGTTTTTCTGAGAAGGAATTGGTTTATTGGGAGTCCAACATTCTATGGTCCTTAAAGCAGTATGAAACTCATGATAAGCCTCTAGTTATTTGGGATATTATAACAGCATTGTTGGCATTTAAGCGTTCTAAACCAGAGTATGTAGAACACATACTGATTAAGTGGCTCTCTATATCATATGAGGGATCTCATTTGGGCCTTTCTGCTGAAAAGGTTTTGTTGTATGTCTCCCGAAATTTCTCAAAGGTCACTTCTCGCCAGCTACACCTTCTCAATACAATCTGTAGACGGGTGATGCTATCAGAGATGAAAGCTGATGAAATAAACAGGAAGTTGCTGAACTTGAAAGGAGTACATGGTGCTGAAAAGGAGCAACTGACTTTGTGGATCAATCTTCTTTTGAACAGTGAAAGAGAAATTCGTGAGAGGCTTGTGGGCTTTACATTTTCTGCAATTATAAGTCTAATGCCTGCTTCAGCCACAACTTTACAATCTGAAAATTGGTTTCCTGTTGGATTAGCACAAATGATGCAGTGGGTTGAGCTTAATCGTGATCATGTGAAGGATCAAGTAAAGGTCCTTGCATCGGAAGTTGGAAAGCTTGAGGGGAGGTATTCCTTTATCTTTTATCCTTTTTTGTGCAAATCTGTTTACCTGCCTTATTTGATAAGATTACTCTTGTTACTTTAGTGACTGTGAGCCCATGCTTTGTTGTCTCTTGGCATTTTGACTTTTTATATCATAATATATACTTCTCTGAGACTTGGTGAAGAGAAAATAACATGTCTTGTGTAGCAGCTAGCTTCCTTTCAGTTTTACATAACACAATTCAACCTTGAAGTGGGACCATACACAAGTCAACAGAGTCCCTACCTAATTTGATTGTTTAAAACCTACATATTTCATGAAATAGTAAATTTTTTATTTATGCTTAAGTTAAGAATATCATTGACTGTTGAAGATGGCTGCTGGAATTCAACATTTTGGGAATGCCCATTTGCCTTTGGCTTTTTCAGGTTATTGGTTGTATAATAGTATTTAGAAGGCTGTAAAAATGGCATAAAGGGAGTTTTACAGGAAACCTCGCATGCTCTGCGGAGGGGAGCAGGCTCAAATGAATGTGATCAAAATGATTCTTAATAGGGAGTTAAAAACAGGCATATTCATACACTTAAATTTTGCTTGGAACACAAAGGGTTTGCCCTATTACTGCAACTATTAATGAATAATTTGAAAATAAAAATATCAAAATAAAAGACGAGCATTCTTTTTGTTGTTTCAACATGGATGCTGTGGTTGCTTTCATTTATTCTACTATATTCGTCTCTTTTGTCCTATTATATTTTCCTCTTATCAATTGACAATGCTATGTTCCTGTCGCTTTTGGCATTTATACTTGCCTTTTCATTAGATAAAATAGCTAATTTAGGTGTATAATTTCTGGTTTCACTGTAATTTCCTATACTTATAAACCCTTGGTATGTATTCCTCTTCAAAATGCAGGCTCCAATCCAGTAAACACATAGCAGCAGAGAAGTGTAGCTATTGTTTAGCGTCAGTTCCATTTGAATCTCCAGAAGTTGCAATCTGCCAAGGTAAGGGCCACAAATTAGTCAGGTGTGCCGTTTCTATGGAGGTTTGTCCTACTACTCCCGTATGGTTTTGCATGTGTTGTCATAGACAAGCTTTCAAACTGGCACCGGAGACTCTCTTTGCAATCCTTGGTTATCCTTTAAACTTCAAATCTTTGACCACATCATCTGTGCTAGAAGTACCCTTAAAACCACTGTGTCCCTTTTGTGGGATACTGCTACAGAGACTACAACCAGATTTTCTACTTTCTGCATCACCCACTTAAGTAAATGGTTTCCAACTTTATGTTCGTCCAAGATTGAATTTGCGTCTGGCCCTGGGAAGAAGATAGATTATACTAGCTGGTTGCCCAAATGTACATTTTTGTACTATAGGGTTAATGTAACCATGTATCATATTTTTTACTCGGAATATATTTATGCATCTCTTGATGGTAAACAAACATAGTGGAAGGTAATGATGCTTATGAGCATTGAGATGTATAGGACTGGGAAAAAGCCCGCCTAACCCGCTGGGGCCGATTGGTCGGGTTGGGGTTGGCTGCGTCCATGTCATCACGGCCCAAGCTGCTACTGCACGGCGGTCCAAACCAAATAAAACGGGCCAGTTTCGGCTTTGGGCCTCCACTGGCCGACCTTCAACAATCAATCCGCTAAGACTTTTTTTAATCAATTATTTATTATTTTAGGTGTTTATTTCCTAAAATAATGCCTAATACTTTTTTTTTTTTTTCTTATTTCATTTTCTGATTTTATTCTCTCCATCGACATCGAGACATTGACTCCTCTCCAAGCCATAGCCCTAACTTGCCACCACTTTCAAAAGTCAAGGAGTTGATAGAGCATATCTTTTATATTTGAAACAATACGAGATCCTCAGCCCATCATCATCATCACCACCATCGATTGCCTTAACTCCTATCTTAAATCACTATCACTCTCACTCTCTCAGCCTAACCCATATCTCAAATTCGCCACTACCATCGATTGCCACCGTCACCATTGATAATTGCAAATTGGTAAGTTTGTCGTTTTTTTCAACTTACAAAATGGTCCAAACAATGAAAGGAAAAAAAATAATTGCATGTAGGTTGAGCCGAAACCGACCAACCCAACTTGCCAAACCAACTAGGCCCAAACTAACCATCTTGGCCTGGTTGGCGGGTTGGGCCTCAACCCAACCCAACCCGCCCAATGCCAAGTCCTAGAAATGTACTTGGAAAATAGTAGTTTCAAATTTAAGAAAATACAATCTTTGTTTCAAATAAAAGGGCTTGTCTTTGATAAAGAAAGCATTCATGTAATAGTGACATATCCATGCATTTGCCTTCAGATATCCAAAAGCATTGGTAATGAACCCTCGAAAATGTACGCGGTCCTGTTTGGTTCATAATTCAGTATATATATATTTTTTAAAACTTTTCCACAAAAATAATTGACATGAAACAATTCACATATAAGAACAAATTTTCCCGACCAGTCTGACGTAACAAAAAAGTTGTAAGTAGAGAAGACATAACAACACTACTATCACTTAACAATTGAGGTAATTTTATCTAAGTGATATTCCGAAATACTGTATTCTTTTGGGAGTTTCTAAATGTACCTCATAATTGTTTTCTCTCCCCCTCCTAAAAACCTATTTCCCCTCCCCTACTTGAGGGCTACCCACCCCACCACCCTTCGTCCCACCCATCTTGTTGGTTGGTCCCACTATCCGCATCGATGGATGACTCCTTCTTGCCCCTAATCTCTCTCCCTTTCTCTTTTTCCTCTCTCATTCTCTTCCCTTCCTTTCTCTCTTCCCTTCTCTATTCGACCGGCAAGAAGGGAAGGCCAAGAGACCAACTATGGGGAAAAAGTTGATGCATTTTTTGTTATAAATCCTTTTAGTCTTTTATTTTTAATTTTATAAAATTTTGATTTTTGAATTTTTTGGTAGGGGTATCAGGTATGTATAAGTATAATCTTTAGTTCAAATGAGTTAAGATTTGATTATATTCTGAGTTCGATTCCCTTCAATGTTACAAATAAAAAGTATGCAATATGTATACTTGTAATGAACTATAGGCGCGTAAACATAATTTGGGAAATTTTATTAAATATTTCATTTTAATACAAAACTCACTTTTTTAATCCTCAACTCCCAACTTAATCATTTTTTACTCTTTTGCCTATTTTTGGACAAAAATGCCCCTGATATACATTTTCCCATTTCACTTCAAGTCTCAGGTAGATGAACTGAGATCTAATAGCTAGCCCTAAATCCACCCATCCTTATTATCGCCCTTACCCACCGCACCACCGATGTAATGCAAGTGCGATCTCTGGAGATTCTGTCCACCGCTCCATCATCGACCCCTGGACCAACTCGTCACCTGACAGCTGCTCTAAGCGCCAATCCCTCTTTTTTTGAACCAGAAGCCCATAAAGTATTTGTACTTGCAGCCTAAAGGATCATTGATCTGGGTACTGCGCGAGCCCAGCCCACACCCACTTCAAATCGTTACTCCTATCGGGCCGCTACCACCTTCCCCGGAAGAAATCCGACTACATTCATTGAGTGTAAGTTTTTAAGGCTTGGTAATGACAGTACGTAGCGTCATATTTTTGTGTTGAAAGTTTGCTTTTCTTGAATCATACAGATCTAGTTGATTTGAATAAAGACATAGGTCTATAAAAAAAAATTATGGAGTGCAAGATGACTTTTGAGGACTGCCAATAGCAGCTCCCTATAAAAAGAGAAAATGAAGGTATTAAATATGAAATAATTTGAAATTGGTTAAGTGAATTTGAATCTATTTCATATCTCACCCTATCCATGTAAAGAAAATTTAACATTCCATCCAAATTCTCCTACCCCCACTAGAACCAGAGGCTCTGCACGGAGCGTAAAGAGCTGTAAGGCCCAATTTACTTGAATCATTTTCATATCTCACCCTATCCATGTAAGGCCTAATTTACTTGCTAATGTCATGCATTTTGGTGCATCGGAGAATATCAATTTGTCCATTATTTTTTTTTTCATTACCTATAGATGTGAAATTACAACGTTGTCCTTAATTTGGTTTAGGTTTTATAAATGAGATTCAAGGTTTTAAATAGAGTTTAGGGTATAAAATTGAGGTTATGGAGCTTATGGCTTAAGGTTAATTCCGAGTTTTGGGTAGAGAAGTTTTTGGACCTATTCTTTGCACTATTAATAATCGGGCCGGGAGTGGAAGAGTATTGAGCCAATCTTTGCAGTGGCCCAACAAATGAAAGAAACCGTCAAAGCATAACAGGCTGGTAAAGGAAATGGGCTGAAAGCAAAATACAAGCCCAGAAAGCCAAGCCAAGCGAGCCTATTGTTTGAATCAGATCAAAGAAAATGAGTCCCACTAGGACAAGCAATCGAGGAGTTTGGAAGGCGAAGAGTCATAACTCTCCAAGATCATTTCCCTTTGCAACTTTTCAAAAGAATCAGGACTCTTGGGATTCAATGCACCCATTAGGGTTTTACCACTGTAAATAGAGACATTGTATCATCATAAAAGACACGAAAAATCCCAGAAATTCAAGAAGCATCAAGCCTCCAAACCTTCATAGGTTGTTACTATATATGTTCATTTAAATTTTCAGTTTTAAGGCAAAGTCCTTGGGAAAATCTCATGGTTTCTCTCAAAAACTTATAATCAAAGTTTTTATGTTCTTCGGTTTTTATTGAAATTAATGCAAGTATGGTAGTTAAATCCGCATATTGCTAATTTAGATTTAATTTCTTGTTCTTTAATTCCTTGCATAACTAGGTTTATTGTTTTCTTATTGCTTTCCTAGATTAAAGTAGTGTAGATTATGCGTTTTACCATTCATACAAGTAATATCGAAGGTTGTTTAAGTTTTGATTTTATCTTTATTGTGAACTCTTATATGCTTGATCTTGATTTTACACTCATTACCCACACATACACATTTTCACATCGCATCACCATCACACCTGATACGGCCCATCTACCCTAAAGTCTTTGTAGCCAAGGCATTAGAGCCTTTGCAACCGAGGTGTTCCGTCCTCGGTTTACGGTTGCTTGACCGGAAGTCAGATTTGCGCAACTTAACAATCGTACACTCGGCCTCTCGGCCATGTACTGGCACTCCCAAACGCAAATTAGAAGGACGTGGTTTCCTTGATCTACAACCTAGACAACACGTTGCCGGAGAAAAATTGAGGCAAACAAGAAGACCGGCTACAAATATTGCCCATCTTCAAATGAATCAAATTCATATTTCAAAACCTTTTATCCCAACGACATATTGCCAGACAATGTTCAGTATTTTACCAATATTGGAATTACTCATTTTTCCTTGTAAAAAAAAAAAAAAAAACAAAAGATACTTCATTTCCTAAAAAAAGAAAACAAAACAAAAGAGGTTATTTAGTAATTGAAGAGATTATTCATTATTCATGGTGAATTGGAATTACATAGTTTGATATCATCGAGTCAAAAAGCACAACTCAGACTAGGGGTACCAACCCAGAAATTAATTAATTTTTAAAAATAAACCCTCTCAATTACTTGTCTCGTCACTCACCACGCCACAAATAGCAGGACTCATCGTAATAACAGGGACCATTTTCTTTTACATACCAGAAACAGTTGGTACAACCCATAACTTCTTGGTTGTAGACTTCGAAGTAGTGCAATTTCGGATCCCCATGCCATTGAAAGTTGCAAAAGTATAGTGTAGAGAGCACAAAAAAGTTTGGTTTAAACTTAAATTCATAAGTTCCCTGGAAATGGACTACATGCTCACCAAGATCATCGTCCTTGGATTTACAATGGACTGTAAGGTCCGCTTGGTTTTTCAAAGTATTGATGATACGAACTGTTGTTTCTTTAGGAATGACACCAGCCCCAACTAATGTTGTTATATGAACAACTAGCAGTATCATCATCAACAAAAGAACATGTCTAAAAAATGAACTCATTTTTGCAGGTAGAGGAAAGTTTTTTTCCTTTTGAAAATTGAGGTGGAGCAAATTTCAAGAAGGGTTTATCTCTCTTTTATAATATGCTCAATTTGAAAGGATATACATGAGGCTCATCTGAGCTGGAATTAGTAAATGATTATTTCCTAATTCTTCATCTACCTTATATAGCTAGATTCTTATATCATGCTTAATTTCCATTTATGCAAACCAAACAGGTTGGTCCTAGCTAGAATTCAAATAAGGTTTTGAATTTTTCTATATTATGCTTACTTGGACCAATAATTATATTACTGTATACTAAATTATTTCATTAGAAAGAAATCAACTACTTTATATAAAAAAAGGAAAGGAATTAAGTATGAAATAATTTGAAATTGGTTCAGTGAATTTGAAGGGATCCATTTACATCCTTTCCATATCTTACCCTATTAATTAATGTAGGGAAATTTAAAACTCCATCCAAATTCTCCTACCCCCACCAGAACCGCGGGCTCTGGGTCTATAGAGTATTGAGGCCTTCGACCACATCTGGTTTTCAAAGAAGAAACTATACCCCCTATAAAAAAATAATTTAATAAACGGGGCAAAGCCACTATTTAAATTAGCAAAAATCAAACACCTAACATTCAAATGTTTCCTCTCTTCCAATGTAACTAAAAATTTACTAATAGCTTTCAAAGCTATATTAATACTACTTGTATTGAGTTATTTTTGGTTATTCTTTTTTTTTTTTAGGTAAAAAGTTATTTTTGGTTATCAATTAAAGTAATTGAATTACAGGATTCAATTTTTTAGTAAATTAGAACAATCCCCTTTAAATTTTTGCTCACCACGATGAGAATTACCACTATCATGGATGCGTGACACGTGTCACCCATCTATGATGGTGGTAATGTGTTTACACCATAAATTGGGAATGGGCCGAAAGTTAGGCCAACTCCGTGTTTTGTTGAATAAAAGCCCAATTGCTGATTAAACCCATGACTTTATAACCCGTGGCCCAAATCAAAATTAAATAAAGGAAAGTCTAGCTGCTGCTGAGAGTCCTTGGCAGACTAGGATTTTAGACCAAATCAAGCAAGGATAGGTTGCTTTGGCGTGAAGAAAGGAGGAGGAGGAGTCCGAAATCAATAAGGAAAGGGTTTCCTGTCACCTTAGGAGGTTGATCACTATATAAACAAGGCATTGGAGGCATAAAATTTCTCTCAACACATCTCACAAAATCAAGCACAAGCTTTTCAACAACTTTTCTCCAGAATTTTCAAATATCTTTCATTTGTTCTTTGGTTTCTTTGTTTCTAAAGACCTAGTTCTTTGTTTCTTAAGACCTAGTTCTTTGTTTCGGCTCTGCTAAGACATTTTCTTAATATCAATTTCTTTTAGTTGTTATTTCCTTTGTTGATTATTTTTCTTCATGAGATTTGTCATAAGAACTCGTATTGTCACTCAATTTAGAGATAATCAAATTATTCACACATTTTTCATTAAAATTCATTATTTTGCAATTAATTCGGTTACTCAAGCTATAATTTTATGTACTTACAAATTCGAGCATCAAGTCATTGAAACCAGTGATTAAAGTCCTTAAGGATTAAGGTGAATAGAACCTCGGCGAACTATTGTTCCTTACTCGTTTGCAATTGTTTTGATTAGAAGTTAGTACGCTCGGCGCGAATAACAATTCACATATTTTTATTACGGTTTTTCAGTCTAGAATAGTGGCACGCCTAAACATTAAATTAGGACTGCAATGTTTCTAGCTAGGGATCTGGCCAAGGTTGCCGTGATTTTTAGAGATAACATAATTTGGCACCCCCGGTGGGACTCCACACTTGGTGTATGACTGTGACAAGATCATTCCATAAGACGATCGAAGATTTTCTTAACGAGTTAATTAGGTAAGGATTGACCGTCGAAGAATTGAAGGTTGTCATGGCTGAGAGAGACTTTCCTTTGGGTGAAAACACAAATACGGCTGAACAACATGCAGTCGAGATGTAAGCAGCTGCTAGCATATTTGATGAGATAAGGAGTGTTCAAAGCAGAATGAGGGTCTTGGAGCGATCGATGACTGATATGCAGCGTGGGGTGGTGGAAGAAATCCGTGGCATGCACACCGGCCTTGAAGGAGGTATAACCACCCTTACTACAACCATGAATTGTTTGGCAGAGTTTATCCGAGGGGATAATGCGACTTTGACGGCGAGCGTAGATCGTCTGAGTGAAATCATGCAAGCAATGATACAAACCCAAAATCTGGAACATCAAGTGCTGAATCAACAACCAAACAATGGAATGGATCACGTTGTACAACAGCCCGCGGTGGACATTAATGAACAAAGGGTCGTGGTTCAACCACAACCATTTGAACCAGTCGCCCCGCAGCCGGTGCAACCCTGATACGTTGTGTCGTATGCAAGAAATAACAGGAATGCTGTTATCAATGACAACGATATCAACATTAATGGTATGAATCCGCACAGAGGTATTAGGCAGGCGCAGAGAGACATGTTTAGGGATGCTGAGGAGGAAGCTGCTTTTCAAGGCCAGCCAATAAAAACCTGCTTCAGGAGTATATGAGGAATAATGGTAGATGGCCAAGGCCAGTATACATTTTGCCTTTTCGGGCGGCGGTGTTGGATCATGAATTGCCAAGAAACTTCAGGCAGCCAGATTTTATCATGTTTTCCAGTAAGGACGACAGGGTCTCGTCTGTTGAACACATGACCAAGTTCACGGCCCAGTGCGGTAAGCACGCCAGAGATGAGGTCTTACTATAGGCACCTGGAGGGAGATGAAAGACGTTTTTCACGAGCAATTTTACCATTATGAAGAAGAAGTGTCAATCGCGGACTTGGTGAGACTTTACCAAAGGGAGAATAAGTCAGCCTCGGCGCACATTGCCAAATTTCGACGCGCAAGGATGAATTGCAGGGTTCACTTGGCAGAGAAAGAATTTGCGAAACTCGCTCAAGCCGGCCTTGTGTTTGAATACAGGAAACACCTAGACGCGATCAACTTCTGAGATTTGTACGAGTTGGCTGACAGAATTGCTCGATTTGAGTCATTGATGAAGGAGAAAGCCCATAGGAAGAACTCGTCCAAAGCAAGTTACAATAAAGGCGCAGCAATGCATTTTCTGACAATGGACGAGGAAGAACCCTTAGAAGGGGCCGAGATTTCTTTGGTCAAGATAAAAATTGATAAGGCCTATGAATGCCCGGCATTGGTTAAGCCTTCTGCGGCGAAATCTGAGGTTACCAGCTAGGTAATTTCATATCAGGTGCAAGGGAACACCCTCAAACTGAATGTGACCAAGCACTATGATTTTGATTTGTCTAAGGTGGATCAAAAGGACGGATAAGATGATAATTCTGTCGGCAGATTAAGTTATCCCGGCAAAAGAAGAATTGACAGGGAAGAACTTTTGTAAGTACCATGCTAAATACACACATGCTGCGGCGGCATATGTAACTTTTAGGGAAATAGTGCAGAAGTTAATTGATGAGGGCAAGTTGAAGTTCACTCAGAAGGAAAAACAACAAATGAGAACTGATACAAAGCCTTTCGGCGAAGTAACAATGAATATGGTATCTCTGGGTAGTCTAAAACTAGTAGCTAACCATCAAAGAACTAGAGTTGACCTCACTACACTCGGGGGGCAACAAGAAAGCAAAACAGAGTATTCCCCCACGGCCAAAGGAGCCGATAGTTTTTGTACAAGATGCACATGTGAAGTAAAATTGGAAGAGTTTATAAAAGAGGCCATAGTGATTAATAAAGCTCCCACTAAAAATGATAAGAGGAAGATACAAATGGTGTGTCAAGATGAAAAGAAACTGCAACCAAAGTTATTGCCGAGCAGAGTGGAAGTCCCGGCGGGAAGCATTCGGGGGGCATCCATGACGCAGGTAAAGGAAGAAGGGCTGATAGTTGACTAAGGCGAGAAAGGTAGGCAAATCTGGAAACAAAAGTACCAAACTCAAGTTGTATCAGGGGTCAAGAGACGGTTAGATGGCTTGACTGGAAGTCGCCGAGAGACACACCAAAGAAGGAACGGCTGGGAAACACACACCAACAAACTCGATCACCTCCCAAAAATTTTAGGCCACTCACGCCGAAAGACAATCGTTGGTATCGCCAACAGCGAGATGGGTCTGTGCCGCAATGACTAGTACTCAGTTTAGAAGATTTCAGAGAGAGATGATTGCGGTTAGGGCGATGAAGAAGAACCAAGGATCGACACTGGAGAGAACCAGAAGCCCAGAACCAAAACTTCAAATAAATATAAACGCCAAGTTGGGAATAAGGGTGAAAATAGAAGAATAAAATTGCAGCCAACCCAAGTCTAAATGGATCCTCACCAAGCAAAGGACTTTGCCATTGGAAAGGCTCAGGCCAGGAAGGACCCCGGCGAGGGAAGGATTGATTTTTCCAAAGAAAACTGAGGAAATAATTACGCTGAGAAATCTGAAGTTGAAAAACTACAGAACGGCCAAAAAGGACAAGAACCTGGAATTTCGGATCAATGAAGTTCGAAATTGAAGATGAGTGTGCACTCAAAGAAGCGACGTGTAACATGGTTTATACTCTCCCGGCCAAATTTCAAGCCCCGTTCAGCCAGAATGGCTCCTTAGAAGAGGATTATCTCGATGAGGATATTCCAAAAATTGAAATCAACGACATTGAGATGCTTGTCTGAGAGCAAATTGTTCAAGAAGATGGAAACGTGGCTGTAACCAAGTCTGGTCAAGCATACTTCAGAAAGCCCACAGAAAAGATGGCCTGCCACTTAAAACCATTATATATCACGACCCATCTCGAAGAAGTCCTTATTACTAAGGTTATGATTGACGGCGGGGCAACGGTTAATGTCATCCATCTACTTTAATGAGGAGGTTTAATAAAACAGAAGCTGATCTGTTAACCACAAACCTCTTGCTTACTAGTTTTGCTGGCGAGAATTAAGAGCAAATGGAGTGTTACCTATGGAGCTTATGGTTAGGATCAAGTCAAGGCTCATGGAGTTTTACGTCATGGACTCTACGGCCAACCTCCTGTCCTCATTTCCCCTTGCCGAGATAGACTTTTGTAATTATACATCTCCACGGCAGAGAATTATATTGGTGCTTTACTTGTCCAAGATAATGAGGATCAGAAGGAGCAAACAATTCATTATATCAGTCAGATCCTTACCGAGGTTGAAACTAGATACTCACCCATTGAGAAGTTGTGCAAGGCTATATACTTCTCAGGGATGAAGTTGCGGCACTACATGCTGCCAACTACGGTTTTAATCATCTCAAGAACGGATGTGGTCAAATACATGCTTGCACGGCCAATCATTCACGGCTGGATTGGAAAGTGGACCATGGCCCTTTCAGAATTCGATTTCAAGTACATCCCTCAGAAGGCAGTCAAAGGCCAAGCTCCAGCTGATTTTTTGGCGCACCACCCTTCTAAAGAAATTGAAGATATCCGCGAAGTCGAAATTGATGTCATTACTAGTCACTATGTGGGGATTGTGTCGTGGAGTCTTTAGTTTGATGGGTCCAGCCCAGATAGTTCGGCGGGAGCTGGAATAATCATAAAATCACCACAAGGGATGAGGTACCAGTTTGCTTTTCAATTAGGATTCCCTTGTACTAACAACCAAGCAGAATATGAAACCCTTTTGATTGAACTAGAGATTTTGGGAGAACTTGGCGCGTAATATGTTGCTGTATACGGCGATTCTCTATTGATATCAAACAAGTGACAGGACAATATAGATGTCTTGATCCGATTAAAGTCTCTACTGGGCTGTGATAACACAACTAGCCGTGGAATTCACAGAAATCACTTTCAATCATGTTAGAAGGGAAAAGAACTATGAGACCGACGAGATGGCCAAGATAGCTTCAGGGATCACTTTTCCAGAAGGCGATGAGTCACGAACGGTGAAGATAGAAAGACGAGAACTTTCCCACGCTTGGCAGCGTATGAAGTCCGGCGTCGTATGTTGTGTGCAGGTTGACACAAATGATTGGAGATAGCCTCTCATCCATTACCTAAGAAACTCACACTAACCTCACCCAAGGAAGGTGAGATATCAGGCAAGAAACTATATAATGGTGCATGATGATCTCTATAGGAAGAGCAAAGATGAGCTACTAATGAAATGTTTAGGAGAATAAGAATCCAATATGGTCGTGGCCGAAGTCCACACCGAATTTTGCGGCGCGCACCAAGCAGGCCACAAGATGAGATGGTTGATCCACATACACGGTTATTACTGACTGGCCATTTTGAAAGATTGTATTGGATATGCCAAAACTTGCATCCCATGTCAAATATGCGGTCTCATCCAACATGTCCAGGCCACATCCCTTCACCCAATGGACATGATTGGCAGAATACGCCGGGATCAAGCCAAGGGCATAAATTTATCGTAGTGGCTACCAATTATTTTATTAAGTGGTTGGAGGCTGAGCCAATGAAGAAAGTCACTCACGTCGAGGTTATTCAATTCATTAGAGAGAAAATTATCCATCGATTCGAATTACCAGAAAACATAGTGGCCGACCGCGGTACAATGTTTATAGCACGATAGGTGAGAGAATTTGCTGCCGAGCAAGGGTTCATACTTCAGCACTCCTCGTCGTATTATGCTCAAGAAAACGGCCAGGACGAGTCTAGTAATAAGATCTTTAAATATCTAATCCAAAAAACAATAAAAGATAAACCAAGGACTTGACATGAGAAATTGTCAACAGCACTTTGGGCTTTAAGGACTTCCAAGCGATGGGTAGTAAACTTTATGCTCTGACATACGGCCACGACGCGGTATTATCACTAGAATTGGCGGTTAAGTCATTGAGAGTGACTCAGTAGCACAATCTCTCGGCCGAAAACTACGACCAAGCAATGTTACAGGAGTTAGAGTAATTAGATGAGAAAAGAATGGCCGCGCTTAACAGAATGCAAGTCCAGAAAGTTAAAGTGGTAAAGGCTTATGACAAGAAAACAAGACACAAGGTGTTTGCTCAGGGTGATTTGGTTTTGAAAGCACTACTACCAATTGGCAAGAAAATGCGAAGTACATGCAGGAAAGTGGACTGAAACTTTGGGAAGCGCCATTTTTGGTAGAACAAGTGCTAGGGAAAAAAGCCTACCAGTTAATGGATATCAATGGAAGTATGCACGTAGAGCCAATTAATGGCCAGTTTCTGAAGAAATTTTGCCCGTCTACATGGGAAGACACAATTTAAAAGATTAAAAACATTCTTTCCATAAATTTCCTCTTTCATAAAATTGAGAAGTCAAAAGATGTTACAAGGTCACGGACAAATGGACTGAACAAGAAAAGGAAATTAAAATTACAAGTATGGTTGCGGAACAGCCTTCAAGGCTTCCCAACTCTCAGCTCCAGCCTTGGTGATAATATCCCTCTCTTTACGTTTTCGCTGAAAATCCTCAACCACAAGCTTCAAGGCTTGATACACCATGGCGTCATCCTGAGTCTCGGCGAGTACTTGGCGACTTTTTGAAGCATGTTCTTCTTTTTCCTTCTTCAAAGCAGAGACTTTTGCTTCGGCCTCGGTGATTCTCTCATCTATAGTAGATTGGGCTTTCTTTAACTCTTGGAATTTCGAGTCTGGGGTTGAATCTTTGCAATTATAGCATTAAGCTGTGCAGACGCCTTCTCCCCTGCCAAGATCTTACAAGAAATTTGCCGAGAAATTTGGAGGTCAACCTTGGCAGAGGCTAGCTTATTCTTCACCATCAAGACTTGAGCCCTGACAAAGACCAGAATTTATTTTGACTGCAGTAGAAAGCCTCTTAAGGTTCTTCTCCTCCTAGATAACGGCGATATCAAGTACCACTAGCTCTTTCAGGTTTTGAGTGGCCGTTATTACGGCTAGAGTTCTTGGCGGAGATTGGCTCGATATGGGGAGAGGTGCAAAAGCTTCTAGAAAAGCAGCCATCTGAGCCTCGGCCTCCGACGAAAATTGCATTTAAGAGAAAGAAGATGAGCACAAGAGAAAAAGCAAACATAATTAAGATATGGTCGTATTTCTAAATGATTGACCTGTTCAACCAACTCAGGTTTAGGAGAAATGGCCCTCGGCCAAGATGACTCTGGTCTAAAGGATCTAATAGGACTAACGTTTAAATACCCCCTAAAGTATTTCTCAACTCCCGACGGGCCTCGCCGAAAAGGATGTCTCGGGGGGTTATCTAGCTCATTTGAACTAGATGAGGCTTGAAAAGCGACGTTCTTGGATTTTTATTTTTCGAGCCAAGCCTTAGGGTTACAGCGAAGGTGGTTTGAATCCTATTTAAATAAAGTCTGAGTAAGTGCTTAGCCTATTGATGTGGACAAAAGATATTAAAACCAGGAGGGAAGAAGTACTTACAGAAGAGTCACTAATGTTGATCGGTTCTGAGGAAGCCGGTGTTTTCGCCGAGTCTACAGAACAGGTGGGAGCCGCCGAATCCGGCAAGACACTTGATGTTCCCTTAGCCACCTGAAATCCAAGAAATGTTAACAAAGATCTTTAGAATACAAAGAAAAAGAAATATCAAAAGGAAAATCACCATTGAGGTAGGTTGAGGCACTGAGATCTGCATGGAAGAAGGAGCCCTAGGTGGAGATCGTGGAGGAGTGGGAACTCTTGGCGGAATCATAAGGTTGTTGGAGATATTCTCAACCTAGCAAAAGTATTTAATAAAATAGGTTAGAGGTTAATCGTTATGTATATAAACATATCAAGGAGGTCTAAATCTTATAACAGGAGGGTTGGTTGTTTGTTTGGCCAAAGTTTGGCCAAAGTTTGGCCGAGAGGTTCTAAGCCAGAGATGAATTGCGGGTTTGAAGCATGAATAGAAGAAGGAACCGTATCTTGGGCAAGGGGCCGTGGGATGTCTTGCTCTAAAGTCGCGTGTCCCGGTGAGATGACGCTGGAAACGTTGATTGGTACATCACCCTGCACGACCATGACTAGATCAGTATCATTATTACAATGAGAAGAAATTTTTACAATGAGAAGAAATTTTTTAGGGTTTACACTTATAGCTTGCTCAAGGTCTACGGTCAGAATATCCTCGGCCACGTTTCCCTGAGGCTGATCAAGCATTTCTTCAACAACCTGTCCCTTAGCAGCTTGCTCATCAACACTCTAAAATTTTTGAAGGGAACAAAAATATTAAATTAATTGAAGTATGAGAGTTTTAAGTAAAAGAAGTCATTAATAAATAAGGTACCTCAGGTTCACCTGAACATTTCACAGCGGCGTATTTTCGCCGGGTGTGCTTTCGCCGAGGAAGCTCCTCGTGATCGCTCTCATCTAAAAAAAAAAAGAGGAGTTAGTATGAGTTAAGAAAAAAAAAAGTGATATAAAAGTTATAAGCTCAGCCACTTACCAACAAGCAAAGTCTTTCTTTTGCGAGAAATATCGCCGGATGGTTGAGGCGCCACATTGGGTTTACTCGGTAGGGCAGCTTGCATTGCCGTGATTAGGCCTTTACCCTTTCTAGAGGCTGTAGATAGAATAAGTGAAAAGATTAGTCACAAATAAGATCAAAGCATGGGTAATTATCATAGAAATGAGAAAACAAGTATACCTTTCGGCAAAGCCTTTTGAGATTTGGTTGGCCGTGACATGAAGTTGGGGATGCATTTCAGTGCTTTTCCTTGCACTTCACTTAATGCCCGGCTGAAGTTATCAACATAGAGGGAAAGCCAACTTTGATAAGTTGAAGTGGTCGCCGAGGAAGCAGGGTAGAGTTTAACAGTCAGCTCCTCACTGTTTTCGTCTAAGTCTTTCTGCAACTCTTCAAAGACTTGGTTGTCATTGATCACTTTTCTAAAAGAGCTGAAGTGGTTGTGAGCTTCAATCAGAGGGAGAGGCACGGCCTGAAAAAACCCCAGCTGTCGAGCGCAAAAATGGGAAGCATAAAACTCTATACTACCTTTTTGGCCGAGGCCTTTGCCTGTTGCTCTGCAGGCCAACTCGCGGCTATCAAGTATACTATCCCAAAGAGCCCTTAACCTGTCCAAGCTCTTTTCATCAGTAGGGGGTTGGATGTTGTGGTATGGAGTGAGGAAAGACGGATAACTCCTCCTAAGGCAGACGTGCCATTGACTTTCATTGTGTCCTTCAAGCTCATAGAAGAAGCAATCTTGTGTCGAATGATTAGGCACGGCGACAAAAGCGCGCTTTCCGTCGAGAACTTCATTATTTCTCACGGCGGGCATTGGAGATGTCATTTTTGGGAAATAGACTTGGAGCCATACCTGGAACATTCAGAGTGGCCCGCCGCGTTTCAACATCATGCCATTTGTAGTTATGCCGTGAAGGCATTTGTACATGTGGGACAGGATGAATGGCCCAAGATTGAATACGTCGCCGGATGCCATGGCCTCGACAAGGGGGATAAATTCCTTGGTAATTTTAACACTTTGGGTGCAAAAAATGAATTAGCAGAGCCAATAATAGAGGAATTGGGCGTGCTCTTCAATAGTCACTTCACCTTCAGTTTTGGCGAAGGTATTCAACACTCATAGTTTACAGTTTTGTCGTGGACGTATTCCAGCGCTACATCATAATGGTAGTCATTGACCCGGATGTTGACAATGTTGCCATGCGTGTGAAGGCCGAAGATTACGGCCATATCCAGGACAATAGAAGTCATCTATCCAAACTTCAAGTTGAGGGTGTTGGTCGCTGAGGACCAAAAGCAGAGCGCCGCCGAGAGCAAGGCGCGATCCACTGGTACTTCTTCAAGGCACATCAAAATTAAGTCATTCACTACTACAATAAAGTTAATAGACAACGGTTGTCTATTTGCCCAAAATTTCGTTGTCTAGGCGTGTTACGTCTATAGCCTATTCAGACAACGGTTAAAAACTGTTGTCTGAATGGTTTCATACAACAGTTATAATTTAAAACTGTTGTTTAGTGTCCACCAAAATGCATGATTTTCATCTAAAAAGGTTGTGTTGAAACACAATACACAACGTTTACTGATACAAAACTATTGTATTAGTAATGATCTCATAATACTTATTTACTATAAATGTTGTCCAAAGTATTGTCAAACATTCGTTTTAAGAAAAATCATTGCATAATTAAGTATAAAATTGGCAGGAATGTTGTTACATAAGAAACTCAACAACAATTTTTACTAAAACATGTTGTTTTAATTACATATACATATCTTTTTATAACCTAAAACTATTGGGTAATCATATTGTCTACAACTTGTTTTAACTATATGTGATGTTAAGATATGCGTATGACAAGTAATTTTTTTTTCAAAAATGTTGTATAGATAGACGATACACATCAGTTTTTCGGTAAACCCTAAAACCTATACCCTAAACGTTTTAACTGTTGTTAGTAGTTGTGTTATACAATGGTTATTTAACTAAAACCGTTGTCTAGGATTAATTAACATAATTTTTTTAAATTGAAAACTATTGTTTATTTTATTCACATTTTAATATGTCTACTTGCATCTAATTGAATCCCTATTAATTCGCTGCTTGCATCCAATTGAATCCTCATTAATTCCCTGCTTGCATATTCAATTGGAATTAAATCCCACTAAATCTCTGCTTGTTGCATCCAAAGTAATCCACAAATATTGATAACTCAAAAAGATCTATGGATTCATTAAATTGGAATTGGAGTTTACAAAGTCGATCATGATAACAAACCCATTCACACATGCCTTGCCAATTAATATATAGCCCAAAAAATTATAAGTAAGTAGCTTGATAACTATAAAAAGTACTTGTTAATTACGAAAACTATAAAGCTAGGCATGACATGGTCTAACCTAAGTAATCGAAGTTAGCCATATACATACCAAAATAATTGACTATGCAAGATTAGCTAGTCAATAAACTGCTTCCATCATAATATTGCATGTCTACACAGCCTAGCTAGTTAGCTATACAAAATATTTACCAAAAAATACTTGTTAAACCTAGCCAGCGGACTTAGGGAAATGAGGAGTACATATTGGATCTACATATAGTGCACCAGAAAGCCCGCCCATTCACCGCGTACTTCATCAATCTGGTTCTGTGAGTAGGTGTTGTCCTTTCTCCTTTCCCACTGAAATTAACCATGGAGTAACAAAGAGATTAACATAAGGGAATACACCAATAAGAAATTCAACATTTTTATTTAATTAACCTTTATTTTTTTAGTAATTGAATAAATCAATAAACAAAAAAGAAGCAGGGGAAACTCCTGAACCAAAGAACAAACATACAAAGCAAGAACAAACCATCAAAGTAATGATCTAAGAGACTTAAAAAACAATTAACCTGCCAAAAATGTTTAATTAACCTTTGTTTTTTTTAGTAATTGAATAAATCAATAAACAAAAAAGAAGCAGGGGAAACCCCTGAACCAAAGAACAAACCATCAAAGTAATGATTTAAGAGACTTAAAAAACAATTAACCAGCCAAAAATGTTTAATTAACCTTTGTTTTTTTTTGGTAATTGAATAAATCAATAAACAAAATAGAAGCAGGGGAAACCCCTGAACCAAAGAACAAACAAATAAAGCAAGAACAAACCATCAAAGTAATGATCTAAGAGACTTAAAAAAAAATTAACCTGCCATAACTATCAAGTTAATCATCAACCATCAAATTAATGATCTAATTGACTTAAAAAACAATTAACCTGTCATAACCATCAAGTTAATCTATCATCATCATAATTAACAAGGGTTTTTACACAGTTGATCCAAAGTACATTTTAAACAAAATGAAACATGTCCTAAGTGTAATGAGGTTGCAGCTAAACCATTATGTTATCATGACACCATGAAACATGCACACTGTAACACATGCAGTATACCAACATTTAACATTCAAACCTGGGCAAAGTTGAGTAGACAACAAGAAATCGTTCAAAGGTCTATTTTGATTTGGTAAGATTGAAATAATTCTAGCATGAAAGCTTAATTAGATGAAATAGCTTAATTCCACTTATGATGACTACACAAAAAAAGTGAACCCCAATATCTGTTTAGCATGCAGTTACAAAAATTCAGGAAATTTGCTGGCCAATTAATCAATTTCATCAAAGTGCAAGTCACCAATCAATTGGTCAACATGACAAAACAAATAGGCTAAATCTAAGCATAGGTCCAAGAAAAGAGTTGCATGACCCAAAGAAAGGTGAGATTTTCAAAAATAAACTATCAAAGGTGCACAACAACATATATAGCAAATGATAAGCATATATAAAATGAGTAACCCAAATACACCAAAGAAAAAAAATCAAAAATAAAATAGAACAAGCGACTTGGAAACTAGCAGGCCATCAAGTTGCAGAAGCTCAATTAGACCCTCCAACAAAAAGTTAAAACTAAAAGTCATTGAAGAGAAAAAGAGACAACAATTACAAAGAACAGATAATATTCTTTTATATCTAAATTAATAACTTCTTTGTTTTCATAATGCTACTATGAACACATGCAAATGTGCGTAAGACTTAAAATCTGCCCCAATTAAGTCTGGGCCAAATGCTACCTAGCACTTAAATCTGCCCCACATGCAATTAACCTTTCAGCTTATTTAATTTCAAACTTCTCATGATATATATATATATATATCTATCTTAGTATACATTCCAAACAGTATAAAATTAAGTCTAAATTTCAAGGTCAGTGTGTACCTTGGTAGAAAAGCTTAATCCTTCATCTTAAACCATCTCTTTCATAAACCGCATAACAAAATAGTCACACTCCTTGTGGGTTGGTTGTTGAGGAATGCTCTAAATAGTATAAGCAATAGAATTAGGACCAAAATTCATTATCTTAAGTATTATATCTAAATCACTATGAACTTGAGTATAAATTAGCAAACACATAACTGCCTTGTTCCCTTTCTTATTCCCTTGACTTTAAAGATTCTGATCGCACTTTAGCATGAAAACACATACCGTGTATCAGCATAGCAAATAAAAACCTTATACATGCATATGCATAAATAAATCAAACTGCTGTTTTGGGAATCAAGCTTCTGCTAAATTAATTACTTACTTGTCCACTACAGTTCTTCATTCTTTACCACAGTCTCCTTCTCATTGGGTTGGACAATCTCCTTGTCTGGATTGACAACCGTTAACATCCAATGATTTCTACACATAGAAAATTCACTAAACATCTACCAAACTTCCTATGGATTATGTTAAATTGCAAAACAACTAGCAAACACATTAAAACAATTACTTACCCAGAGTTATAAGGGACCAAGTAAAGCTGATCTACAACAGAACTTTTGAACCTATCTGCTAATACTCATGATCTCTCATTAACGGTTCCACAGCCAACCGCCCCAATTCGAGCATGGTCAATAAAACCAATCATGTCATTCATTTTAAATTTTTTAACCACATCAAATAAAAACCTATAAGAAATATACATAATTTAACACATCATAGTGGAAGAAAGCTTGCCAAACTTATTACTTAATTCACATGGAAAGACATAATTAAGCTACCTCATATACACAACAATGCAAGTGGTTGATATCTCCTCCATACGGCTAAATTGCTCTATATCTTCACTCAGTACGTGGGTTTTCCGAAGCTGACCAAAAACTTCAGGTACAATTACAAAGTGGATTGTCGCATCCTTCTTCATGCCAGTTTGTGCATACATGCATAACACCTTCAATGTAGGGGGCAATACTTTCAGGTCCAAAGGTTGTGGCTTGTTTACGCTCTTTTGATGCTTATCAGCTTTGGCCTTCAAGGGTTCCTAGGTTCAAAATTAAAAATATGTTAAATGTAGGATTTCATAAATAATAGAAAAAATTGCCAAAATCGACACGGTTGACCACAGTACCTTAATACATTTTTTTCTTCTCTTCCATAGACAGAACAAACTGTTTTAGCTAAGCTACAACACTACCTTTGGCTTGGCCCACAGTTTTAAGTTCGTCTGTCACAAGGATGGGAAGCAGTGCATCATTATTAAATGAAGCATAGATTGAAACCCTGTGGTTGTCCTCTCCCAAAGGAATGCCATGGACAGTCGAGTTGTCAACCTCTACCTCAATTAGTGTTGCATGTGCAACAATTTTTTGATCCTCACCTTCCACACTTGCATTGTTTCCCCTGTACACAAGACACAATTTTAAATTAACTGAAGACATTTTAACTAAGCATAACTGAAGGCATTTTAACTAAGCATAACTGAAGGCATTTTCACTAAGCATTTTAACTAAGTGTAACTGAAAGCATTGTTTAGATGCATATGAAATTTTATTGAATCACCTTAAATATTGATTCCCTCATAACTTCAGAATCCCAACACTTTCTTCGTAGCATTACAGCTGGCTTTGGGGAGTGGGAGAAGCAGGCTTTTGTACCGGGACTGGGATATTTGCAGCCGGACCTTGACATTAGCTAGTATTTCATCCAATGTAGTCATCTTGGCCTGCCAATCAGGGGCCCCTGCTGCTATTAACTTATCTCGCTCATCCATCACAAGTTTGGCCACAATATTTGCTTGCTCCTCCTCCAAAATTTGAGCCGAGATTTTTCTTTTCTCCTCTGCCATTATCTGTGCCTTGATTTTCTTTCACTCCTCTGCCACTATCTGCGCCACAATCTTCTCTCGCTTCTTCTCTACAATCGCTCTAATTGACTCTCTCACAATCTCTTTCACATTTCTCTTCCTTCGCTTAGGGAAGTGGAAGTATGAATTTGGTGTCATATAACTTCCAACTGCTCTAATCCTACCACTATGCTCAGGGGTCTCCAAGGCAAGTGTCAAAACATCATTGCTACCAGATGTACTTAATTTCCCCTCCTTCTCTTGTTGCTTCAACTCTTCCTAAAAATGCAATTAAAAAATTTAGTTACAAAAAACTTCGAAACAAGAAATGATGTGGCTGTTATAAACTGCAGGGTGCCATGAACTAAGTATAAAAATTTAACATGCAGACTCACAATCCAATTTGCTTTCTCAGCTGCCTTGGCATCTGTGATTTTACTCTCTTTATTTGCACGTGCTTTCATCCAGAGAGTAGCACGATCAACCTCTTCTTGGTCAGAATTCATGTCATTCAACTACCAAAAGCCATATGGTTTTAGAACTTATAGATGGTGTTGCATACCTAAACATCATAACACAAAATCAGCGAATTTAAAAACACATCACTAACCAGTTCGTTCTGACTCCAATCCAGCATACCCTTTACGCGACATTCGATGTTGGTACTCAGACTTTGCACGTCTCTCCTGCTGAACTTCATGAAGTTTCTACAATCCAAACAAGTAACAAATTACTTGCATTAAATAGGAAGCTGTGACAGTAATTTAAGGGGATATAATACGTAACAGTCATGAAATTACCAAAAAATTAGGTTCTAGTCTTGACTGCACAAACTGGTCCCAGTCAGCTTTCTCAAGGAAATTATACTTTGCAGGGGGTTTCTTAAGTTTCTCAGGATCATCTTTAAATGATAGTACAAAAGCGGTCGTGAGACAGTTCTTGAATTCCCTCCATTTAGCACCCGCTGATTTCATTACCAGATTTTTGCTTTCCAGTGCTATCTCAAATGCCAACTACATCCATAGATGTACAATATATTAGTTTGCTACATTATAAGAAGGGTTACAAAAATAGGTTGCTATAAGTATTTATATGAAAACAAAAAAAAGAGCATAATTAAATGTATGCTCACCTCTATTTCTTCCCAAATCTTGTTTTTGTATTAATCATCCACCTTCTTCCATTTAGCGATGGTAATAGGGATCTTTGTACGTGCTAACACCTCAATGTAAGATTGCATTTCCGTTGCCACCTTCCCACGAGGCTGACCCTTCTTATTATACTCAACCACCTTCTTAACGTTTAGGATCTTTCGCCTCACAATGTGAGGCATTGTAACGGGTCCTCGTTTGCTCTTCACGCTGCTTTCTGATGTAAGTGTCTCCTTAGCACCAGAACTTCATTCCTCAACAGCCTTAGATTGTGTTTGCTTAAAGGTCTTTGCTTTTGTAGGTGTCCTATTAGCTTTGGCTTTACACCTTTTCTTTTTACCAGCTGGAGATGCCCTCTGTGGAACCATGGTCTACAAAAATAAAAGCAATCAACTAAGTATAAACAAGGTTTGACAGATAAGCATAATAACCAATCAACTAAGTATAAACACAAGCAACACTCAGAAAAAGGTATAAACACAAACAACACATATAAAGGTATCAATACAAGTATAAACACTCATATAATACCTTTGGTGTAGATCAATACCTTTGACAGCAACCAAAGAAAAAGGCCTAAATACAACTAGCAAACACTTTATTACATATTAATATTTTAATCCAAATTGAAATAAGTATTAATTTACAATCTCAAATATGGTAAATATAAACTAATCAATCCATATGCCCTCGCCTCCAGGTCGCACATATCATGTTCCAGTTTCACCCACTATATCATCAAACGTCTCTACGGCCGGAAGACTAGTGGTGAATGGTTGAAGGTCAAATGTGGTATCTCCCAACTCATCTTCCCATCTAATGTCATCTCTATCTGGGGTTGATAGTACAACAGACCACCTAGCATCTGTAGGATCTTCCACATAAATTAAACACTTGTTTTACTTGTCTTCTCAAAACAAACTTGTCCGGCTTATGACTCAACCTACTCAAATTGACCAACGTAAATCCAAGTTCATCTATCTTAATGCCATTCTAATTCTCAACCCAATCACACTTGAAAATGAGTAGCCTAAACTTGTAATAGTCTAGTTCCCATATTTCTTGAATCACTCCTTAGAAGACCATATATGTGATGACGGGGTTTTTGTCCCTCGAACTAGCAACTTGCATCGCATCTGCCAGTAGGTAAACACCATTATTCTGAACATTTCTTACGTCATCACGACACTTGGTACTAAAATGAACCCCATTAATCTTGTAACCGTTAAATTTCGATACTTCAATACACGATCCATCAGCTATCCACCTCAAAGTTTCAGGTATGTTATTAGGTGTGACATATAGTGCATGATTCACCTGCAAAGATAACTGTCTATATCAAATAAGGTGGACTATGTATACAAAGAGTTTGCTTCATTTTTTTAAAATATGAACTAGTAAAAAAAGTCGAATATATCACCCGTTTTTTTATCCAAGGGATAAGGTTCAATTGTGCTTTTCTTGCAACCACCTCTTCTTTTTCTTATTTTTGGGATATTTCTCTTTCAAATATCTCATATGTTCACTATAATAAGAGACATGTATCAATGAACCAGCATGGAGAAAACAACGATTGAACAATTATAAAATTAATTTTAAAGGAAGAGGATTGCTCTTACTCAATAAAAGGTTCAACTTCAACTGTATTTTCTAGTACGTAAAGATGGGCCTGCTCTAATTGGTCACGATCAACTTGATGTACAGAAGCACCTGATAGGGGCTTAGTTTCATTGTTAGAGCCAGACTTTTGAGATGATGGGATACCAACTGTACTAACTTCATGCATATGCTTAGAGCAAACTCTACAGCTTCTTTTGCAATATAACCCTTCGCTATGCAACTCTCGGGACAATTACGATTTCGTACATACCCCTTTAACACCTTCATATATCTTTCGAAGGGGTACATCCATCTAAAGTAAACTGGTCCACATAACCTAACTTCTCTAACAAGGTGCACTGTTAAATGAACCGTAACATCAAAGAATGATGGTGGATACTTCTCAAGCAAACACAGCGTGACTACTTGATCTTCTTCAAGTTTATATATCTAGCATTGATACATCAACAACTTTGCTGCATATAGCATTAAAGAAAAAACAGAATCTCGTGATAGCATATCTCACAGACTTTTCGCGATTCCAATACAGAACGTATGGTCACATGAAGCAATTGTTGCATGAGGGTATGACAGTCATGAGACTTAAGGCTAAGAATCTTTAAATCCTCCATTGATACAAGACTTATAATATTTGAACAATAGCCTTCAGGGACCTTCATACCCATAAATGATTTGCACACAAATTGTTTCTCCTCTCTAGACAAATTCTAACTTGCAGCCGACAAGTGAGTTCGTTTTCCACAAGTGTTAGGTGCCAATTCAGTTCTAACCCCCATGTCCAACAAATCCAAATCAGCTGCAACCCCGTCTTTTGTTTTTCCAGGGATGTTCAATAGTGTGCCAATAATACTATCGCACACATTCTTCTCAACATGCATAACATCGAGAATATGCTAAACATGAAGAGATTTCCAATACTCAAGCTGAAAGAAAATTGACTTCTTCTTCCAACTAATTCTAGCTTCACCCTCAACCCCTTTACTCTTGACTTTCCTCTTGCCAAAAGGTGTGAAATTTTCCTTTTCAACCTTTTCAAGTACTTTCTCTCCTGTTAATGGTACAAGAGGTGGTGTTAATTCTTGCAAGTTATTGAAAGCTGCTCTTTTCCTTCGATAAGGATGATGGCGTGACAAGAATCTTCGATGCCCTATGTACGATAGTTTATTACCATGTACCAACCTATGAGGTCTTGTCTGTGATCCACATATTGGACAAGCATTATAACCTTTCACAGCCAGATAAGTTTCCATAGGCTGGAAAATCATTGATGGTCCATAGAAGTACAGCTTTAAGGGTGAAGTATTCACAGCTGAACGCATCATACACTCCTGGAACTCTTGCCCATAGATATTTTAAATCATCAACCAAATGTGTTAGTTACACATCTATATCATTTCCAGGTTGTTTAGGACCAGAAATTAATAAAGTCAGCATCATGAACTTCCTTTTCATACACAGCCATGGAGGAAGATTATACATAACTAGTATAACTGGCCAACAGCTGTATTTGCTACTTAAAGAACTGTGGGGATTGAAGCCATCAGCTGATATTGCTAGTCTAAGGTTTTTTGGATCTTTTGAGAAGCTTGGCCACTTAAAATCAACTAACTTCCATGATGGGGAATCAGCGGGATGCCGCATCTGTCCATCATTCAGTTTTTTATTAGCATGTCAAGTTAAACTCTTAGCTATTTCACTGCATTCGAACATCCTTTTAAAGCTTGGGAGAATGGGAAAATACCACAAGACCTTGGCAGGCACCCCCTCCTTTACCTTTGAATCCTTACCAATATTCCACCTTGGCACACTGCAAGTAGGACAACTGGTTTCATTCTCATGTTCATTTCTATACAGAATGCAATCATTAGGACATGCATGTATTTTCTCATAATCCATTCCCAATGCACACAGATCCTTCTTTGCTTCATACATGGATATGGGTAGCTTATTACCTTTTGGAAGCAAATCCCAAAAAGCAATAAGGTAATCAGAGAAACTTGCATCACTCAATCCATGCTTTGCCTTCAAATTATACAACCTCACTAGTGTAGATAGCTTAGTGTGTTTTGTACAACCAGGATACAAAGGTGTATCTCCATCCCCAATAACATTAAAAAAATCCTTAGCTGCGTCATCGAAAAGTAGTATGCCTTATCACCTTCCATCTCCATTGTTTCAGAGAGAAATGAACGTTCTACTTCAGTTTGCTCTTTCTTTCTAATTGTATTTGTAGCTGACCTAGAAGGTTCCCCATGCCATATCTATTGTTGGTAACTTTTATCAACACCATTATAATATAAATGATTCCTTACAACTCCAACACCAAACTGCTTCACATTGCCACACTTAGTGCAAGGACAATGAATGAGGTTTGGGTTTCTCGTATTTTTTAATGCAAACTTGAAGAATGCTTCCATTCCTAATTCATATGCCCTCGACCTTCTATCAGCAAACATCCATGACTTATCCATCTAACAATTTCAAATTTCACAAAAAATTAATGCAAACTTGTCATTCATTGCAAGTAAAATTCAATATATTCAGTTACCCTAATATTATCCAAACAATTTCAGTTAAAACAAGATCACAAGATCACACAAGGACAAGTGAGAATGTAGGCATGCAAGAGGAGTGTTGCTGTCAGATTTTCAGGTCTGACTTTAGTATTTCACCAAAACTACATTCGAGGTCGGAATATGGTGATTTTTGTCTTCAAATGACCATTAGGTTGTCAACTTGTGACTCACAAAAAATCAACTTATGACTCCTTATCAAATGATACAGTTTTCCAAATGATACATCCATGACTTATCCATCTAACAATTTCAAATTTCACAAAAAATTAAAGCAAACTTGTCATTCATTACAAGTAAAATTCAATATATTCAGTTACCCTAATATTATCCAAACAATTTTAGTTAAAACAAGATCACAAGATCACACAAGGACAAGTGAGAATGTTGGCATGCAAGAGGAGTGTTGATGTCTGATTTTCAGATTTTCAGGTCTGACTTGGGTATTTCACCAAAACTACATTCGAGGTCAGAATATGGTGATCTTTGTCTTCAAATGACCATTAGGATGTCAACTTGTGAGTCACAAAAAATCAGCTTATGACTCCTTACCAAATGATACAGTTTTCTAAAAAGGTCAAAGACTATCAAAATCAAACAAAAGTACATAGTAAGGTTAGAACCTTTAACATTCTTGCCAATGCCAAACATTCAAACATACTCAAATGCATTACCACAAGAGTTTCACAGGGTTCACAAATAAGTTCAAGTCCTCTTACATTGTTGTCAGCCTTGGTTTTGAAAGATAGTCAGTAGCGCTTTCCACGTACACTTGTAATGGATAAAAAACTAGATGATTTCTCACATCTACAAACACAAATGACTTAATGTTAGAAACAATAAACAAGAGAACTACTTCAAAATAAATACAAACTAAATTTAAAAATTAAATGAACTATGATATTAGTCCTATTAGTCTATTACCAGTCAAGATTTTCAGTATGCTTGGGAATTATCCAAACTAAGTGAATAGCATTCAGTCACATATACAAAGGAAACTAGAACAGTTCCAGCTAACCAATTAGAATTCCATTTTCTTTCATACCTAACGATCTAAGTTCAGTAAATAACCCATATTATAACCAATTTTTATATCTCAAATAAAAACGAAACTACAATCAGAAACTCACACCAAGAGACTCTATCACTCAAACTGCATCAACCCTATCGATGGAAACTTGATTTCAACCCAAAAATGCAAAATAAATATAAGCAATCTAGTGAGAAAATAAAGCATGCATTCAGTAAAATCCAAATTCTGACTTTTCCCCCTCCAATTCCGCAGCAACCAAACAACCTTTTACAGCCCATGAAAACTTATTTCTGAGCCTCATAAAAATATATGATGGACGCAACAGAGCAACTCATTTTCAAAAAGAAAACAAAAATAGTACATTATTAGTAAGCAACAATGACATACAAATAACTATGTTGAAAGTATAAAAGGATATGCTCTTTCTCTTATAAGGATGTCCTACCCACCCTTTAAGAAATGTATATCCTACCCACCCCAATAAAAGAAAGAAAGAAAGAAACTTTTTCTCAAATTATCCACTAGTTCAGAAGTCCAAGTTAAAAAACTGGCCTCATCTTATTGGAGTATGCATAAATCTCATGGGAAAGACTCCTTATTTGATCACATCAATGCCTAATTGATTTTTTATACTGATAAGCATTACATGATTACAACCATCTATCATAAAGTAACTTCGTAAAACTTGTCAACATGATTTTTCTATGGGGTCTCTTAAATTCTTCATGTGTCTCAGGCTTGCATGCTTCTTTATATTTTTTAATAACTTCTACTGTTTATTAAGAAAAAAATTAAAGTCAACAAATTTCTAATCCAAGTAGCAAAAAATGACAGTAAATATCAATAGACTCCTAAAACTAAAAAACAATTATAATGCATCAAGAACCAATATAGCTGATAACTTGCAAGCCAAAATATGTGTGCATGTGTTTAATGGGTACTAATTTATGAATGTAAATAGGGACACCCCAAATATATCAGCTGCAAAGATGCAAAAGCCAACAAGAACATTGATCAACTAATTATAAGCTTTTACAAAAGAATAATTCTAAAACCAAAAGAGTAATTATAAAACCAAAAGTAAAAGATATTGCTTAGAACATTCAGATAATTATAAGCTTTTACACTAAAAAGAAAAAAACATATCTATATATTTGTATTTGTGTGTTAGTTCCAGTGAGAGAGGAATGAGGCTGGCTCCATTTTCTAAAAGGGATGAATTAATCAAACAACTCTGTGAGTGTATGGTTATGAGTCTGACTGCATTCATTTATATTAGACACATCAAGAATATAATAAAGAACAACATATGTTGGAGCTTTATAGATTTAACTGGTATCATTTGACCCCTGCCTTATTCATTTGGCACTGTTATGGCTTTAAATTTAAAACCAATTGATTGTTTACTATGTTGGAAACTAAACAAATTTAAAACCTAAATACAGTGGACAAGAGCAGAATTCTCATCACTTGGATTAAGCCTTCCACGGTAGAAATAGTTCTTGCCATTTTCAAGCTTAGTAACTCTATTTGTCAAATGTTGGGATGAGAATAAATTAAGGTTGGCAAATAGGGTTTGAACCCTTAAAGAAAACATCTTCAATATGCAGAATCATTGACTTAGCTTCATTACTTTTAAGGTTTCTTGCAAAAACAATTTACTAGCAATGAATAGAAGTAGAAAAGGAAAACCAAAATGAAGATAACTATGGCTATAACCTAAGGTAAGAGAATATGAAAAACCTGTTGTGTAGCACTCTATGTAGGCCCTTTAAGAGCACCCTGATAACCACTGGCCGAGCTACCCTTGCACCCAGCCTAAACTTTCTACTCTGAATCCAGCTTGAGTTGGCGATGGTGAACTCGATATCTCCAATTGTGGCATACCTATCTCTCAGAGTGACATTCACATCCCCAGTGAGCAAGGGTCGCTTCCTAGTTCTCTCCTTCAAGACGGTGACACAAAGAAAGGGATGCGACAGTGAGACAGAGCGATTGGCGAGAGAGAGAGAGAGAGATAGTGGTTGGATCTAGATGAGGGACTGAGGGTTAGGTTTAGTGTCCCCATGCGACGGTGACTCGGTGGCGCGAAGGAAAGGATGCGACGAGAGAGATAGGGCAGCGAGAAAGAGAGAGTAAGAATTGAGGGTGAGGGTCGAGCTTCAATAATAAGGAAAGAAGAAGAAAGAGCAGATCGATGAGTGGCTTATCTTTCAGAGGGTCGGGCTTGTGAGGTTGCTTGGAGGTCAGGTGGGTGCGCTTAGAGCAGATGATGGCTTATCTCTCAGATCTCTTTTGGTTTTGGTAATAAACATTGCTGGGTTTATGACTTAAGGGTGAGAACAATGAACATTAAGAGGGAAAGTGAAAATATCGAAGGAGGGCAACAAGAGTGCACAATAAACTTTTTTAATGAAATTACTGTAGACTGGTTTTTTCTTTTGTTTCGCTTACACAATGGTCGCAACTTAAAACCATTGTGTAGGCAAAACCAAAAAATCTACCTCTCTCAAAACCATTGGATTTCATTCATAAATACAACAGTTTTTTTAAAACCGTTATCTATAAAAACTACACAACAGTTTAAAAACAACTGTTGTGTAGGTGGTGTCGTCTATTAGCATTATGGTAGTAGTGCTTGTTCCCAATTTCACCCACAAATCGTCGTAGGCAGTATCCATTCTTAAGACCCATTTCTTCCAGTTAGTCTTGACTGTAGGCCATAGTGATTGTGGTCGAGAAGTGTTCCATGCAGACCAGTTTGCATACTTGAAGAAGCAGGAATCATTCGGCCAGTGCCTAGCAAGAACGTCCTTCACACTTTCAGGGAGGCTCGCGGTGAAAATTGGGCCGAGACAACGTGTACGTTTTGCCTTTGCTGCCATCCTTCTAGCCATTATAGTGCTTGGTCAGAATGTTGTGGGTTTCACTTTCAGGCAAGGCGTCCACGGCGCGAGCAAGGGCTTCCTCAAACTTAATAGAACGAGCAGCGATGGTTTTCTGCAAATTCTAAGCATGTTGTCCATCACCACCATAGATCCTATCATTAGAGGGATAGGTGCATGCTGAGGAGCGGCAGTTCCAGTAAACGAAGGAGCATTGAGAGGGTTGTCAGCAACGGTGGCTTCCCGGACTCTCCGGTTTTTTGGCATAGGAATGGGTATTCCAGTACCAACGGCGATGGTGACATTGGTGGTAGCGGTGGCGATCGAGGATGAAGAAGCAGAGGTAGATGAAGAAGCCAATTGAAGGATTAGAGATGCGAAGTTTCTGGTTTCTGGAAATTTCAAAGAACACAAAGGAAAATTGCAGAGTTGCAGAGAGAGGAAGTTTGTAGGTTCTTGAAGATCTGAGAATTTGAAAGCGTAAATGAGTTATGCAAAGGAAATTGGTTTTTATATATTTCCAGAATGGGAAGAGTTGCGAGTGGGGTTTGGTGGGAGTTTTGAAATGTATGATTAATAAAAAATTTGTGATGATGAAATCGTGAAAATTAAGGCGTTTTTGGGGGCTGAAATGAGTTTGATGATTGAGACTGGCCTTGGACTTCGCAAAACGTGCGTCGTTATGTCATTTTTGTGATAGGGGTGGTTGAGAGCATTAAATGCTCAGATTCTAGTGCCATTGAAGATCTTATCCCATACGAAATTCTCAGCGTGGAAGTTTTAAAAAGGAAAAGGAAGATTCAGGCAAGTTATTACAAGTATTAGTTGGCCAATGGCGTCCCGCCGTAATTTATGAATGACTGAAGTGCAGATATACATTTCCTTAACCAACTCGGCAAAATGTTGCCGAAGATCAAGAAAATTGAGGGGCATATGTTTACACCATAAATTGGGAATAGGACGAAAGTCCGGCTAGCTCCATGTTTTGTTGAATAAAAACCCAATTTTTGATTAAATCCATGACTTTATAAGCCCGTGGCCCAAATCAAAATTAAAGAAAGGAAAGTTCAGCTGCTGCCGAGTCTTTGGCAGACTAGGATTTTAGACCAAATCAAGTAAAGATAGGTTGCTTTGACGTGAAGAAAGGAGGAGGAAGAGTCTGAAATCAATAAGGAAAGGGTTTCCTGTCACCCTAGGAGGTTGATCACTATATAAATAAGGCATTGGAGGCATAAAATCTCTCTCAACATATTTCACAAAATTAAGCACAAGCTTTTTAACAACTTTTCTCTAGAATTTTCAAAGATCTTTCACTTGTTCTTTGGTTTCTTTATTTCTCAAGACCTAGTTCTTTGTTTCGGCTCTGCTAAGACCACTTCTTAGTATCGATTTCTTTTAGTTGTTATTTCCTTTTGTTGATTATTTTTCTTCATGAGATTTGTCTTAAGAACTCGTATTGTCACTCAATTTAGAGATAATCAGATTATTCACACATTTTTCATTAAAATCCATTGTTTTTCAATTAATCCGATTACTTAAGCTACAATTTTATGTACTTACGAATTCGAGCACCAAGTCATTGAAACCAGTGATTAAAGTCCTTGAGAATCAAGGCGAATAGAACCTCGACGAGCTATTGTTCCTTGCTCATTTGCAACTATTTTAATTAGAAGTTAGTAGGCTCGCCGCGAATAACAATTCACATCTAGTTTTCTATTACGGTTTTTTAGCAGAGAATAGTGGCACGCCCAAAAATTAAAGTAGGACTGCAGTGTTTCAAGTTAGGGATCTGGCCAGGCTTGCCGTGATTTTTAGAGGTAACATAATGCTCATCACCTTTTTCTGGTGAGCAAAAATTGACTCTTAATATTTTAGTAAATTAGAACAATCCCCTTCAAACTTATATTTTCTACATTAAAACCCATGTCATTATTTTTTCATGTGTTAACCCCTTTTACCACATCTCAACTCATACTTCTTTTTATTTCCAGATTTTTAATCAATATTTCTTAAATTTTAAACTTTGTAAATTTCTCATATGCCCTCAATCCTATTTAAGATGTTTTTTCTTAGTTGACTTTTTAATTTATTTACTATTTACTTTTTTTGTGCTTTAAATGCTAACGATTCATTGTTGGACATATTTTCAAATGTCAATCATGAATGCCCATATAAGATTTTTTTTTTTTGAATTATATTAATAATTATAAACAAATAAAGGACCTATAAATAATTCTCATAAATATATAATGAACCTACAAAAACATTTCTACATAAATATAATGAACTTACACATAATTCTAATGAACTAAATCATTAACAAATAAATAACCTACAACAACTAAGGAACCTACATAAACTAAATCATCTACACTGACAAATAAATATAATGAACCTAAAGACATTTTTTAGGTGTAGGTTCCTTATTCGACTTTATTTGTTAACATTCTTTGATAGAGATTACATTGTCCACATATGAATTTACCTATTGAATTATAGTCTAGAGAAAATAACACAAAAAAAGTGTCATATATTAATTGTTTTAATGAATTCCTTAAGTTTTGGGAATTTTTTGATGGGAGAACTAATGTTATTAAATAATGGCATACTTGTAAATAAACTAATATAATATGGATTATAAAATATTCTATTTAACTTAAAATTTTAAATTGGGCCTTAGCTATTAATAAAACAGACGAGGTAGGGTTATACTCAATAAAAAATTAATATGAGGGGCTAATATCCCATTAATCCTTAATTTTTATATGAACTCTATGAACGTGTTGTATTCTTCTTATTTTTTTTAGGTTTTTAACAAATCACCCACCCGGACTATATCTTAATTTTCAAGTCACCACCTAAATAAAAGATTGAAGTAATCAGCCATTTGAATTTAAACAAAATTTGCAATCTCACGTCTCCATTCAATTCTGTCTCATTTTCCGTAAAAAATGACCACGTGCAAAGCACGTGCCCCCTTTTTCAGGGGTGCCCAAAACCCCATTGACCCAGCACGGGTGCCAACTCCCACCCTTAACCCCATTGACTTATTTCCCTCTAAACCCAACCATCCTCCTTCTATAAATCCACAGACTTAGATCTAAAAAACCCAGACTTGTGTAAATCATTTTCTACTAGCAAATTGTTAAGCATTAAGCCATGAGTATGAATGCAACAGAGGATGAATCTGTCGAGCGTCGCTGCTTCTGTGGGAAGGCTGCTGTTCGGCTAACATCATGGACAAATTCAAACCCAAAAATAAGGTTTGATAGATGTTATGTAACCAGAGTAAGTTGTACGTGGGTTATTTCATTATTCGGTTTCTAGTTAATTTGGCAAGATTATTTGTGGGCTTTTGCTTAATTAATTTTGGGATTCTGTCTTGCAGAAAAATAGAGGCTGCAATTTTTTCCTATGGTATGATCCTAAAATTTGCATTTGTGGGAAGCAAATAATCCCTGGATTATTGAAAAAGGTTAACAATTTGGAAAGAAAAAAAAAAAAAAAAAAAAAGGAGAGTGGGAAGCCTCACACCAGGGAGCTATTGTAAACTTGTAATGGGTTGGGTAGGTTTTTGGAATTTAACTAGAATTTATGGTTTGGGTAGGTGGGTTTGTGGAATTTTTGGTTTTGGCGAATTTAAATTTCATGTAATTGACCAAAAGATGTATTTTGATGGTTTTGAGAAATTTAAATTCCACAAACTTTGCCTTTGTAATTTGGATGTAATATGATATGAAATGGAATGAAGAGGTTGCTTTTGGAAACTTGTAAAATGAGAATTGAATTATTATTGTATTTGGATAGCATGGGAATTGATTTGCATGTTATTGTAAAATGACAAAATTGGCTTGTAATGGCAATCTCATGCCTAAAGTGTCCTGAAAAATTGTATTGTAACTAAATCAACAATCATGCAAGTCTTATGGCATGTCCTATAAAATGCACCTCAATTTGGACAAAAAATTGGCAGAAATGAGAAGACAAATATTGCATACAATAATGGTACTCTCAAATATCTCAAAATGTAATGCTATTTCATAAAAAATACATCCACAACATCAAAGCTATAAAACGAATCAGCATTTGGGTGTGATATGCTTCAAAGGCTACAACAATAACATAAAAACCAGGCAACAAAAAACATCAAAAAATCTTCTTTCCATGTCTTCAACTTCAAAACATCAAAACGTGGCAACAAAAACATCAAATTAAATATCTGCCTTCCATGTCTTCAACTTCAAAACATGAAAACCAGCCAACAAAAACATCAAAATATCTGCCTTCCATGTGTTCAACTTCAAAACATCAAAACCAGCCAATAAAAACATCAAAATATCCTACTCTCATGTCTTCAACATCAAAACAGCCAACAACCAAACATAATCAATGGGACTGTTCAAGACAAGTGGTGGGCCTTTTCTGAGTTGTCTGCCTTGTTCTTTTTGGCACTTGCCTATGTGCAGGAGATTTGTACCTTTTGTTATGGCTCAATGGGACTTCAAACTGAGCTTGAACAAGTTGAGACTGAGCTTTTGCAGGTTAAGACCCAACTTCAACAGGTTGAGACTGAGCTTCTGCAAGTTGAGACTGAAATTGTGCAGGTTGAGACTGAGCTTATGCAGTTTGAGACCCAACAGGTTGAGATGCACTTTGAGCTGAGTTATGAACCTGTGATGAGCTTGCAGTTTGTTGAGGCAGAGGTTGGCTTGAGCTATATTGAACCTGCCATGAGCAAATGCAAACCACTTAGATAAGTCAATTGATTAATGAGATCAATTCAGTTTTTTAATAAAACTAAAACCACAAAACTTTACCTGTGATGCAGATGAAGAGGCTTGTCCCTTGTTCTTGCCACAACTCCTGACATTGTGGCATTCTTGTCCACATTTCTTACATTTCTCTCTATCTCATCCTGGATTCTCTCTTTTTCTCTGTCCTCTTCTCTCTTTACTGAAATTAGGGTTTTCTTCAAATTAGGGATTTCTTAGGTTTGTATGCTTCATGAAATTAGGAATATGGTGCATTTGTTTCTTCAAATTAGGGTTTTCATGAAATTAGGGGTTAATTTTCTATGAATTTAATGCTTCATTTGCTTCTTTAAATTGCTTCTTTAATTCTTTGTCCTCATTCCCACAAGGCCACCCGATCCTCTTTCTACAAGCTCACCATTTTTAGCGACCTCACAAGCTGCCCAGGTATGTATTTTTAGTTTATTCAAGTTTTTGTTTCAAATATTTCTTCTATTTTCCTTATTATTGAAGTTTTTGTTTCAAATTATGCGTACAAAACATTATTTTGTCTTGGTGTTATTTTCCCCAGGTGTTTGAAAGTTTGAAACTAATGTATTGGCCGGTCTTAATTTTTATTTTCTTTGCCATTTTCTGAAGATTGATAATTAGGTAGCTACACCTTTAATTCCTTGATCTGACTCATGGATCCTTATTTTCAATCTATCATGATAAAAAATTGTTGTTGAGTCGTTGGTCTGTTACATCGTAATGTTTACTTACAGATTAGGTAACTTTATAATAGGTTTAGTTGGGGTCATTGAATTTGTAGACCATGCGATGACAGGACCGCCCCCGGATTCCACCCTGAAACCCGGATAGGTCCTGCGGGAATCCAAATTCAAGGAAAATCCTACCGAAAATTCGGCAGAACCTCCCCTGAAAATGGACTAACCCAGAAATTTCAAACCTGTTAAAAAAAAACTTCTAAACAGCAACCACCTCTATCACAACCAAATAGGGTCTCAGACCCAACAATTTCACAGAGAATCCAACTTAAAATTGTAGATGATTATCAGAGCTGCTATCCTAATACAAGGAATTTTTACAAGAATATTAACTGGCGCCTACACGGTCTAACTTGAGAGATGGATGTAACTGCCTCAACGTGTTTGGCTCGACCTCCACCAAAGCTACTACCTGGGGGGGACAATTTAAGACCAAACAAGAAAACGGTGAGACAAACTCAGTGAGTGGACAATTTAATAGAAACGAAAATAAAAATACTTTCTGTTTCAGAAAATCCTTCAAAACCACATTTAACACCAAGACCTCGCGTCACTCTCTGAAATCCCCCAGTTTTAAAATCCTTTCCAAACTTTAAGAGAGTTATAAAACTAATGAGACTCAAAGCAAAAATAAATCAAAACTCATTTCTCAAAAGCCACCCATCTAAATAACAAAGTCATAGTAATAATAAAATCGAAATCATTCTAAAACTCAAAAAGTAGTTCTCACTTAAAATCCATATTTAAACTCTTGAAAATACCAATTTCATTTTCCACCATGCTATATACCCTGCATAATCCTGGCCATACACCTGTGCGGAATTGCTGCATCGCACAGGCAGGCAATATCCTGGCCATACACACGCGTGGAGTAAATCCAACACGTGCAGGCAATATCCTGGCCATACGCACGTGTGAATAAAATCAGCACGTGCAGGCAATCCTGGTCATACGTGCACGCAGAGTAGCCCCCAAAGGGCGAAGCATCCCGACACACGGCCCAAAGCCTATATGTGTGCCGTGATGGGTCCCAAAGACCTATTTATCTGATAACCTGGAGGGTACTGCAAAGGGTGGTTTTGAAAACCATTTTTTTCCATAACCCAAATAAATCCTTTTTCCACCAAGAATAAAATAATCGTACTTTTCCAAGAAAAACTTTAAATCCATAAACGTAAATTCATAGCTCAATTTAAATTCAATAGGCATAAATCTAATCCATTCTTTTCGAACAAAACCCAAAGTAATAAATGAGCCATATTGGTTTAGTAGGAAGCTAAAGTTCTTTCCAAAAAGGTCCATAAATTTAAACAAACCATCAAATAAAATTATGTTTTAAAACTTATATGCGAGAGCATTTGAAAACCCGAAATTCAACTCCGTCCACCAAACCCCACATCAAAATCAAGATTTATCAACAACAGTTAATTCAAAGGAAAATTCATAAATACATTTAAAAACCAAGAATTCACCCACATTCATTATATCTCAATCAAAACTCAAATAATCAATAAATAAATTCACAGATTTTATAAAATGCTTCTAAAAACAAATGTCCACTCACAGTGATAGCCCTAGCTTCGATCCTCCGCCAGTTCGTCACGAACCACGGTCGTCTCGCCTAAATTCGAGTTGATTAGTGCAGAGGATTGATCGAAATTGATGGAGGAAGGTGCGGCAATTTCTGGGTGTTTCTCCAAACCGGACTTGCGTGCAGAGGCTAGGCTAGGCTGGCTGGAGGAGGCGTCGGGGAAGGTGGCCGGCGCCGGGGGAATGGGTCAGTGCCTGAGACGTTGGCTGGTGGCCTTGGGCCGCCGAGAAGCTGGTCGGGAAAGCAGCACGGCCTGCTGGAGTCGCGCGCAGAGAAGAGAGAAGAGGGTCGAGGAGAAGGAGAAAACTGAGGGGGGGGTCTGTGGGGTCAGCGACGACGAGAGGGACTCGTCGCCGACCTCTGGTCGCCGGGGAGTAGGCCGGAGCTGGCCGCGCCGGTGAGAGCAGAGAGGGGGAGGTGAGTGAGCTCGGGGAGAGAGAGGGAGAAATAAAAAGGGATAGAGAAAGTTCTAGAGAGAGAGAGAAGGTTCTAAAAAAATCAGATTTTTAAACCAAATTTGTCCATTTTACGAAATTGCCCCTCGCTTCAAACACCCATATCTTTCAAACCATAACTCGGATCAACGCGTGCTACGTGTCTATGAAATCGTGGGCTCGAAACCTTTCCAACGGACCCGAAGTCAAAATCGAAATCGCATTTATTTTAAAAGTCAATTTTGGGTCAAACCTCAAATTAAAACAAAAAGGAAAATTTTAAATCCAAGCCCTTTTTATTTTCCAAATAAACCTCAAAATCTTTGAAATGCAATTCCACACCTAAAAAAGATCTCTTAAAAAAAAAACATAGTTAAATAAAAATTTAAATTTCTAGTGAAAATTTGGGTCGGGTCGTTACATGCGAGTATGGCATTGTAGAATTAATATTGTTCTCTGTTCAACTAAGCTTGATGAAAACGTACTCTTGGAAAAAAAAAAAAAAAGCTTGAGGAAAACTAATTGTGTTTGTTGTTCAACTAAGTTTATAAATGGAATATGCTGAGTCTTTATTTTCTCATTTATGTCTTTTATGATGATATATGTTATATTTAAGTCTGTTTTAAGATAAGTAAAGGGTATTAAAAAGATGTCAATATTGTAACTTGTATATTTGTTTATTAATTTGTTTATTGTAACTTGTATATTTCAAAGTTTTATATATTTGTTTATTAATTAGTTCATGCTTGAAAACAAAAGTTTCATCTGGGAAAAACAAATTGGAGTATTACACTACAAATCAATAAACCTTAAAATTTGTTTATTCATTGAGTTTCTGCCATGTAAATAAGTAAAAACAGTCGAAGGAAGTATTACACTACAAATTCTTCCAGGTACCCAAGCTGGCACATTCTTGTCCTGGCAAAAAAAGGAGTACCAAACCTGAACTATCAATACTTGGTGATCATGTATTGACAATTAAAGTAACCATACCAAATCTAATCAGGTACACAATTATCTCTTTTTCTTTTTAATAGTCATTGTAATTGGGTAACTGATAGTGTCAGTAATCCATTTTTCTCTCCCTGTCTTGTTGTGACTTTGGTGCACTGTTACAAACCTCAGATATGTTAATGTTTGGTGTATGCTTTGAAGCATAAGCAAGTAAAAACACACTTACGTGACTAAACCTTAGGTTTTAAAAGAAATAGAATTGTAGATGCAAATTCATGTAGACAATTTAAACAAGTATTTTTCATAATGTGTGGACACCTCACAAATAATGTACATTGAAGAGGTCTCTAAGTTTCTCGTTTCTTGGAAAGTTGTAATCTGCAAATAGTGGACATTAGGTTTTCGCTTGTATGTTCTCTCCGTTTTGCTGGATCTGAAGTAAGGCCTTTGGCTAGCTTCACAATGGTTTTCTGTTGCAAGTCTTGCTTTGAGGATTGTCGTTTCAAGCTTTTATAGTATATGATAGAGTATTCTTTACATGGAGCTGAATGTTTTATGGTAGAAATGTGGATGCTTGTTATTTTTGTTCGGTGCTCATGTGCTTATTGGGTTTTATATGCTGTTACACATGTGGAAGCGGCGGCTCAACGACACTGCTATTAAGGATTTTCGGCTGCAAGGGTCACAGCTGTGGTTTTGTTTGGTCATTTCTTGGGTGTTATTTGTGTTGGTCTTATTGAAAGGCAAGGTTGGGGGTTATTTTTGTTTGGTCCAGCAATGTAGGTTGCGGGTTCTTAATGTATTGGGGTTGGTTCTTTAAGGCTTAGAATAAAATAGACAAAGGCTAGTCCTGTTTTGGCTTTTTGTTAGTGTCTAGAATGACATGGAAGGCTCGATCTCTTATATTGTAATTGCAATATTGTTGGTTATTTTGGAATTTTGGTTTAATGAATGGTTATTTTGGCATTTTGGTTCAATGAATTCTGGATTGTTTCGAATTGTCAATTGTGGCAGTGGCATTTTTCTCTACTTGCACATGCATAATTAATAATTTCCAGTTGCACTAGTTTATATCTCATCTCCAATTGCAGTTTAATATGGGAAAATTGACCATTTATTTTGGACAAGTTGTATTTTTAGGCCAAATTACAATTTTTAACCAAATTGCATTCCCTTGTATTTTTATACCAAATTCAGTTTTATGGACATGTTCATCATGTAAATAGGGATTTTACATAGAAAATATACCAAGAGACTCATTTGCATAGAAAATATTACATTTCAAATTTCCCTTTAACATACTTTGGATTCAAAGAGAACAAACTTTTCTGTCATTTAATTTATAAACTTCAATATTTAACTATAAAGGGTACAGTCGAAAGAACAAAAGTCAGTCACTTGGCACTACTACTCTACAAAACACTGCAAGACAAAACTGCAAAGATTGAAAGAAATGAGTTTTCTTTCATTGTCAACAATCAATTTTAAAAAAGTCACAATTTCCTGCCAAATCACCAAAACATGATTACAAAAATAGTTAAAGGCACTACTAATTTCCCTATCTCCAAAACATAGTCATATTTCTTTATCTCCCAAAAATAGTCACATTTCACCATAACCTACACAAAAACATTAACATGCATTGCACCATCACCATAAGCTGCACAAAAACAATAACCTGCACATTTTCACCATAACCTGCACAAAATTAGTCACATTTCCTTCTCTCCCAACTACATTTCATGGATGCAACAAAACAAAGCAGTCTTCACATCAAGGGAACCTCCGAGGGACTCTCTTCTTGGCAGGTGACTTGAATCTTGTATTTGGGACCTTAGTGTCAGTCACATTTGATGGAGAAGGCTGTGATAAGGATTGGGGTCTTACTTGTGGATATATGAATGTTGGCTAGGATAATGAGGATGGTCCCACATAAACTGGAGGCTGAGATGACACATCTCTCACTGGTGGGTTGGATGAAGATGAAGGTTGAGAAGACCCTATAACAATTGCTTGTCTCAGTGAAGCCTTTCTTGATTGACATGAATGTCTAGACTTCAATCTGCTCACTTGGGGCTTCCTTTTGACCTGCAATTAAATTAGGAGATGTTAATGTTGTGCCATGAACTGCAATCAAATAAGGAACACAATAAACTGCCCTTGAAAAATAGTCACCTTCTTAGCTGGTTCATTGTGGGTTTGGTTTTATCCCTCTTCTTGCATCTGTCCATTTCTCTACAATTAGAAAGACAAATCACACTAAATTATTTGAATCTCATATCAACTAGTACATACATTTCCAGATAGTTAGTCTTACATTTTTTTTGTTTTTTTTTTCCATCCCCTTGCATTGTGCCCCTCCTTCCCACATGTCTTGCACGTAATGGTAATATTATACCTTCTCAATTTTGTTGGGTTTGATGGGGGTCGAGGTTCACTTGAATCTCTAGCCCTTACCTTTTTGGGCCTTCCAGGTTGCTTTTTATAGCCTGGGGGCTTTAGTCCTGCCTTCCTTGTTTTAACCCACTGATCTTGGCCAGGTAGTGGGTTAATTATGTGGGCATATGTTATCATATAGGCAGAAACTTTGTACTTATCATCCACATACTCTTCAATTGCAACCCCACCAAGCTTCCGAATGCAGGAGATTGCATGACAACATGGTATTCCACTTACATCCCATTGCCTACAAGAGCAGGTCTTACCATCCAAATCAACTGAAAATTGATAACCATCTGCTGTCATTACTTGATACTTCTTTGCACCAGACCAATATGCCCTGCACACATTGTATTCCTTCATTCTTTTGTCAATTATCCCCCTGATCCTTGGCCCTAGCTCATACTTCCATTTTTGAGCTTGCTCTCTTCTTCTTGCAAACAATAACATAATATACATTCTCAACCTCTCAAGCAATGTCAAAATTGGTTGGTCCCTAGCCTTTAGAATTGCAGCATTAAAAGACTCACATAAATTATTCAAAATCAAATCACACTTGAAGTCAGTCCTAAAAAAAGCTTTGCACCAATGATGAGGAGGCTTATCATTAAACCACTTGTAGGCCTCACCATCTATTGCCTTCATCTTGTCCATTTGTGCCTCCCATTGTGCTTCATAAGTACACTTTGCAGCATTCTGAAATATCTGCTTCAACAATAGACTAGGAAACTTCTTTCTAAAATTATCTCTCAAATGCTTGACACAATGCCTATGTTCAGCATTGGGAAGCAAATCCTTAACTGCATCAGCTAGTCCTTTTTGCTTGTCACTAATTATTACATATCCATGTGAATTCTCCATCTGCAAGTCGTGCATCAATAGCTCTATAAACCAGCCCAATGTGTCCCTATTTTCAATTTCTACTACTGCATATGCTATTGGCACCATGCCATTGTTGGCATCCACCCCTATGGCACTCAAAAGTTGTCCCTTATGTGGGCCTTTAAGGAAACACCCATATCCATACCTATCACAGGTCTGCATCCTTCTAAAAAAGCCTTCTTGCATGCACCAAAGCATGTATAAATTCTTTGAAACTGGCATTGATCTCCAGGAAGAAGGTTTGATTTAATCTTCACAGTGGTATTTTCATTTCTTCTCTGTAACTCCTTAGCGTAGTCCCATAGCTTCCCATATTGCTCATCAATCTGACCATGGATCTCCTTTATAGCAAGCCTTCTAGCTGTATAGCAAACTGTTCTGGTTATCTCTGTATTCCATTGTTTCATGATCTGTTCTTGGAAAGCACCAACATCCCACTTTGGGTTGGTCCTAAAATCATCTCCATATCTATTAGCCAACCATTTGGCATTGATATGGATATTGTAGGGAGGAGCTGTACAAGTGTGCTCATCCAAGAATTTCCTAACAATCACATTGTTAGTCTTCCTATCCTTGGTTGCATGGATATGCCAGGGACAAAATGGTGCACACACTACTCTGCACCATTGAGCATGATTCTTCTTAAAGCATATCTCTTTTCCATTCAAAATGGAATATTCCTTCACAGCTTCCTTAAAGACTTCCATGGATGGAAAAAATTGTCCCAATACGAACTTGGGGTCTCATATCAACATCCCTCCTAAAAATTGTAAGCTTAGGAGGCTTGAACCTGGGTTTCTTCCTTGGCTCCTCAGCTTCTTCATCATCCTCTGATTCACTCTGTACACTCCCAATCTCATCAGAATCAGCCATATCCTCAGAGTCAAACTCACCAAAACCCCCACCATCTTCATCACTGTAAACTTCAGGGTCCACATACACATCCCAATTAGATTCATCTGCACTCTGCTCATAATCACTATCCATATAATCAAAGTCATCATCATCTGTGTCACCATCACCTGCATCTATGTCAACTTCACCACCATCTGTAGCTGGTACCTCTCCAGCTTCGCCACCACCTGTGTCATCCTCATTATGCTCTTCTCCAGCTGGTACCTCTCCAAAATCTGTAGCTAGTACCTCTACATTATGTCCTTCATTAGCAGGTTGCTCATTAGCATTCACCTCTGGTTCATCATCTTTAATCTCTATTGGTTCTTCATTAACAGGCTAGATTTCAATTTGTGGATGCGATAAATACACTACAGCTACCCTCTGAGGTGTTTGAAATCCACAGTCTCAATATACATGCATCACTAAAGGCAGCTACCCACCCCCTGTGCTCTGGATGTCCAGGCTCCTTATAATAATATACTATATTCTCATTGTATCCTAATAGCTTAGCAAGCCCATCCATCTCCAGTAAAGACATAAAATCAATGTTGGCATAATCCCCCCAAGTGACCTTCCCTCCCACATAGGTCTTTTCACTGCCATGATCATTTAAGTCCACCAACTTACCACCATGGTGAAATTCCAAAGTGAAGTGGTCTAGATTAACTGCCCAAAAAAACAAAGAAAACTACTTTAATAACAGTACAATGCTATTAAGGAAAATTAGATTATGAGGTTAATAGTTGAGTATCCTTTAATAAATATCCCCCACTCATGACAATTAGCATGATCAAAATAATGGTACTTAAAAAAACAAAGCATATATATTTCCAAAACAAAAGGGAAAAGATAAATGAACATTAGCACTCCTAAAAATTACTATTTTTCTGTACATTCTAATTCACATAGCCAACAACAATTTCATGTACACTCTATTATTGTAATTCCCATCACCCTTAATTATTATTTATTTATACATTGTATTGTTCTATTATTCTATACACTCCAAAAAGTCAAAAACCCACCAGTATTGGTTCTTTTTGTATAATCTATTTTCCAATTTCACTCATCGGCCTAAAAGTCACCACAACTCCAAGATTCTCATTTACTCTACACCTTCCAATTCCCAACTGCACACAACACCATCAATAATTTATTCAACTTCTTTGGTCTCATCTACCCATCAAAGCACTAGTAAAGCAGAAAAGGCCAAAAGCTTTTGAGCATATGGGTCACACGACAAAACAATTCTAATAAAAAATGGGACACAAAACACATATTGTACAGCCGACAATGACAAAAAATTTCATATACAGACAACCAATTTCAAACTGTATAGAACACAACACCTACACTCATCCAACAAAAAAGTAAAAAGAAAACCACACAGAGAATCTTCAAGCAGTCTAGGGGACCACTTACTGTATTCGGGTGGATCTCCTTCTTCTCTCAGAAACTCCATGTCGAATCTCAATCTCAATTGCAGCAGAGAATCTCACTTTTGGAAAGCCAAATCCCCTTTACACCTTTACTAGAAGATCAGATCGATCTCCAAAAAGACGAAAAACCTAATAAGATATTCAGTTTGTAAATTGTAAAAATAAAATATCTTTCCTTAAAGTATAATAGTCATCGGGTTCACTGATTCCATATAGGAGAATGACTATTATACCCCTGAAAATAGATCATGTGCATGGCACATGGTTTATTTTAGACGGTTATGTTGACGGAAGTAACAAATTGTCCTTCATTGGCACAAACTGTAAGTATGTGTCCTTCATTAACACGAATCAAAATTAATGTCTTAAAATGAAACAACTATCAAAGTATATGTCCTGTTTGTAAATTTTTCCCTTATATTTATGTGCATTTGTCATATTCCATTAGGTTACACTACATGGAAGACTACGAAGCGATGGTCCCATTTCAAGCATTGCAGGCTTATGGAGTCTTCGTCGATGCCGCCTGTCCTGGAAAGAAGTATGGTGAGATCTGCCGCACTGCCATTCATCAGTTTTCTCCTTCTCACCAGGTGAGCTCACCTTTGCTTCTTTTGGTAATAATTTATTTATTTTTTCCTATACTTCGTAATTGATTTGTTTATTCAATTCACAAGTTCACAACCAAAAAGATTGGGTGCTACTTCACTTGAATTTGGTGAATTCCTGACAAGAAATTTCGTCCAAAATAATGAAATGCTTACAAATTCTCATATATGGGTTTGCGTCAATTTTTGTAAAATTTATGATCTATTAAGACTGAAAATAAGTTTTTCAATAAACATTATGCTGTTCAAATTTAGCTTTGACTTTAGAGATTGCATCAGTCATTATAGTTGCTAATGCATGATTTGAACTTATAGACGGAGATGAATAATTTTTATTAAATAGAGACTATATGTTAGATTGGAAAAATTTCAATATTTAGTGTTTATATTAGCTTTGCGCAAGTTGATATAGTTGTAATATATTATATGTGCATAATTTGAAAGTATTTGAAGGTGCTTGTAGGAAACCACACTTAATTAGTGGGTGTATCTATTAGATACCATTAACCCATGATCTCATGACCCTAAGTGGTGCTTCATGCAAGCTTCAGGAACTCCCTAGTGACCAACTCATTATGGAATATGGATACAATGTAACAGGGAAAAACAAAGGGAGACCTCTTCATTTGATTTGAGTACAATACTTCTATCCTTCATATAGTACATATGGTTTTAATTTTGGAACGGCTATAAAGATATATTTTAATGAAAATCAACAACATAATTGTCACTTTCTGTAAAAGAAAAATGAAATCGCAAAGTAATATAGAAACCTTGAGTGAAAATAATGATAATACATATTTATGAGCTTCTTCATCTCACCTCGACCCCAAAGATAGATTCTTGGCAATGCCACTGCCTACACACATGTATCCGTACCATTAAAAAGAGAACCCTCTTTGTTAATTGACATATGAGTATTAGTTTGTCAATTATGAGCATTTCTCCACTTTATGTTGCAAGATGTGGCTAGTTATAATATACAGTCTATTTTTTTTTTCTTTTTAATTTTTAGTATGGGATCCTATGGTGAGGTATATATATATATATAAAGAAAAAAAACCAATGAATTAGGACCATTCATGTGGGTTTGAGGAAATGTCATTACTATTTTATTGGTTTGCTTCCTGTACAATTGTGACTGAAAGCATAGTGTACCAGTAATTAATACTAAATATCCCACATAACAAAATGACTGAAATGTCATTTTTTTCTTTCACTTTCCCTTAGTGGTTGGATGTAGATTTGTTTCAAAACTAAAACAAGTGGCTGGATTTCTCTTGTTGTGTTTGGCTCACCGAAATTTTTCTGGAAAGTGGACAAAACAGGTAAGTTGCAGCTAGTTCCAGGAAAAGGGTACAGACCTAGGAAGACTAAGATGACCTGCACAAGGTTTTCCTAGTTTAGAAAGGTAGTTCTAAGGGTTTCCTAAGTGTACAAGGTTTAAAATTAGCTAGGTAATTAGGCTGATTCCCTAATTCTAGTAGGAATAGGTTTTCTAGTTGTATTTTTACTTGTAAGCTGGAGCCTATACCTTATAAATAGGTTGCAGCAAGCCTTGTTAAGGGTGTATAGAAAAAACACTAAAGGGTAACAAGAAGGGAAAAGCCAAGGGTAGAAAGAGAAGTTTCTCAAGTCTTCATAAGTTCTAAAGAAAGGCAGAAAATCAAGAGTGATAGGGAGAGAAACAAGAAGCTGCGGGTAGAGGGTTAGTTTTAGGGTTTCAATAAGTTCTTGTAATCTATTTCTAATCTTCATAGTGTAGCTGTGATTCTCTAAGGATCACACGGGGACGTAGGCAAAGTTAGCCGAACCTCGATAACAAATCTTGGTGTTCTTGTGTGTGTTTGCTTTTGCTGGTATTTATGTGTAGTTTGCTAAATCTATCTAATTCTAGAATACATCAAAGATCACTACATCTCTCTCATTTTGGCTATTATAAATCATTATGGCATGCACAAGCTGTGTAATGTTCAAGGAAAGCAACTCAAGTCAATAGCTCTGTTTTGAAAGTTTATAGTATGACTTGGAAGCGTTCTACATTTGGCAATATGCAATCTCATTGTTGGCTGCAATATATCCCTCCATGGATGCTATACAATGTTTTTCTATTTAATTATATGTTTATTTTTATATCAAATTGGATACCTTATGTTCTTTATATCAATTCAGTTTTTCATTGTTTTGGATAGTCCTAATAAGTTAGCAAAACACATTGTGTTTATTTAATCATTTTATCTTGATTTCTCTTTTTGATTTCTTTTAGTTGCTATATGCTAATGATTATACAGCTTAATTTATAGGAAACTTGGATATGGTTGTGTCAATCTTTAAATTTGAAACTGGTTTTGGATTGATAAGAAACTAGGATATGGTTTTGGTTGTTGTATGGTAAATTGGACTTTAAAGCTTGCTGGACCATCACATGCAACTTTGCCTTTTGGATTTTGGGATTGCTATTAGCTGTCTTCTTTATTTGAATAATTGCATGTCTAGGCTTTGATAGCATGCAGCTAGCCATTTAATATTTGCACTCTGCCATGTCTAGGTTAAGAGATCACTACAACAAAACAGTCAATAGATATCGACCTTTTTATATCAGATTTGAAATCAACTAATATTGTAAAAATTATAATATCAGATAATTTTTTAGCTGATTTCTAAACTCCATTAGAAATCACATGATTTTTATCAACTGATATATAATATTTTCTTTTTCTTTTTTTTCTAAGAATTTATAAAGACATCAGTCTAAACTGTCAACTGATATCTTAACACACCATTTATAATTTTTTTGTCCTAACACCCAAACACACCTAATATGTAATGTTTTTTTTTCCCACTTAAATTTTTTCTCTCTCCTAACTCTCACATTTCTCTCTTCTCAATCTAGCTTTCTTCGTGATCTCTCTCTCCTTCTCCCTACGCCGATCATCTTCTCTAGTGAGAACTCTCTCATTCGGCGGCTGATGGCGATGGGACCACTCCCAAAAGCTTCCTATCTCCCTCCTCTCTCTCTCCTCATCACAGCATATATGAGTTTATATGCAAATGTCCATTAAGGGAACAATGAAAGCTGTGTTGGCTATTTAAAAAAATAACCACTAACACTGGATATTTCCATATCCAAGTCTTGATACTAGGTGCTGCAGCACGTGGCACACTAGGTGTTGCAACACCTTGCACACTTCGTGCAACAACACGAAATAGTTGGAAAAGTCCCACCATGAATTACATTGTGTTATAGCACATTCTTTTGTAAACACAGCTTCAACTGGGGGGGAGGTTCATCGCATCTGCTCTCCACAATATCGTCATCAATAGCCCCAAAATTCCAAACATTAAATCTTATCCTAGGTTATGTACGTCAACAATCAAGATTACTCTACCCACTCCTAATTAATTTCTAAATAAGGGGAGGTTAGGGTTATTCAATTCTGAACAAAATTCTCCCATAAACCCAAAAAATTCCAAATAATTAATTTATAATCAGGGACGTTATTTATGAACAAACCAGTGAACGCAAACCTAATTCATTTCCAGAAAATTTCCCTCATTCATTTCCAGACGAGTTTGTACCTTGGTCACCAAATGATTTAAGCTCTAACACCCAACGACGAGAATACCTCTGTCGATGACCACCATGATCGGCTGCTCTGCGAATCCTAGGGCTTGGATATTGCAACTTCAATGATATACATATGCGACACTTAGGGATGCCTGTGTGCAGGGTTTTTGGCTGATAAGAGACTTATGGACTCCTCCACAATATGGTGATGGCCGAAATTTCAATGCCGGAACCAAGGGGAGTGTTAGGTGGATGTTGATTGGAGATTGGGATGCTTTTAGGAGCAAAAGGTTGATTTTTTTGTCGCCACATCGACACACTGTGTAGATAGGATTAATATTTCAGGGGCATTTTTGTCCGAAAATAAGCAAAAGAGTATATATAAAAAAAAAAAAAAAAAAAAGATAAATTACATTTTAATACCTCAGTTATACTTCATTTTTTAAGTTGATACCTCATGTTCAAAACGTGACCGGTTGGCAAAAAAGACATGGGAAAGCACTTTCTCATGTTAGGATTAGCGTTCCAGACCTATTGAACCACATTTGGTATTAAGAACGCACAAAAAATGATTTTTTTTGTGCTTACATGGTCAAATTTCGTCCAAATTGCACCAAACCATTCCTGACTGACATGAAAGACATGTGGAAGCACTTTCTCATGTTAGGATTATCGTGCTAGACCTATTGAACCACATTTGGTGTTGAAAACTCACAAAAACGTCATTTCGGTGCATACTTGGTCTAATTTTGTCCAAATTGCACCAAAAGTGACCGGCTGGCAAGAAAGACTTGTATAAACACTTTCTCATGTTAGGATTAGCGTTCTAAACCTTTCTTTGTCTCTCTCTCTCTTTCTCCTCTTTTTTCTGAAAATTCACCAAATTCAAAAGTATATAGCAGGCGTCTCAAATAGAAAAAGATGTTCCTTAATGAGTGGTGACGCTAATGACAACGACGACGACGAAGTGATTCGCGAATCGATCGATCAGGCAAGGTTTGGGGTTTTTGTAACTTTAAGGTTTCAGGGTCATCTTTCTTTCTTCCTCTGTCTCCTATTTGCTAAAAGGATCGCAAGATTGGACTGGTTGGCATCAAATTCCTTTTTCAAGATCTGTGAGTCGTGGTTTCAAATCTTTGATTTGGTGAATTTGGTTGAGGGATAAGGGGGATGCTTAGGGTTGGGTGGGTTGCTAGGTTGCTTTATATATAATTATTTTCATTTTATTGTTCATTGGGTTGTGACCTGAATCTTAAATTTATGTCTCATGGTCTGTTATGTGTAAATTTTGCAATGAATTAATGACATTTGTTCATATGAGAGAAGATATGCAGGGGTGGTGGCAGTGTGTGTGGTGAAGAAGAAGAAGGAGCTGCTAGGTTTCTACAAATGGGGAAGATATGTATAGGAAGAAGAAGAAAGAGGGTGGGTCAAGAAGAAGAAAAGACGAAAGAGAGTGCTTTTGTAAATTATATGATTTTTATTAAACAAATATTTGGTTTACATCAGGTATTTATAGAGTACAAAGGTAAGGGATTGACTTAATTTCCAAGTAATACAAAGGCAGTAATAGTAAGTATAACAAGACTAGGAACCTAGTGCTACAAGACTACGTTCATTAACATTCCCCCACAAACTTGGCAGATGTCGGCATACAATTAAGTTTGGAACGTAGCAGTAGGTGCCGAGATTTGAACAAGCCTTTGGTGAGCAGGTCAGCCGTTTGATCAACAGAGGGCACAAAGAGAACCTTATGACTGCCGAGCGCAACGCGCTCACGAACAAAGTGATAGTCGAGTTCAATATGACGAGTGCGAGCATGAAATACTGAATTAGTAGCCATATAAGTGGTGCTAATATTGTCACAAAATAAGTGAATTGGAAAAGAGATGGAATAACTGAGCTCATGAAGAAGATAGGAAATCCAGACCGTCTCAGCACAGGCATGAGAAAGAGAGCGGTACTCAGATTCAGCACTGGAGAGCGAGACCGTGGGTTGTTTCTTAGAACACCAAGAGACCAAATTAGACCCCAAAAAAATAAGATAACCTGTTGTGTAACGCTGAGAGGCAGGGCAACTTGCCCAGTCGGCATCAGAATAGGCACTAAGAGTGAGGGTGCCAGGAAGCCGAGAGATGGGCAAGCCAAAATCAAGAGAGCCCTTGAGATACCGTAAGATCCATTTTCCTGCAACAAGATGAGGAGACCGTGGAGCACTCATAAACTGAGCAACATTGTTTACCACGAAGGCAATATCTGAACGAGTAAGAGTGAGATACTGCAACCAACCCACTAGTTGCCGAAATTCAGTCGGATAGAAGAGAGCACAAGTTTTGCAACAATAGGAGTGGAGCATGGCTTGCATTCCAACATGTTATAGCGCTTGAGAAGATCAAGAGTATATTTAAGTTGAGAAACATGTATACCTATTGATGAGGATGTGACCTCAAGACCAAGAAAGTAGCTCAAATTGCCCAAGTCAGTGATATCAAATTCTTTGCTCAAGCGATCAATGAAACTGAACAATAGAGAATCAGTTCTCCCAGTGAGCACAATATCGTCCACGTACAATAGAAGGATAAGAGCCTGGTAGTGATACCGAAAAATAAAGAGAGAAGTGTCAGCCTTGGACTGAACAAACCCAAAACAAAGCAAGAAAGAGCTAAAACGATGAAACCATGCTCATGGTGCCTGTTTAAGACCATAGAGAGCCTTATGCAACTTGCAAAGATAATGAGGTCAGTGAGAATCAAGAAACCCCAGGGGTTGGACCATATACACATCCTCATGAAGATAACCTTAGAGAAAGCATTTTTGACATCGAGTTGACGCATGGACCATCCCATAGAGACAGCAAAAGAGAGAATCGTACAGATGGTGGCCGGTTTAACAACCGGGCTGAAAGTGTCATCAAAATCAATGACGGGCTGTTGATGAAAGCCTTTAGCAACAAGCCGAGCCTTATACCGCTCGATAGAACCATCCGACTTACGCTTAATACGAAAAACCCACTTGCAACGAACAACATTATGGGAACGAGAGGGAGGAACTAAAGACGAAGTGTTGTTTTTGATAAGAGCATTAAATTCGTCACTCATTGCACGACGCCATTCTGGGAATTTGATTGCCTGAGAAAAACAAGTAGGTTCCACAGGAGAAGTAAGGAAACATGAGCCTGAATTAAAGGGTACCGAATGGTGCCATCCGTACGAATTTTGGGTGTCACAATGCCATCCTTGGACCGAGTTGTCATAGGGTGAGTAGGAATGAGCGCGAGAGGAGGAGCAGGCAGGACAGCAGGTTGCGGAGCAGGAGGCGAAGTGGGTGGCGGAGTAGGTGGTGTAGGATCAGGTGCAGCAGGTTGATCAAAATTCTGAATGGGTGGCTCAGCAGTAGGTGGCGGCAGTGGAGAGCCAAGTAGACTGAGTTCAAGCTCCACAGTGGGAGAGACTGGAGCTGTAGCAGGCCGAGCAAAGGGAAAACTAGCCTCATCAAAAACAACATGTCGTGAGATGTAGACACGTTGAGTAACCGGGTCAAGACACCTGTAGCCTTTATGCTGCACACTGTAACCCAAAAAGACACATTCTAAAAAGCGGGGCATTAGTTTGTCAGACACATAATCACCAAGATACGAAAAACATGCACAATCGAAGGTTCTAAGATGAGAATAAACAGGGGGTTGTTGAAACAAAACAGAATAAGGACAAGACCAATCCAACACCGGGGTAGAGAGAAGATTAATAATGTGAACAACAGTCAAAGCAGCTTCAGCCCAAAGAGTGAGCGGAGCATGACATGCAGTCAAGAGTGTGCGGGTCATATCGGCAATATGTCGATGCTTCCGCTCAGCCAAGCCATTTTGCTGCGGGGTATGAGGACAAGAAAGCCGATGTTGAATGCCTAAATGGAGATATAATGATTTAAAATGATAGTTAACATACTCGGTACCACCATCAGTTTGAATAAATTTAATAGAAGAATTAAAGATATTACGAACCATATCAATGAAAGTTTGAAAATGAGTAAAGACCTCGGATTTGTGTTTCATTGGATAAATCCAAGAAAAGCGTGAAAAATCATTAGTAAACAGCAAATAATACTTGTAACCAGAGGAAGAGGCAATTGTAGACATCCAATCATCCGAATGTACTAAATAAAAGGAATACAAGGCACGTTTATTATTAAGAGTAAGTGGAAGCCTAATAGACTTGCTAAGAGCACAGCTCTTACAAAATAAGTCTTTATTACATAACGAAGATCCTAAACTAGGGCCTAAACGTCGAAGAACCGAAGGAGATGGGTGACCAAGACGATTGTGCCAAACGGAGGAAGATAGAGATGCAGACAAAGCTTGAGGAGAGGAGGCGAAGAGAGAGTATAAGCCATCTCTACAGGGGGCCTGGAAAAGAGTTAAACCAGAGTGGATGTCAACATTGCGAAAACCAAACGGATCAAAAATAAAACGCACAGAATTATCCTTAGTAAATTGGGCAACAGAAAGTAAATTTTTACGCAAGGATGGGACATGAAAGACATGTTGAAGAGAATAGATCTTACAACCCAAGGTTAATGGAAGTTTACCAATATGATGGATGCTCATAGTGTCACCATTACCCAATAAAACATTGTTGTTACCATTATAGGGTGTCGAATTGGGTACAGGAGAACCAGTCATATGATGAGTGGCACCAGTATCAGGAATCCATGGCATCTCAGGAAAGAGAGGAGTTGAAAAAGCAACTTGATAACCCGCAAAGGGAGGGGAGATAGAATCCGGCCAGACATAATGATGAGGGCACATGTGAGCAGCATGTTGATGGGTGGAACAAGTGGGACACCAGTGAGAAGGAGCAGCACCCAAAACGCCAGAACCAGAAGACCATGAACCACGACCCTGCGAGCCGTGCCAGGAGGGCGGTGCAAAAGAAGTCGGACTATAAGAGGAAGCAGTAGAGTGAAAGTGACCACCACCACCCCGACCACGCCCACGGCCATAGCCCTAACGACCACCGCCACGATAGCCACCACCGCGGAGAGAAGAGAAGGACTGCTGTGACTGTGAATAAGGGGGCGGCAGAGGATGAGGTTTCTGCTACGCAATAAGAGCATGGGAGGAGGCCTCAACAGTAGAAGAAGAAGTCCGAACAGCATGGGACTCAAAGGAAAGAAGCTGAGAGCAGAGGTCCGAAAAGCAAAGAAGCGGATCAGTATTGAGGATGGCAGTGACAAGCATATCAAAGGCAAAGTCAAGACCACGAAGCGTAGCAGTAACAAGATCAGGATCAGAAATGGGCTGCTCAATGGCTGCAAGAGAATTCGCAAGAGTTTTAACCTGCTGAAGGTACTCAGTAATAGACTTTGTGCCTTTCTTGATGCCAAGAAGTTGAAACCAAGTGGTGGCAGCATTGGCGATGGACCGCTGAGAAAAGTGACGTTGAAGGCAATCCCAGACAGCCTTCGAAGAATCTTGACCAACAGCCATAGCAAGGATAGGTTCAGTGAGACTGGAGGTGAGATAACTCATAACAAGTTGGTCTTTTTGAAACCATGGTGTATAGGCCGGATTAGCCAAAGATTCAGTAGAAGGAGGAACAGGAGGAAGAGTCCTGCTGGGAGCCGGAGATGAGCCGAAGATGTACTTCCATAAATCATGACTGATAAGAAAGGGTCGCATTTGAGTCGACCAAAGGAGATAGTTGGAGTCTGTGAGTTTAAGGAACGTGGCGACATTGGGACCAGAGGGGGAGGAAGAATCGGAGGTCGACATGAAGGAAGATGGAAGAAGAAGGCAATAAGGGCAGCAAAAACTAGGGTTTGCGGGTGAGAAAGAAAAAGAAAAGACTTAGGAAGAGAGACCTAAACGTCTGATACCATGTAAATTATATGATTCTTATTAAACAAATATTTGGTTTACATCAGGTATTTATAGAGTACAAAGGTAAGGGATTGACTTAATCCCTAAGTAATACAAAGGCAGTAAATGGTAAGTATAACAAGACTAGGAACCTAGTGCTACAAGACTACGTTCATTAACAGCTTTTTCAGTTGTTTTTGTCTTTATGTTCCTTTTTCTTTCATTTAGTTGTTTATTAATCTTTTTCTATTTGTTTTTTTTTTCTCTTGTTTTTAAAGGTTTTAATGTTGTTTTGAAAAAAGAAATTAATAGTTTTAATTATTTTTTGTCCATGTGGCTCATTAATTCACGTTGCATTTATTGAGAAGCCATGTTGATATTTGGTTGTAGGGTTTGCTTGGGCCACGTAAGCGGATAAAAGACTAGTACGAATAACGGAGGTATCAAGTCGACACGAAATTGAAGTTGGGGTATAAAAATGTAATTTTTTAAACATGAAATATCAACTTAAAAAACGAAGTATAGTGTGTAATTTATCAAAAACAAATTAAGTTGGGAGCTGATGATTGAAAAAGTTAATTTTGTATTAAAAAGGGTTATTTAATATAATTTTCAACCCAAATGTTTTTTTTTTTTTTTTTTCTTTCCCCAAATTTTCCAATCAAATGTTATAAGCTAAAAAAGTGTTTTAAGAAGTGCGGCGGGACCTAACATTAAAAACACGGTTCCAAAAATGGGTCAAAACGAAACAGGATATTTTACATATTTTTCCTTCACTTGCAAATTTGCAATGCATTATGCAACAGTGCAAGCTAGAGAAATCGGAGTGTAGGAATACCCAATCACAATTCACAGTAGACCCTGCATTCTTCTTCTCTCTTAAAGGACAGCAAAAACAAAAACGCTTCCTCAGCTCCATTTCTCGGCATATCAGGTACTGTGAGTACTTCCTAAAGTTTCTTTTTCTTTTTTGTTTTTTCTCTGGGTTTTTTTATTGCTCATTTTCTGATAAGAATGGAAGGTTTGGATTTAGGGTTTTTCGTCATGGGTTTCGATTTCTCTTTCTGAAGTGGAGATTGGGTTTCCTCTGAAAAACCTGACGATTTAGGGTTTTTTTTGCTTATTGTTGGCGCTTTTTCCCATTTTGTTGCTGATTGTTCGTTCTTTCTTTTCTTTCTGGGTGGGTATTACTCTTGAATGTGCGTTGGTTTGAGTTTAAACTCTCTCTCTCTCTCTCTCTCTCTCTCTCTCTCTCTCTCTCTCTCTTGAAATTGCAGCAAGGAAATTGAAATTTGAAGCAATGACCGACTCTTTTCCTCAGGGAATCATACAAGATATCCTAATCAGACTACCCATAAAGTGTTTGATCAAATACACCTTGGTGTGCAAGTCATGGAAGTCCATGATAAAAAAACCCAGGCTTTGTTTGTGCCCACCTCAGGCGTTGTACTAACTAGCCTGACCCTCACCTCCTCCTACTCCACAGTGTTTCTGCTAGTGTCACTGATAACAGGCTTTCCGCCAGATTGCACAGAAGTAAGAGGACAAAGCCAGTTATGGAAGAGCTTTATACTGTGCATTATGATAACCAGGCTTTTGATGAGTACTGCAAGATAGAATTTCCAGTTACCCACAAGAATATATTGGGCAATGCATGTTTCTGTGTGGTCGGTATGTGTAACGGGCTGATATGCCTTGCAGATGACTTATCCTATTATTGTTACAACTTCATAGTATGGAACCCATTTGTAAGAAAGTCGGTCATCCTTCCCAAGCCTGGTGTTACCTTTGAGACGCATGGTAGGTGTGATGCTACTATTGGGTTCGGTTATGATGCTATAACCAATGACTATAAGGTTGTGAGACTTGTCACACTTTTGGATGAAAGGGATATGCCAACTACAATTGAGGTTTATTCACTAGCCATGGGTCTTGTGGAGCAGTCCTAGTTATGCTGTTTCTCCATGTCAAATCGATGGTGCTGTACTCCAGGCTTTTGTTAATGGGGCTCTTCATTGGCCTGCAACCCATTGGACAAATGGTGCTCTTTACTTTTTCATTTTGGCATTTGATGTGGGCAGTGAGTTGTTTCGTGAGATAATGATGCCAAAGAGTTTCAAATGGGAGGATGAATCCTTGGCATTGCGATTGTCTGTTTTAGGAGATGGGAAATCCATTGCTTTGTTCATGATGAATTATAGTTGTATCGATTCTTTTCTTGATATATGGGTTGTGAAAGAGTATTGCATAGAGGGGTCATGGACCAAATTGATAACTCTCAGTCCACAAGGTCCAGAAAGAAGTTTACCCAAAGCATTGTGTTTTAGGAAGAGTGGCGAAGTAGTGTTGGTACTTGATGAATCTAAGCATGCTTTGGTTTCACTAGATCTTGGGACCCAACAATTTAGAAATCTTGGAATTTGTGGATATCAGTATTACTTTATTGGTTCTTATGAGGAGAGCCTCGTCTTACTTGACAAGACCGGAGCAGTTTCTTACTAAGGAGCAAACAGGTAAGGTTATTATAGTGATGAGGAAAGAACATTGCATCTCAAGAACATTTTTTATTCTTTGCTTGCCAGATTCTTATGTTCATTAAGAACCTGTTTGGTTGACGAGGGAATGATGGAAAATAGAATTTCAATGTTATTTGTTCTTGTTGTTATCTGGTTTCAACTGAACTAAATAATTTTAACTTTTCTGTGGAGTTAGTTCTGCTCTAAGCTTTTCTGGTATGTGTTTTTTTGTCCAATTGCTATGGGGTTGGTGTGTTTAGCTTTTTAGGCTTGTTCTAGCTTTCTGGGAGTTTTCCTGTCAAATTGTTTTTCTTTTCCTGTTTTAGCGGATTTTTGTTCTTGCTTCTGTTGCCATAGAACATAACTTTGTATATGATTTGACTCTGCTTTGGTGCAGCTGTTGCTGCTACTATAGTGAAATCTGTGTATTTATATATAATGGTCTTACTTGCTTCTGTAATAGAATTGTACAATTCCAATTTAGCTTTCATTTATACAATAGTTCACTTTCAAATTTAGCTGTAATTTATGTAAAACATGAAGAGGAAGTTGCGTTCACACTCCTGAGTTAGTAATAGGAAGTTACATTGACTAACATAGTGTTCTTTTTTATAAATGTTGCAGATTTGTAATGCCTAAAGTGCAGGTGTATTTTCTTGGTATGAAACCTCTCATCTGAAGTGCTGATGTATTTTCTTGCCTGAAGTGCTGGTTTCAACCAATATTCAAACCAATTAACGCGTGTCATCCTTGTGCAGGGGCCCTGCACAAGGATGGCACCCATAGTTCAAGAAATGGAGTATTCCTTTGACTATTGAAAACTTAAGTTTTTGAAAAATTTAAATAGAATTATGGAAGTATCTAGTTACAAATTTCTATTTGTTTTGCAGTTTGAAACTATGCACCTGTTTCTATCAAATACTTTTTGCAACTTCTTTCTTGAAATTTTTTTAAAATAAATTTCCCTGAGATCAACACTGTGCAGTATTGGCAATGGATATTTACATTAACCTAACATGATCATTGAACTGTTGTTATGAATAGAATGTCTATTTGCAATTTATATTTTTTGGTACAAATTTGCCATGGCAATTAACCTAATGTACCCTTGCTGATTAATGTTAATGAATAGCTATTTGCAATGAGCCCATGTGGGTTTTTGCAGTTGGATGTGTGGATTGTAGAGGCAAATAGAGTTCTCTTGACATTTAGGCAATTTTCATCTGTTGCTTTAATTAATCAATGCTATTTGGTTCAGTTGAAACCAAAAAAGTCATAAAAATAAATTCTTAGTATGTTCATTTAATTAATCATACTAAAAAAAATCTTTAAAAGAAGTAATCTATTTTCCATCTTTCTTTCAGCAAACCTACCTAATGCTAATGCAATGTGTACCAGCTAAAACTGGAATTTTCGGTCTAACAAAAAGCTCTTCTTCTCAGACCATAATATCCAACAAACTCCATCTACTTGCTCACCAAAACAAAATCCATAGATCTTTGTTTTAATCTATCCTTAAGGGATGGTTCTATTTGAATTTTTGTTGTTTTTTTTTTAATGGAAACGATAGAAAGATTGATAGAAACTCAAATTACAAGATCTTCAAGTAAAACGTCCGATATAAAACCAGGAGGCACATCAATCAGACCAAGAACAAAAATCACTAGCTAATATGTGAGCCACACTATTGGCTTCCCTGTTAACATGACAAAAGGTTGCACTAGGACATGAAGAGAGCAATACATCCTCAATAATAGGACCCAGCCAAGATAGATCATCACCAGAGCTATTGACTGCTTGTACAAGCTGCAGGGAGTCACTCTCAAACATCAGCTATGAGGTCACAAAACTACCATCACAAATTAAGATAAGAATAAAATTAATTAGATATGAATGAAAACATAATATATATATATATATAGTACGTTGGTCGGTGTACCATTTTCTTATTTGGGGCTATAGCTACTTAGCCAGTTCTTGTTAGATACACCTGGGCATGCACTAGGAGAGCTAGAATTTTTTTTTGAACAAGGGCGTCTTTGAATAATAAAATAATATATAAAAATTCAACAATGTATATATGGTACATATAATATTTAGCTTATTATAGTATAAGAAATAAGTGCAAAATATTTATATTATAATCAGACGTTGATATATAATGTAGATCGTATCAGAAAGTGTAAGTGGGTTAGAGTACTGGGGCTAGTCACGATTTATGCGAGTAATATAGCATGTATTTTCTAAGCCAAAAACCAAATTGATCGAGTGGGGGCATACGCCTCCAGTAAGCACTAGCTGGCTCCGTCTTTGTATGGGCACAGAGAAAGTAAGTTATTGTAGGGATAGTTGTCACAGGAGGATGACACAAGCACAAGATATTGAAACGCATAATATGTTTATACCAGAGCTTGTGCCATCTCTCCTGCGACAACAATCCCCCAATCTCTTTTATGTATGCTCCTCGATCCTAAACAATTTCTCTAGCTCTTCATGGCTTCAAGACCTCATACATTATTCACATATTTATAGCTAGCTAGGCCCTCTCTCTCCCTCTCTCTCTCTCTAGTATTATTTCTACAATATTATTGCGAGGAAATTGCCTATACAATACCAGGAAGTTACTGGCTTTAATTACCTTGCATGAAGTGAGAAGTGGGAATATATAGTCGGTAGTGTGTAATGACGATCAATGTTCAATGTTCGATCTCACCTAACAATAGAAACTTACTTTCTTGTTTTTTTTCAGAAACTTACTTGTAATTTACATGTATATATATGCTCCTTTTCTTCGTGGAAATTGGTAGAAACTATTCATCAGAAAGAAAATTTCCTCGAGACCTCATTCACAAATTCCACGATTTCGTTCAGTATAATATACTAATATACATGTCCCTTAGTCAAAAGCAAAAAGGGCTGTTAGGTTAAACCCTAGCTAATTAATCATGCACCCTGGACTGGATGTATGCATGAATTGGAAGTCATTGATAATGGAATTTTAAATATGAAAGTTTCCAGGAAATTGTCTTATGGAAGAAATGAGCCATTTAAGTTAGTAAGTAATTTCTAGTTAATGTATGCTGAAGGTGATGAGAAAGATGCTTGAACTTTGGACATTAATTATTCCCCAATATCTCACTCTATGCATTCTTTGACAGTAGCTAGGGAAAGACCTCGCAATTACATTAAAACTTTAAAAGCAACTTCATGGTATTGTATAGGTAATTTCCCCTTGTGGAAAAACCTAACATTCTCCCAATACAGAGACAAACCTTGGCCTGCCTAGCTATTATAAATAGGTGGTATGTATGACGCCTTCAAGCCATGAAGAGAGAAGTAATTAAGATCCAAAGAAGAGATCCATATATTAAAGAGGTTGGGAGATTAATGTCGCAGGAGAGAGGGTATGAGCTGGCTCATAGCTGTGGTATATATACATATAGCTAACTAGGGCCAGCATGTTCCATCTCTTACTGTGACATAAAACGCCCTATTTCTTCTGCAATTAAGTCTCAGATAGTCAGATATATTCTGGAAAAACCTGAGAAAGAGATAAAAAATGAAAGGTTGGTGGATTTGTGTTCACAGGAAAGATGACACTTGCTGTGTGCAATTGCCCGCCTGCAGCTTGTGTCATCTCTCCTCTGACATAAATCCTTACATGCCTTTCTTGATCGACCTGCATCACTGCATGTGTATCTAGTTAGCTAATTAACAAGAGGCTAAACAGAAGAAAATGGTATACCAACTCTACCTTAATTCAATAATTGCATATATATGCATATATACTTCAAATATATATCTGTCGATCAATTATTCATCCATCTTCTGAATTAATTTTTCTATTTGTATTCTTCGATGTACTTGGAGATATCACCATTTCCTAATACCCATTTTAGGTACCGGTGCGACCTAGTTACTGGTCAAAAGGTATCTTTGATCATAGCATCGGCATCTTTATCAAGAGATATTTTTGTGAGTTTTGGGTGGTCAGGTCTAGTTTCAACTCTAACTTTTCAACGATCAACCTAGTCAGACATGACTCTCCACATCATCGTGCCAGCTCATCAACATACACTATTCAGACTGGATTTGCTCACCCTCATGGTTCACTCGGATCGAATCCGATCCGAACTGACTTTGGGGTATTTTAAGAGGAGGAGTTCATCTTTCCTTAAAGATCTCAGATCGACTCGGCTTGCCATTTGATGATCATCTTCTCAAAGGTTCAATTACAGTTGATAAACACCTAAGACGATCGTTACACCATTCATCGGATCTACCCTGACCGGTTCACCTATGTCCAATCCGATTACATTTGGATTTCATGACTGACTTTGGGGTATTTTAAGAGGAGGAGTTCATCTTTCCTTAAAGATCTCAGATCAGCTCGGCTTGCCATTTGATGATCATCTTCTCAAAGGTTCAATTACAGTTGATAAACACCTAAGACGATCATTACACCATTCATCGGATCTACCCTGACCGGTTCACCTATGTCCAATCCGATCACATTTGGATTTCATGACTGACTTTGGGGTATTTTAAGAGGAGGAGTTCATCTTTCCTTAAAGATCTCAGATCAGCTCGGCTTTCCATTTGATGATCATCTTCTCAAAGGTTCAATTACAGTTGATAAACACCTAAGACGATCGTTACACCATTCATCGGATCTACCCCGACCGGTTCACCTATGTCCAATCCGATCACATTTGGATTTCATGATTACACATACACAATGTATGTGATCGGTTCGACTCGGGCTCCACCACCATTCACGAATATCAAAGTCAGGACGAACCGCCATACTCGAATATCTCTGAGATAACTCTCTGACAGATGGGACATCCTAGCTCACAACTATAACTATTAGGGCATCCCACTTGATCTTCCATGCTTGCATTCAATGCATCATTGAATGCAAAGGAGATGGGTAGCTGTGCATGTTACTATTCACGGCCGAATGCGTGGCCTCCTCTCAACCATCCATCTTCATGCAGGTAACCTAACACTCACTACTTCATTTGCCTATATATACTCAACTATGTGCACAAAGGAAGACAGACACACATTTTACATACAAAAGACCACTCAAAAGAATACACAACCAGCTAAGAATATCTACTCAAACACCTTCAAATACACTTCACTGACTTCATCATCAGAGTGTATTTGGCTGGTACCACACCGGTCCTTCTCCTTTGATCTTTTGTTCGTGCAGGAAGATCTCATCAGCTTCAACCAGCAATTCAACAAATCTTGATCATCTCAAATCAACATCCAACTTATCATCCAATAAGGTTTCTAATCAGCCAGATCATCCACCTTAAGTTGTTGCATCTCTCTTACTGATTTTTGCATCAACATTTGGTTCGATCATAAACCTGTTTAATTAGTTCCTCATTTTTGTTTGTGATTTGTTCTGAAGTACTTTCTGTGTTAACGTTTATGGATTTTCAATTGGGTAGAACCACTATGACACTGACCTTTTTGGTTTATCTGAATGATGTTTGACAAGGAATTTTGGGTTGCATGCATGCCTACTCTTACTGTTACAGATTGTTTAAAAAATTTGGAAATACTTTTATTTTTTTCTACTTGGCTACCTGATTATGAGAGTTTTTTTATTTTTATTTTTTAAATAATTGTTAATTTGATGCGGCAATACGTACATGTTTTGGAAGAAGGGGGTTTCGTTTAACATGGCTTGTTTGTTCTTATTGATTATCTGTAAGGGTGAGATGTTAAAAAAACTTACTAGTTTTCAATTGTGTGTGCATGGGATCAAATTACCTTAAGCATGTGGCGTATATGTTGGTTTTTTAGATGTATGGACACAGAGGCTGATGTATAATAATGTAAATGGAATGTGAACTGTGCTTGTAAGTTAGTAGGTATGTACCGGTGTTGATGCAAAAACCAGTGAGGCGATGCAACAACTTCAAACAGTGAATCAAGTCTTTTGTTTGGTCTTTTCTAGGAATGATCTCAAAGATTTGGATGAGCTATCTTGCTGAGAGCTTCGATATGGGTTACATGCATAATCATGAATAAAATTATAGATAATTCATAAAATCCCCTTGAAACTTATTATTTTCTAACTTAAACCCATATCTTTGTTTTTTTTTTTCAAGGGTTAACCCCTTAGACTAGCTGTCAGTTCATCCTTTTTCCTTATCTAAATTTCCAAATCAGCATTTTAAAAATTTAAGATTTTGTTAATGACTTTTTTGCCCTTTCCTCATGTCTGGCGGTGTTTTATAGTGTTTGACTTTAATATTTTGTAACGGCTGTGCTACTACTTGCTCCCTCAATTTTGGGTCCTTTAATGCTTGTTACTCATTTCCTTGGATGCGTTGGACTAATTCCAAGCATGAAGTCCAGTTTTGTCTCCACATACATCCATTTGATAAAATAAGAAACCTACAAAACTTGAAATAAGGAACCTACAAAAAAACACCTACATCCACTTGATAAAAGCACCTACATAGGCTACATATATCCACTTAATTCATAAAAGCACCAACATTCAATTTTGAAACAAGGATCCTGCAAAAAAGCACTTACATTCACTTGATAAAAGCACTTACATTCAAATTTGAAATAAGGAACCTACAAAAAATCAGATGTTGAAATAAAGAACCTAAACAACTTGTAGGTTCTAAAACAAACTTTATCAATATACATAGCCAAAAGTAATTGATGAAGTACGTCAAATATTTAACCAACAAAATATGAATGAACCTAAACTCAACACTAAAGGATAGCTAATGAATCCTAAATCAAAAGTTTTAAAAACATAAAAATCACACATACCAATTCAGGCAAATGTTGTATTAAATTATTAAAATATAAGACTTTTAAGACACAGAGTAAATTTTGTATTAATTCTATTATTAACGGCATAGAAAAATGTTTACTTTCAGACACTAAATGAATCCTTAAATTGATGGGATCTGATTGAGAGGGGAATTTGTAGAAAACGCAAATTTGGAAAATGGCACAATTGGTAAATAATGGGACTTTGATATCTAGTTGATATCCTATGTGGACTAGGTTTTTAAATCTGGGTTTTATCTATTAAAAAAATATTAATAGTGCTAGACTCTATAAAATATGAATCAAAGGGGTTAAAATCCAAATCACCCATAAAATTATAAAGGTCACTAAAAATTGTACTGATGTGGTACCAACCAACTATACTCGATCATATGATAAACTCAGGCAAGAGCAAGCAGGAACAAGCAAAAACATATAAGAACTTATGGGAATTATTTTGTGTGAAGTGTTTAGGGTTGTGAACCCTTCTCATGTGTTGAGAGGGTTCAATATATAAGCTAAGAAGAGGTAAAAAAGATATTTACCTGCATGTCGGTGAGTGGTGGGGATAAGGACATGTCACTAGTTTGGAATAGTAACATGCACAACTACCCAGCAAAGTAACATTCAATGCAAGCATGCTTATGTAGGAGTTGGTGGTGTCAAACGTCCCAATGAGGCTAGAGTGTCAGGTGGTGTAGAATACCAGGTCATGGGCACTTGAGTGTATTACAAAATAATATCTGGGCATTCTAGAATGGCGGTTTACTTAGTACAACATCCAGGTCCTGTTCGAGCCGAACCAAGTATCACTTACCATAGAACATTAGAACATCATAATGGAATGAAGTCTCAACTGAACGGGTCACAGAGATGCTTTGTGCAGCCGAACCGAACCAAACAAAATCGAAAGATACGAGTCTAATGATGCCTGTTTGGAGTCTAATGGGAAAGAGAAAGAGAAAAAAGATGGAGGAAGCCATTGGAGGAAAAGAGAAAGAAGATGAAGGAAGCTGTTGGAGGAAAAGAGAAAGAAGACAGAGGAAGCCAACCCTTGCTGGGATCCGATCAAGGTTCAGCTTTTTTTTTTTGTTGGGAGGTGGGGTTGGGGGTGAGGTGTGTCTTGGGTGTGTAGTGAGAAATTTGGTGAGATGAATAAGATATATAGGATTATTTTGGTAATGAAAGGGGTGTGTTATGAGAAATTTCTAATTTAAGAAGAGTGTGGGGGGTGTGTAGTGAGAAAAAGGTGTTCAATGAGAGGAAATGAAGTGTGCAAATAGCAGCACTCATAATTTAATATGTTTTTATTTTTTAAATCATAATTTAAGAGGCAATAACTTACTAAAATCATAAATGTTAATTGCTTAACATAAGGCATTAATTGATCCTAAAAGAAACTTACCTTTGGTCAATTGGGTGGTGTTCGTATGACTAATCATCTGGGCATAACGACAAGTCACATAAGGCTTAACATCATGTCGTTTGGGCCTAGGCCCAAAGGATAAGCCCCTCCTAAGTTCCTGGGCTCCTGGGCACCGACTTCTTAGGCCCAAAGACTAAGCCCTTCTTGGGCTCCTAGGCTCCTAGCCCCTGACCTCTTAAGCTCCGGCCCCCTAGGCTCCGGCCTCCCAGGCTCCGGCCTCATAGGCTCTGGCCTCCTAGGTCCTGACCTCCTAGGTTCCGGCCTCCCGAGCTCCAGCCTCCTAGGCCTCGACCCGTGTCAACTCATTCGGATCCACGAGACAGGTGACACGTAGCGCTCCTACAGTGCGAGTCATTACAAGGGACACGTGTCATCACCGGATTGGTTGACACTCTTCCGAAAGTACTATAAAAGAGGTACTTTCTTGTCACAAAAGGACAATTCAATCAATATTATACTATTCACTCACTCTGCTCACAGATTCTCTGAACACTGACTTGAGCGTTGGAGGAAGTTCGGCCGGTACCACACCAGTGCCCTTCCCACTCACTTTTGTGTATTTGCGCAGGGTGCTTTGAATATTACTCTTTCTCCACTATTCACTAGTCGGACCCAGCTACCTGTTCTTACCCCACTTCGACGTGTCATCCACTCAGTGGTAGGTCAACGGGTCCACGTGGTTCGACTCGACGTTGACTGCTTCACCATTTTTTAGCATCAACAGGTGGCAAAATAAGCAGCTTAAAAAGTGACATTCTATACAAGATAAAGAATTTTACGAGACAATTTTCAAAATAAGTGCATGTAAATCTAATTAGACAAAAAAAAAAGGATTATACCTAAAATGGGGCTTACAAAATGGAAATTATGTCTAAAAAATCTGTTATTCTTCTCTTTGTAACTTTCTTATAGAACGTACAATTTTCTTAATTTATCCTCCAAAATTCCCAATGTACTTTCTGTGTACTAATATGAGTGGGGGTTTGTGTGTGACATGAGATCAGAGAAAAATTGTGTTTATAGATAATAGATACTTCTAACAAATTCAAAATGATTAGTCATTTTCTTTCTGTTGTAAAGTGAACAATTTATGAGAGAAATGTTATAGAGAGAATTCAAAGGAGAGCTGCTATTTGCACACTATGTTTTTTCTTTTTGCACACTCCGATTAAAAAAAAATACACCCAAGAAAAAAGACCACACAGCCCCTCTCCTCTCTCTCTCTCTCTCTCTCTCTCTCTCTCTCTCTCTCTCTCTCTTCTCTTTTTTCTCTCGTTCACACCCCCTCCCCCTTTTTTTTTTTCTTCTTCTTCTTCCCCCTACCCGAGCCACCACCTTCTTCCTTCTCTCTTTCTCTGCATGCACCACCACCACGGCACCACCAAAACAGCCACCACCGGCCACCACCTTCTTCTTCCCCCTACCTGAGCCAAAATAGCCACCACCACCACCACCACCTTCTACTTTCCTTTCTCTCTCTCTCTCTCTCTCTCTCTCTCTCTCTCTCTCTCTCTCTCTCTCTCTCTCTCTCTCTCTCTCTCTCTCCTTTCCTCTTTCCTTTCGCCCAAGCAAACAACAACAAAAAATTGGGCGCAGGTGGTTCGGCACTGGTCTGCCGAACCACCTGCGCCCAATTTTTGTGGTGGGGGTGGATGTGCGCCATTCAGAGAAGAGGAGAGAGAGAAAGAAAAAGAGAGAGAGAGAGAGAGAGAGAGAGAGAGAGAGAAAGGGAGGTGCGGGGTGGTGTTGCGTGCCATGCTGAGAAGATGAGAGAGAGAGGGAAAAGAGAGTGGTGCAAGGTGGTGTTGCCTGGTGCGGGGTGGTGTTGCCTGGTGCAAGGTGGTGGTGGGTGATGGTGGTGCGCTTCATGCAGAGAAGAGGAGAGAGAGAAAGGGAGAACTTGTGAGAGATGATCGCGGGTGTGTGTGTGTTGTGTGTGTTTAAAAATGGGATGTGTAATGAAATGAGGGTATTTTGGTAATGGGATGAGTGTGTGTTGAGAGGTTTTGAATTTGAGGTAAGTGTGTGGGGTGGGTATGAGAAAAATGGTGTACAAAAAGAAAAAAAATAAAAATAAAAAAGTGTGCAAATAGCAGCTCTTATTCAAAGTAGATAACTTGAGATAAACCCTCAAAATCACCTATTTTACATCAAATAAAACTGCTTTCAATTATCTAAACAATATCACTATATATAAATACATGAGATAAATACCTATAATTATCTACAAGACTACAACACTATCCTCTTTTATATGCCTAAAATTTTCCCCCACTAATCAGTTTGGTTATGTGGAAGTTAAATGGCACCTAAACTCTTGTTAGTGGGAGTTACAACTTGCAACGTGTTGGCTCCTAAACGAAATGAATATCACAACCGTAGAGGTGCCATTTTCCTATTTTAACAAAACTGTTTCGCCATTTCTCTTCAATTTTCAGCCTTTTCACACTTCCTGCTCTGCCATGAAGAAAACCAAACTCAGCCACAGCCACCCACCAACTATCACTGAAAAACCCCAACAACAAGAAGATGAAGAAGAAACAAAAGAAGAAGAGCATGATAATGAGAAGCCCTACATTCTGCAACTTCCAAACCACGTAATAGTGGAGATCCTCTGCAAAATCCCAATCAAAACTCTCATCCAATGCCGGTGTGTGTGCAAGTCTTGGCGTTGTTCCCTCTCAGACCCCCAATTCACCAATTACCTATTTTCACGAACACCCACTTGCGTTTTGCTCCAAAACAGCAGCTCCAGAAACCCCAAATCGACTGGCCTCTTCTTGCTCGACCTCGACAAGGCCTGTAGCCGAAACGACGTCGTAATCAAGCTTCCTAAAGATCCAAATGTGCCAACTCTTGGCGTACAAATTCTAGGCTCCTGCAACGGCTTCCTCTGCGTATATGATAGGCTCAACTATGGCCGTTTTTACATGTCAAATCCCGTTATCGGTGAGTCTTTAAATCTTCCAACACCTAAGAAGGAAATTGATTATCCATTTGTATGTGGGTTTGGGTTTAGTCCCATTAGTGATGTCTATAAAGTAGTTGTGATTACGTCTACAAGTGAAGGATCTGATGCAGGGGAGGCAATGGTTTTGACTGTTGGCTCTGGGATTTGGAGAAGCATTGGCAATTCTGGATACCCTTTTGTGTATCAATCATATGGGATTTATCTTAATGGGTTTCTTCATTGGGTTGTTCGTAGTAAAAGTTGTTTTTTGATTTGTGCTTTTGATGTTGAAAATGAAAGTTTCCAAGAGTTACCAATGCCGCCTGGTTCTTCGAAAAAATGTATTATTAATGTGGGAGTTCTGAAAGGTTGGTTCTCCCTATTTGTTCGTTCCAATGGCAATATCAACGTTTGGGTGATGAAGGATTATGGCATTGAGGAGTCTTGGACCAAAGATCTTGTCATTAGAAAGGCGATCCCATTTACAATTGGATCTAGTAGTTCTGAATTTGGGTACTCTACGAGTTCTTCTTCTACTCAAGTATTGAAATTTACAAAGAAGGGGCAAGTCCTGTTGTTACAGAAGTTTCAACTGAAGGTTTATACTCCTGGAAAAAAGGGCATTGGCAGGCTTGAGGTTGATGGGATACCATTAATGGTTGAAGCATTTGTTTATATTCCCAGCTTTGTTTCTATTCAAGATGTTGTTAGGGGTTAGAGCTCGAAGGTAGTGTAAGCATTGTAGTTACTTTCTACATGCACTTCCAATGCCTTTTTTTTATTAGTGATAGGATGCTTATTTACTGTAATTATTTTGTTTACTTTTTGCCAATTAGTCGCAAATAATCCTTGATGTTAATATGGTAATTTGTCTCTGTTCAATTTCGATTTCTTCATTTTCCTACATATTTTTATTCCAGATATAATGGAAGCCCCCTCTTAGCATACTGCAAGAGGGAGGCCTCCAGTTGGTTAAGACAAGCTCTTCATTTCTACTTTTCGGATTTTGGTTAATAATTGGGGAATTCAGGTTACAAATCTCTCTTTTTCCTTTTTTAAATTCATGGGATAATTTTAATCCCCTAATCTATTTCGGTGATTGTTTTTGTCTTCTGATACTAATTGATATTTATATGGCTTCTCAAGCAATGAAATTTCTTTAAAATAGTGATATTATCTGTTGTGACTCTATTCCAAAGTTAACTCAATCAGTATGTCTTCACTTTGCTAGTTTCTTGGGAAATATCATCATTTCCATCACTAACAATAAATACTTAAGTTAAAAGAGAATCATTTATATGCCATTACTAGCACTATGGACTTGTCACATATTCTATATCATGTCTGTAATTTGTAGGATTAGTTTGAGTTTCTAAATCGACAAAGAAGGTGAGTTTCTTTTAGTTGGAGGTTGCTTTAGTTTTTGGAGGCCTTGATACCTTTTTTGTGATTTTTGAGTACTATGATTTGAGGGTGGTTGTATGCTTACAAAGATTTTAGAGTTTGGGGTTTAGGCCTTACAAAGATTTCGCGTTTAACTACACTGAGATGGTCTTTTGAGTACTATGGTGCAATGTTTAAGGTCTAAAACTAGGAGTCTTGAGCCAGAACGAACCATTAGGAGCATTGTATTCTTTGTTCTGATGGATGATGGGAATGCATCATATGAGAATTCTACACAACTTCAAGGGGCAGACCCAAATTCAGTGATGCTTATGCATATTGAGCCTCATGAGTTCTTCTTAGTTTGTACTCTGGTGCATCATTGAACTCGCCTATAGATTCCTACATGCTTTGTAGATCTTCTTGGTTGGTTCCATTTTCTGCTGCATATTGAGTGGGGCTATGCCAACCACCACCTTTACTGACCCAAACCTCTGTTTAATAAAACTTTTATTACAAGTTTTTCCTTTTGTAAAATTACCAAATCGGACAAACATTAAAGAAAAAGAAAATTGGGTCAACCTAAGCATGGTGGCCATGGCTGCTACCCAAGCATGGAGCTGCCTTGACGGCCACCCAAGCATGGGGCTGTCATGGAAACACCCTAAAGTGCTTTGGTGGATGCCACCATTTAATTTTGGTATTCTTTTTTTGCCCAAAGATATTATCAGGGGTTAGAAGTGGAAGGTAATATATATCAAACCTTAATAAAGCATGTGTATTTCTTGCTATGTGCAATTTCAAATTCATTTTTATTAGTGATTGGATGCTTAATTAGTGCACTTATGTTTACTTATTCCAATTAGTTGCAGAGAATTCTTGGTGTTAATTTGTTTCCAAGCAATTTTGATTACTACAGTTTCCTACATATTTGTGTTTCAGGCAATTAGTTTTCTCACCTTTAGAAAACTACATTTTCTGTAGTTTGGCATGTTGGATTCTATCTTCTGCTGCATATTCTATTGAGTGGAGCTATTGCCAACCAACCACCTCTTTACTCACAACATCTGTTTAATAAAACTAATACTTACAAGTTTGTCCCTTTGTAAAATTAGGGAAGAGTACAAACATTAAAGAAAAAGAAAAGCTGGCTGTCGACCTAAGATATTATCAGCGTGTAGAGCTGGAAGGTAATATATGTCAAACCTAGTTAAGGTATGTGGTCTTTCTTGCAATGTGCAATTTCAAATTCATTTTTATTAGTGATAGGATGCTTTATTAGTGTAGTTATGTTTACTTTTGCCAATTAGTTGCAGATAATTCTTTGTGTTAATTTGTTTAGATGCAATTTTGTTTACTTCAGTTTCCTACATATTTGTATTCCAGAGATTTGGTAAGCCAAAGATTTTTTGCAGACGGAGGATTCCAGTTGATTAAGATAAACCCCTTCTTGTTTCAACTTATGTGATATGTCAGATGATGTGTTAACTAATGGGTAATTCGAACTATGCTATAATCCCTTTAGTAAATTCAGGGTCTAAAGTCTAATATCAGTAACCTAATCTATTTCATTGATTATTTTTCTAATACTATCATTGTTGTGTCTGTATTATAGAAGTTGACTCAGTCAGCAGGGTTGTAGGTTTCCATAGATTTTTGTGTTTAGTACACTGAGATGGCCTTTTCAGTGCTATCATGTGATGTTAGATTAGGTCCAAATCTAGTACCTTTTAGCCTGTTTATGTGCACTTGTTGGATTGTATTCTTTGTTTTTAATGAGTGATAGGAATACATTATATAAAAATTGTACATAGCTTCAAGGGAGACCGTGATTCAGTGATGCTAGAACTTAGCATCATTGATTAAATGTTGCATCTACCTATGCGAGTTTGTGATTTGCACATAGCCAACCTCTTAGTTCCCCGGTTGATATCATGTCTATTGCATATAATTCTTTTTTCCTTGTTGAAGTAGTGAATTTTACTTTAAATTCCATATTATGTGAGTGGATGATGGCTTTTAGCTATGGTCAGCACCCCTTTGGCTTTTAAATGTGACTCCCCAATAGGCATTGACATCAAATTCTATGGTTTTTGATGCATCGATCATTGTTAATTCAGTAATGGCTTGGTTGTTCTGAAGCTGTGATACAATGGATATGAAAACTTCATTAGGCTTAGAGCATAAGTTGCAAACCTTTTCCTTTTGGGTATTTTACATATGTTTTTAAGCTGCTACATAGAATCAATACTTGAAAAATAAAAGGGCTGCTGCATAGAACAACATTAAATCGACGTTAATTCATTGGTTACAAAATGAATATAATTTAACCAAGAGAAAATTTCTTTTAAGCATGAGAAAAATTAGCATACATAAGCATGAGAAAGGTGAGGCATTGGATTACAAAGTTGCTATCAAAAGTTTGCAATCCAATGACTCACCTCTCTCATACTTATATATGCTCACCTTTCTCATTCTCATAAGAGAATACCTCCAATGTTGATGTTACTAGTTTTGAACTCTTTTCAACACATGTATTGGGTGCTCAACAAAAGGTTACTAACTTGTGAGTTGGCAAGCTTTTAGCAGAAACCTTGCAAAACATGCAATTCTATCGCACACAAATCTTGAATTTGCTCATTAGCCTCATTTTTATTTTTTTGGTCAAAACTCCTTAGCCTCATTTTGGGTTACAGAAACTTGAACATCGACGCCCCTTTTGAGTAAAAGATGCTGCGTACAAGTCAAGCATAGAAGAAGCGGCACCTCTTCTAGATGAAAGAGGCAGAGCCTCTACAATGGTGGATAGTGGCCATGGCCATTTTTATTTTATTTTTTTTTTTTACTAGTATTTTTTATTTATAAGTTTGATAAGTTTAAAAGAAATTTATTTGGAATAGAAAATTGAAAGAGGCTAAAATATACTGTTAGTAGCAAAAAAAAAAACATGTAGGGTAAGATGAGCAAAATTAGGGCATTCAAAATATAGCCACCTTTGTTTTCAAGTTTTTGCAATATTTGTACCTAAATTTTGATCCAGTTATTATTTTAATAGTTGAACTTAAGATGTTTTGATTTGAGTACCTAAACTTTTAGTTATCTGTCTAGTAAGATCTGAAAGATTAATTAAAACGATTATGCTAATCATGTAACCACTTATGTAGGTGTCATTTGTCACTTTAGATTAAAACGCAAATCCTAACCCTTTTCAATCTGTTCCCTCTCCCTCTCCAGCCATTGTGTCTCTTTCACCTGATTGTTGGCACTCGTAGATAAAATGATAATTAAAGTTTTTTATTTTATTTTTATCAAAGACAATTAAAGTTATATAAGGTGTAAAGTGAGACACAGATCCTAATTAAGCCTTATATATAATGCAAGTTATTCAATAATTTTTATGATTATGATTAGTTTGTTGAGGGAGCATATCTTTCATTATTGTTATTGGACAACAATAAGGGTTTGAAAGTTGTCGTCAAACGTTAGAAAGTGGTCTGGTTAGTGTATTTGATGGAGTGATGGTGATGTGTGTTGGGGTGTTGAGATTTCAAATCATTGAAGTCACGCGTCTAATGGGAGATTCCCAATTGGCAATGAGATAGGAATCTCTCTTTATTTTCTTTAACAAACAAATATTCATGCATATATTGAGGCATGCAGCTGCAGAAGCAGGGGAATCATATGCACCGCCGCTCCTGCTTTGTTAATTTGGTTTTTTTTTTTTTTTTTTTTTTTTTTTTTTTTTTTTTTTTTTTTTTTTTTTTTTTGGGTATGTAATTGGGTTGGTGGAGTCCGTGGCTCTACCTCTTCTCACCATTAACCATTTCATTCCATCATCAGCTTCTCATGCAATTCATGTCCTAGCTACAATCTACAAATACATAGATCTCATGTAATGCATCTTCTCACCCACCAAAACATAAAAGAAATTAAAGAGCACCCTTATAGTTACTAAATTATGTTCACCAAATGGTGAACATAATTTGACAGTTTCATTTAATCAAATATGGATTCACTCTAAGCCTTACATGTATACCGACACATTTTTTTTTTATTTGAAAAAGGGGAAACTCCAACTTGAGATCTCTCCAAACAAACATTGGGGAGAAAAATATTATTAAATTAAGGCTTATTCACGCCAATGTCTCTTGAAAGTAACTTCGATTTTCAATTTGCCTCTTGAAACTTCATTACTCCCACTTTACCCCCCGAATTTTATAAAATATCATATTTCGTCAAGTCCGTTACAAGCTCCGTCAAATAAGCTGACGTGGCAGTTTATTGCCCCTTCAACATAAGCGCCACATGGGCTTTTTTGACGGACTCATAGATAGACTTAACGGAATATGATATTTTGTAAAGTTTGGGGGGCAAAGTGGGAGGAATGAAGTCTCAGGGGGCAAATTGAAAATTGAAGTTACTTTCAGAGGGTATTGATGCGAATAAACCTTAAATTAACAGCTAGTTGGTGTATATATAGACACATATAATATTATTGAAGAAAAAAAAGTCCCCAGCCCTACCAGCCTCTTAGCAAATATACTAACAAGCAAGCACTAGCCACTATGGAGAATAACGAGTTCAATAATTTTGAAGTGGGTACTCATTCCTTAATTAAAGTGTTATTTGTCCCATTTTTAAAAGGGGCACTATGCATATTCTACCAAAAAAGTGTTATTTAATTTGTCCCCATTTTTAAGAATTTGCTTATGGGTTCTTAACAAAGGTACAATAAATCTCCAATATAGCAGTCACCAAGAATGAAACATGCATCCCAAAATTGTATGACTCTAGCGAAGTGATTTAAAAAAAAAAAGACTAAGGAAGTGAGAGAGAATAATCAGAGAATAAATTGAATTATTAGAATTTTTTGTTATATTGGAGGGAATTGAACCATATACTTAGTCTAATCCTAACTTTCGATCACCTTACTCACCTTGACCACTTGAACTAAATCCGGGGGATAAATTATTAGAATTTTGAATCTAATTACTTTACCTATACTATAACAAAGAGAATATTTTTGTCAGCTAGGTACAATTTTTGGAGCTATAAATTCTTACGCAAAATTGACATACAATTACGTATTTATGCTATGTCATGTCAGCATGTGCAGTGGGTGGGGAGGGAGGGGTTTGGTTTTTGTTTTTTTAATTTAATTGAATTTTAAAGATTTTATTTTTTAAATATTATTTTAATTTAAAGTTTTATTATTTTATTAATTAAATATTGTTTTAAATATATTTTATGACTGGAATGACAAAATTACCCTTCTATGTCAGCATTTCTAACGGTGGTGTAGACGGAATTGGCAGAATTGGACAATGTGGAAAACGGCATAAAAGTTCAGGGAGTTATATGAGACAAATAAATGTGAGGGGGTAAAGTGAGAAAAAAACCTAACAATTAAGAGGCAAATATGCTAATAAGCCTTTAAATAATATATATTTGCAGATTTCATAGTCTTCTAGTAACTTTTGAAGGCTGCAAGAATTTAAGTGATAGACTTACATAATTTTATATTAAACTAAATGGGAGTTTTTAACTTTTTATATATTTCATAGATTTATTATAAGAACTATATACACTTAGTTATGTATACTGGCCACTTTTGTTGAGGTATATATTATCTTAACATGATGAAGTATGACTTATGAGACACACTCCGCATTATAATTTGATGATCGAAGCTGTCTATTTTCTAAGTCCCTACACAAAGATCATCCTTGCAAAAAATTAGGTAAATCGAAAATCATTAAAACATCTAATTGTGATGGTAAATAGATGAACATAGTGATTCCATAAATATTTGAAATGATGACACTTAATCAAATGGTTAAACAATTTTCGATTTGTCTAATTTTTTGCAAAAATGATCCTTATATAGACTTATAAAATAGACAGCTTTGATCATCGAATTATAATGTTGAATATGTCTCACAAGACATACCTCATCATATTTAAGATGAAATATACCTCAATAAAAGGGTTCACGTTATGTATAATAAACCTTGTATCAAGTACAAGCTACTAACTTCTCTTATGCAGCAGATAAAGAGCTTATCATGGATATAAAAGAGCTTCTTGGTTCCTTTGAGGTGGCTTGCTGTCAGTTCGAAAAACAGAAGCAAATTTAGCTGCTCATTGTTTAGCAAAGTTTGTTTTGTTCAACCATAGTTCTCATGTATGGTTAGATGTGGAGTGCAGAGAGTCTTGACTTGGACTATTTTATATAAAGATTCGATTCATTAATAAAAGCGAGATTTAGAGTGCAGTTCATTTTATAAGTCTTTCTTAGATTAAGATCTGTAGTAATTTAGGGTTTTTAATCAAGTCCTTTTATTTTTCTTTTTTGACGGCTTTATGTTAGATTTTAACTCTAGCACTACACCCTAGTAGGGAAAATACATTTCAAATCGGAGAAGAACTTTATTATGAATTAAAAAGATTTTCTTATAAATTAAAATAATTTTATTATGAATAAAATTTTTTTTTAAATTAAAGGGTTTTATTATGAATTAAAAAGATTTTCTTATAAATTTTAAAACACTTCAGTCTCCATCTAAAAAATTGTTTTTCTACAAGACCCAAGTCTAATTATCTCTTAATAAAATGACTAGTTTCACATTTCAAAAAAAAATTGTAACTGAAATAGATCTTACTCTTTTTCATTTGTCAAGTGGTTTAGCCAATTTGTTAAGGTACTTACATTTTGTCAAATTTTTAGTATTGAACAAATGATGTGGCAGCTGAAGGGTATTTATTACTAAAAAAAGTGTATTAATTAAATTAATTATTGTAACTATCTGCTAATTAGTACATCACTATATGATGATAATTAATGTGATTTTTTTTTTTTGTAGAAAATAATTAATGTGATTTAAAAATATAATAAATCTAGCATTACTCAATACTCACCGTGCAGCTCGGTCATGTTAAGAATAAGAAATCATACAGATTAGGAAATGATTACGCATCTTTATGTTGGGAACCCCTCTCGGCCTCCTTTTCTAACTGTTTGTACAGGTTGCAATTAGTGAGGAAAGCAGGTTTAATAAATTAAATAAGCATCTTTCACAGCAATCAGTACCCAAAACATTATTGCATCCAGCAATTGTGCAATTATAGAGGTCTATACTAAATGCTTGACAAATTTCAATATAATGAATTGTGGGACCATAATGTAAAAAAAAAAAAATCTGCATAATATACTTGCAGAAAAATCAAATACTTAGCTAATATGAGAGTTGGAGTGCATGTTTTTTTGCAGGTACAACCACCGGCCACCGCAGTGGTAAATGTGTGAAGACGAAGGTTGTTAGAGTTATTTTGATTCCTTATTGAAGAAGAATATTTTGGACAAACTTCTTGGAAGAAATTTTGCTCTAAGAATAAGGATTTGGTTCTTCTTCTTCTTTTTTTTGGCATTTAAATATGTTCATGATGATAATTATAGTGTCATAAGAAACCATTTAGCCATCTAAATATGAGCACATAATATATATATGACCAAATAATATATGTACGAACATAGTGTTTCTAAAAACAGTGAAATGTCTATGGGGAAAAGCAAATGCTCAAGAGTACCACTAGGGATCCCAAACACATGTGACATTGTTCCATAGAATATGTTTGGGTCCATTTTAAACTCATTTATGTACCACAAGTAAGACACTAACACATACATTGTCATATCATTTGAGATGTAAATTTGGGATTCATAGCATTATTCAATGCTCAAAGGATTTCTAAATTTACTCATTTTGTTTAGAGATCATTCTTCAATAGGTTCGAAAATTAAACTGTTTGAATATTGGACTATATTGTGGACTGACTCAACAATGTGATCTCTTTTACTTCTTATTGAAAGGGATCATTTTAAAAGATTTAAATATTTTATATTTTCCAAACTTAAAGTTAAAAGGAAATGGACCATGGTGTGGCTTGCCAAAGGGAAGGAGAGGAGGGTTTGTGTTTTTTTTTTTTGTCATAAAATTTTAAAAATTATATATGAATAAGGGTAAAATCGGATTATTTATAAAGATATGAAAGAATTGAAGATTTAGAGAGCAAAACTTTTCTCTTTTTTTTTTTGGCCACTAGAGAGCAAAAGTTATTGGCACCTAATAGAGAGCAAAAGCTTAGGTGCCAATAAATCCACCCTTTCCAAGAAGATGGTCCAGCATTAATTGGCATGGAAAATCTCCCAAAGGCTCGGGAGAGCGGGGGCTTTGCAGTTATCATGCTGTTTTTTTTTTTTTTTTTTCTTCGTTTGGGTACTAATGTACTATCACATGTTCAAACGAAAAACCCACGGAAACTTCACCATATATATAAAACTTAAAATTTTTCATCCATAAGCTCTACTTGAGATTATAAGTTTATAACATTTGCTTGTGATAAATTATATATTGTATATAACGTCCTATATATTTGCCTTCTTAAGAAGATCCTTGTTATTAATAATCAAATAGGATTTTGAGTCATTCTACAATGTAGTTCAATGATCCGAGTAATTTATTTTTTAGAATTTAAGAATCATTCATACAAAAAACAGAACAATCGAAAATCGTTTAACCATTTTATTATCGTCATGAAAATTTCAATGTTTATAGAAACTATTGTGTTTTCCTATTTATTTGTTCATATTTTTATTTATGACTAAATAGTTTTAGATTTGATTGATTTTTTTGTAAGGATTATCCTCAAATGATTGTTGGAATTAATTAAATATTTCATAATTAAGTTTCCCAATGAGTGTGGTCCATATAAATATGATGATCTGTTAAGGATTAAAATTGTTATAGTCACACTAATAAAGATTGTGGGTTAATTTCATAGTCCATACCTACTATGATGGAAGGTAGAGTTTTAATGTAATTGAAATAGGAAATTCAGTCCCCTCTCTTCCTATAAATATGTAGGTTATTCCATCTTAAACATATGTACATACACACAAAATACACTTTAAGAGATTGATTTATAGGATAAGGGAGAGAAACACGACTTTTAGTTCTTAGGGTTTTCAGAGCAACTCGTCGTCAATCATTATTCCGCATTTAAATACCGAGTTTCATGGATCAAGGTATGTATTTATGGTTAATTGAATTTCTGCCTTAAGTAATTGTGAGAATTATGAAGTTCTAGGTCTTGGGTTTATGGATTGATCAAGTCTAATGATTTACTCAATATAAAATTTACAATGATGACCTAACAATTTGGCAATTCATATCATTAGACAGCCTTAAGGGTTACGCCCACATATAATCCCTTCTAGTTCTTATAAAAAAAGATCCCACTTTAATAAGCTTTATCTATATCTTAATTATATTTTGGCCAAATTTCACTTTGGTCCTGTCGTTTGAGTCAAGTTCTACTTTGGTACTTGTAGTTTCAATTGTTATGATTTTGATCTTGTAGTTTACAAATCGTTGCAATTTAAGGACATGTTAGCATTTTTGTTCATTAAATCGTCAAATTTGTTGTGTTTTTGGTCATATACTTTACAAACCATTTCGATTTTGATTATGTACTTTACATACCGTTTGTGATTCACTGAGCAATTTAACTAATTAATGAACCAAAATGCTAACGTGTCCTTGAATTACTACGATTTGTAAATTACAGGACCAAAATCATAACAATTGAAACTACAAGATGATTTATTGATGAGAAGCATTATAAGCATTACTAAATTTGTTTCTTCTTTTTTTGTTAGGACTAAATTTGTTTTTTTAGTACACTAAATTTATTTATTAAATGATGTGATAATATTTCATTTATTAAAATCTCAACTTCAAACTAAAGTCTTATTTAGTTTAGTAAATTTGACAAAACCACTTCAAACTCATTTTTCTTCAATAAAAACGCATGTGACTTTCTTTTCATGGATTTACCCCTTTGACTATTTGCCAACTCACCCAATTTCCATTAGGTACATTGAGTTAAGATACCAATTCACAATAATATTTCATTTTAACTACTAAAATTTGTTGATATTTAAGTTTAACTACTAGTTGAAAAGTCAAATGACTACATAAAATAAATGATATCGGCTATTACTATATTAGCCAATATTACCAAGCACCTATACGGGAAAACGTTGCCAGTGTTACAGATCTGGCAGAGACTACCCCGACTCATAGTGATCAGCTTTGCGTCCTCATCTTCGTTGAAAAACGTTGCAGATCTCATCGAGAGTCGCTGAAAGCAAGACACAAAACAGCCTTTGAAATGCATACACTCTTACGTACGGAGCCTCGAACCACTGTCTATGGTGGTATGATGAATTCGATATTTGTCGCAGAGATGACGCGACTGAGAATATTAAACACCAAAATGAAATTTTCAGACATAATTTGCAAACTTGAGTAGTAATTGTTGAGTTTGGGTGTGTCTGCAGAGAGTGACAATACCAGTATTCTCTCCCTCCTCTCACAGCTCAACAGCCTGCAGAGAGAAAATGGAGTCACATACGTACATGACGGCAATCAATGTGTTTGATGAAGCGTCCAACCCCACATGCCCAATTACAAAGAGCTACCGTTGGGGTCCCTGTCCAAATGTATAATGTTATGTGACCGGCCAATTACTCCACCCCCTTCCTTAACCTATGCAACCAATCCCACCTTCCTTTTTTCCTAAATATATAATACATATAATCCCTCTCCTTAGCCAACAATTAAAGATGAAGAGAGAGAGAAACAGAGACAAAAACAAAGAGAGATGGCCATTAATTAATTATATCATGCAATTGCTGCCTCAATCCAAAATCGAAAGCACCCTCCTTCATCAATTAATCCTTTCAAACACAGATCAAGTACTTGCATGGCATCTAACCAAACCCAACTTTCAAGCCTCATGTATGCACATGTTTTTCTACTGACCCAGTTGCAAATTATGTCTGAAAATTCATTTTGATGTTTCATTTGTTAATTCAGTCACAATTATATTATAATTGTGTGACACACAACTGTAAATGTGTGATAGTCACAACTGTGACTGTCACAACTGTGACTGTCATGTAGTCACTAATGTGGTGACTTAGTCAAAATTGTGACTGTCATTTAGTCACGATTGTAATAGTCACACTATGTAGCAATCACAATTGTGACTGACATGCAGTCACCAATGTGGCTAAGTCACAGTTATATCAATACAGATCAGTCAAAATTATATTAATATTTATACATACACTAAATAATTTTACCTATTTATTTTACTTAGGATCTCGTTTTCACTTAGTGTTTAGGATATAACGTACTCCCGAAGCACAAAACTCGAGAGCTAAATCATAAAAGCATAAACTATTAACTCTAAAATTTGTTTTTAAATCCTAAATTAGCAACTTGAAACGTTAAGCCCTAAACTATATTAAATCATAATCTAATAAACCTGCCAAGAAACTCAATAATAAACATTTGAACTAATTATCCAAAAATAAAATTAAAGAATGATACAAATGTTGATCTAGTGGTATGTTGGGCAACATATGCAGTGGCCCGTTCATGGGTGTAGTTTAGTCATTGTGAACCACAATTGTATATTTCAATGAATGATACAAGAGTATTGAAGCTCTCGCATAAACTTCATTAGACGTGGGCGGGCAAATCTGTCAACTAATAAGGCTCAAAAGAAAGGGGTTATTAGTTTGTGACCTAATCTGAAAATCAACTCTATTAATTAGTAGCCCAACCAAAAAATGATAGGGTCTTATTGATTTTCTAAAAGATTATTGGAAATAGGTATATAATCCTAATTTTCTAATTTCCATTTCAAGCCTCATGAGTTAGCATCATTAAAAAACAGTCATGGACAACAGTACGTAACCGAGCTGAGCATGATCGACCACCATTGGACCATCCCACCAAGCTTGATAAGACGTATGTTTTGGCTTGAGTCAAGTTCAGTTAGGTTGCACAAAGCCTCTCTCCGACCCGATCACCTGAGACTTGGTTCCATCTTGACTTTCTAATGTTCTACAGTGAATACTTAGTTCAGCTCGGATAAATCCCTGGTGTGCTGGACTAAGTAAACCGCCATTCTTGAACGCCTATATATTATTCCTAAATACACTCAAGTGCCTATGACCTGACACTCTATATCACCTTACACTCTAGCCTCAGATGAGACGTTTGGCATCACCAACTCTACATAGGCCTGCTTGCATTCAATGCCACTTTGTTGGGTTATTGTGCATGTTACTGTTTCGAGATAGTGATGTGTCCTTATCTCTACCGCTCATTAACATGCAGGTATATATCTCTTTTACCTCTTCCTAGCCTATATATTGACCTTCTCAACATATGAGAAGGGTTCACAGCCCTAAACACTTTACACAATATCATAGAGAATTCCCAAAAGTTCTTACTTGTTCTTACATGTTCTTGTTTGTTACTTTTGCTTGTTCTTGCCTGATTTTATCATCGGAGCATAGTTGGCTAGTACTACACCGGTGCTATTTTTAGTCATCTTTTGTTCATATGGTAACCCTCACCAAAGCTTCCAACAAGACAACCCATCCAAACCCTTGAGATCATCCACAAAGAAGACCAAACAGAAGGTATTGACTCACCGATTTTTGCATCAACACTAACCAATATAGGTAAATTGATACATTAGATGATTAGAGGGACAAATGAAATAAATTTTGAATTAATAGGGATGAGATTGTCTACCAAATTTAAACGTTGTTTTAAATCAAATAGAATTAGGTTTATAGCATTTTATTATAGCAGTCAACCAAATTCCTATAATTTAGGAAATGAATTAAATTTCTTTTTAAAAAAAATGGCATGTTTTGTAATTATGTGAGAAATTTAGGTGAGTTTTAATTCTAGGTGGCATGTAAATTTGAATATGGGTCTAATCCAAGAAATAAAAAGTTAATGGGTTGCAAGCTATAAAAAAATGAGTTGGAGGGGCTAAGTTTCAGTTGACCCTATTTAGTTCTAACAAAATTCTGATACCTGTTTATGAAAATATTTGATATATGAATTGGTTGAACTTGATTAATTGATGAGTAAGCTGTTAGGCCTGAGTTCATTTTCAAGCACCTAATAACAACAAAGCATTCAAAAAAATAATGGAGGTCATAAAACAAAAACCTATGCTGGTAAAACAGCCAAAGACAATTGGATTCTTAATTTCTTAACTACATGACATTAATAGTAGGTCTTGTGAGTCATCCTATCTCATCCACAAAAACAAGTACTAGAACCACTTGAATTAAAAACATTAGGTCAAATCCAAAATGAAGCCGTATCCTTAAATGTTCATGACGTGGAAGGTAGTGACACTCAGATGTCATTCAGCCAACTGTCAAATTCCGAATGGAAATCCCCCCACAATACATGATTGATGGTCCCAAAACATTAGGGAAGCTTTATTCTCTCCCATACCGCACCAAGTTGTCATCCACCACAAAATTTAAATCATACCAAAGGAGATGAGGTCCTACCAATAAACTATCATGCATCTGGGGACAAAATCATTTTGATAGGGCTAGCTTGCAATTATATATCTCTCTACAAACAACCAAAAATAAACCCATAAACCTAAACCCTCCCTATATGCCCAAACAAAAGCTTCCAGCTTTCATTGTGTGCCCAGCTGGCATCTCCCTTTGGCTCCCTACAGTTGTTGCTCATGCGTCCTCCCACCCTACCATTACTACCTCTCTCTCTCTCTCTCTCTCTCTCTCTCACACACACACACACACACACAAGCAGTTCCTCCCTATAAATACACACTTCTTTCTGAAACCCTATCACACCCTCACAACAATCATAAACTCTCTCTCCCTCTCTGTCTCTTTCTCTCTTTCAAAAATGGGGATTTCCTCAAATGGGTTTAGTGTGGTATGTTTGTTGGTTGGGTTAGCTATGAGCCCTTTAATAGTGGGGTGTTATGGAGGCAACTTTTATCAAGACTTTGACATAACATGGGGTGGTGAGCGTCCCAAAATATTCAAGGGAGGTCAGCTTCTGTCTCTGTCTTTGGACAGGGTCTCTGGCTCTGGATTTCAGTCCAAGAAAGAGTACCTCTTTGGCAGGATTGATATGCAGCTTAAGCTTGTTCCTGGAAACTCTGCTGGCACCGTCACTGCCTACTACGTATGTCTTAATTAACGAACTTATAAGTATATAACTCACACACACACACACACACTTTTGTTTTTTTCGACAAAACTTTAATTACAACCCAACTTTTTTCCTAACTCTTTATATATACGGGGTTGATGATATTATACAACCCATTTAGAACACATCCCATATGAGAGATTGGGAAAAAAGAAGTTAAATTTAGCAATTTTTTGGGATGAAAAAAAATTATTTGTAACCACATTTTTGATACATCTAATAATACTCTAAATGGAAATCCTAATTTAGCTTCTTTCATTTTGCTAAGAAAAGGACTAGGATGCATTTGAAGGAAACTTGTTATACTTCATAAAGAATTGAATTCTAATATATGGCCCACTAGAATTAAAAATGCTTGTCTTTATTAAAAATATCTTTAAAGTGAGACGTAAAAAACAAAAGAAAAAAGGTCCAAGTTTGTGGACTTTTATGGGTTGCAACAAATGTGGAAAGTCACTATACATTCACAAGTGAACCATGGGCACATTAATTAATAAGTCAAAATTCACTCGAGGTTAAAAATGTCTTTTGCAACGAATATATTCCATGCATGTCTGTTTAACTTTAGACAAGAATTTAACTTTAACCTTAACTGTTTTATTTACATGTTTGTCTTGTAGATGTCCTCTCAAGGTCCTACTCATGATGAAATCGACTTCGAGTTCTTGGGAAATCTTAGTGGTGACCCATACATATTGCATACCAATGTTTTCACTCAGGGCAAGGGAAACAGAGAGCAGCAGTTCTATCTCTGGTTTGATCCCTCAAGAAACTTCCACACTTACTCCATCATCTGGAAGCCCCAACACATCATGTAAGAATTAATATTTACTATTAATCCATGCATATATGCATTTCTTGGTAATTAATTAGGCCTAGATATACTTTTTATACTAAATTACAGTTTTAGTCCCTATAATTTAGACTATGTTTCACTTTGGTTGTATGGTTTCCATTTTATCAATTAACAAAATTTTCTAATCAAAGACAAATCTACAACTTTGTCTAAATTCATAGATGAAATGACCACGTGCGTGTATATATGTGGAGGGATGTTTTTTTCTTTCTATATTATTTTAATTAAGACCAAATTATGTGTTTTGTTCATATAGTTCGGATTGCATTCCACTTTAATTTTTATAGTTGATCCTTTTTTAACTTTGATGATTTCTTGATTAGAAAATTTTGAAATACAATTGAGAAATTGAAAGTAAAGGGATCAAAATCATAACTTAGACTAACTTTTAGCATATATATGGTGAATACTTCTATCTCCAATGTGCAAATTTTATATCTTCCACACTTACAAGAGTTTGATTCTTGTTGTTTCACTCTCCCAAATAAATTTTCTTCATTGTTTTTTTTACATCTAATTAATATAGTTTTTGGGTAGTTAATTGGGTTGCTTTTGTTTTCAGCTTCTTGGTTGACAACACTCCCATCAGAGTATTCAAGAATGCAGAGTCACTTGGTGTTCCCTTTCCCAAGAAGCAACCCATGAGGATTTACTCAAGCCTTTGGAATGCTGATGACTGGGCCACCAGAGGAGGATTGGTCAAAACTGATTGGTCAAAGGCCCCCTTTACAGCATTCTACAGAAATTTCAATGTCATCGATTCCAGAACATCCAATTCCTTCTCAACTGAATCTGATGCCACGTGGCAAACCAATGAGCTTGATGCTCCTAGCCGACGTCGTTTAAGATGGGTCCAGAAATATTTCATGATTTACAACTACTGCACTGATTTAAAACGCTTCCCACACGGTCCTCCTCCTGAGTGCAAACACTGATCATCTTTCTAGTCTTTGTTTTTTTTCGTCATAATTATCTTTCTAGTTCATCTCTATGTTTCAACTTGTGATATTCAGACAAAAAAAGAAAAAAAAGAAAAGAAGGGGGATCGTGATATAAATATTATGCTGCTTACATTTTCTATATTATATGTATACCACATCTCTAGTAAATGTCAAACCATCTATATAATCTTTTGTATTAAAGTTGTGATATACATATGATATTAAAAATGGGTTATATCTAGTATTTCTCATTTTTTATCAAAGCATGTATGTATGGAATTGGCTTACTTAGCTCTCTGTCAAATAAATAAATATTTTCCTTTCTTTGTTTCTTTTGTGGGGATGTGATAATAATGAGTTAATTACACATACACCCCATGAGATTTTAAAACTATTGCATATAACCCTCTACAAGAGAAAAAAATTAAAAAAATAAAAAAGAAAATAATTGTAATGAGGTTGGACCTTACACTTTGAGTAATCTTATCAGATTATTTAATCCCTTAGCATGCTTTTTTGCATAATTTCTCATCATTTTTCGTCTTACTATAGGGGGTTATATATTAATTATATGCAACAGTTTTGAAACCTCAAAGGATGTATGTGTAATTATTGAAACCCCATGAGATATATGTGAAAAGACGATAAACTTTAGGGGGTGTAAGTGTAATTAACTCGATAATAATAACTTAATTTCTTCATTAAAGCTTGTAAGAACAATATTAGAGATTTTAAATTTATATCTTAAATGATGTAGTAGTGTATGTGAAAGAGTGAGTGGTGATATGGGTCTATGAGAGTCTATCACGTGTATTTAAGATCCAAAGTTTAAGATACATATTTAAAATTTCTAACACGTAATTACGTAAAATAGAATTTTTTGTTGAGTTTCTTAATTAATTGGATGGAACAGCGACTAGAGGGAGGAATGGAGGATTGGCTTTTCTTATTGGGCTTTACACTTTGTGTATGAGACTCGATCAAGACCCATTTCTGTTTTCCAGGAAAGCTCTATATGAACCCACCCAAAGGAAAGCACTATACATACCCAAACTACTACATTTGAATGGTCTAGCCCACTCCATTGTTGACTAAAGGACGCTTCTTCTCCTTCAAATTTACATCTTCCTCCGAGAGACTCCCCTCTGATGTAGCTTGTATCCTCGCAGCAAAACGACAGCGCTTCATCCATGAAGAAAACCAAACTGTGCCAAAACCACCCACCAACCACCACTGCCAGACAGCCAATCGAAGAAGACGAAGAGGAAGAAGAGCTTGATACGAAGAAACCCTACGTTGTGCAATTGCCAGACCACATAATAGTTGACATCTTGTGCAAAATCCCAATCAGAACGCTGATCCAATGCAGGTGTGTGTGCAAGTCTTGGCGTTGTTTGCTCTCAGACCCCCATTTCACCCAATCCCTATTTTCACGAACACCCTCTTGGCTTTTGGTCTCTGGGTTCAGTCCGAATGGCCACTTCTTGGTCGACCTCGACAGCGCCTTCAGACCAAACGACGTCGCACTCAAACTTTCTAAAGATCTTCTAGCGCCTCATGTGGATATTGTGGGTTCATGCAACGGCTTCCTCTGCGCACTGGATTGCCATAGCTATCGCCGGTTTTACGTCATATCGAATCCTATTACTGGTGAGTCTTTGTCTCTTCCGAGACTTATTAATCCTAAGAAAATTGTCAATCCATTTGTTTCTGGGTTTGGGTTTAGTCCCATCAGTAATGTCTATAAAGTAGTTATGTTTATGAATGAACATATTCGACGGAGAGAAGGATCTGATGAATGGAGTGAAGAACCTGAGGAAATGGAGGTAATGGTTATGACTGTTGGCTCTGGGATTTGGAGAAGCACTGGAAATTTTGAATACCCTGTTGGGATTCAAAGATTTGGGGTTTATCTTAATGGTTTTCTTCATTGGATTGGTCAGTGTAGCAAGCGTTCTACTTTCCTATGTGCCTTTGACATTGAAAACGAGTGCTTCCAACAGTTACCACTGCCGCCTTTCTCTTTGGAAGAATCTTTTGATAGATGTAACCTTTCCCTTAGAGTCTTTAGAGGTTGTCTCTCCCTAATTGAGCATTCGGGTAATGATGTCAATGTTTGGTTGATGAAGGATTATGGAATTAAGGAGTCTTGGACCAAGGAGTATGACTTTGGAGGTGGATTTCCGGAAATGGCTCAAGTAGTGAAATTTACAGAAGAGGGGCAATTCTTGTTATTACATAGATTACAATTGCAGGCTTATACTCCTGGAAGAACAGGGTTTGTGAGAGTTGAGGTTAATGGAATACCACCAATAATTAGAAAAACAATTGTCCATATTCCAAGCTTTGCTTCTCTTGAAGATGTCATCAGGGGTTAGAGCGAGCTGGAAGGTAATATATGTCAAACCCAGGTAAGTATTTGGTCTTTCATGGCATATATGTAAAATTTCAAAGTCATTTTTTTTTTACTAAATACTAATAGGATGCTTAGTTAGTGTAAGTATAGTTACTTTTGCACTAATATGATCTCCATTTCAGTTTTGGTCACTTTATCATTCCTATGCATTTTTATTCCAGAGATAAGGTGTCCCTTCTCAAATGCACGTTGAAAGGGGAAGGCTCCAATTGATTAAATATACAAAGTTGGCTATTTTTTAATAGAAAATTCAGGAGCTAATATCAATCTTTTAAGCTTTTTTGCTAATTATTGTTTTTACCTTCAATCAATGGTATTATGGAAGTTGACACAGCATGATATTGCATATGCCAGTTTCTTGGGAAATATTATCATTCCCATGAGTAACAATGATCATTAGGTCAAAGATAACCATTCACTATTAGCACAATGTCTCATAAAAAAATAAATTAGCACAATAGACTTGTCACATATTTTATCTTATGAAAGCATTTTTCTTTCTAATATGCTTGCAATTTGTCGGATTATTTTGACTTTCCAAATCTCTAAAAAAGATGACTTATGTAGTTATGTTTTCTGGTGACAAATGGTAGTTAGTAGGATTTTCTTGCATGCATGCAGATGGTTTTTGAGTGTTATGTGATGGTAGATTAGATCTAACGCTAGTAGTTCTGATCCAGACTTGAGCATTGTTTTCTATGGATGATAGGAATGCATTATATAGAAATTATATGTAGCTTCAAGGGATAGACCTGCTAGGAATTGTGGATCAAATGGTTAGTCCCACGTTGAATAAGTAATCTTCTATCATTTTGAATACTAGGTGGGTTATCTCCTCAAGTTGCACCGAAACCTTTTTGACCCCACACATGGTTAAGTTGGATACGATATTGGTGCAAGGTGGAGGGCCGGACCATGTGGGCCCCAACAAGACCTTGATTCAGTTATCTTTCATTTGACCTCATTGATTAATTAGCATGCTTGGTAGTTTTCCATGGTTGTTGCTCATAATAATTTCCTTCTGCATTAAATATTTCTGGGGAGGTTTATATATATACATATATGTATCTCTATTCTATTTCTTCTGTTGATTTGGTGTACATAAGCTATGGCAAAAAATTTCATAGATTTTGTTGATTTCAATTATGTTTGAACTGCTGACTGTTTGAGGTTGGATTAATTATGAGAATAATTTTTTATTCACAGTTTAGGATGTTCAATCTTCATTGCAATATTCTTCCCTTTATATGGATATATATGTATATAGTTGACTACTTTGGAATTGTGGAACAAAGTTCTGTTTTGAAGAAAAGTTATAGTGAAATGGGTTGTTGGAAAGTTAAATGGAGAAAAAGGTAATGATGCTGTAGTGGTTGTGAATAGGTTAGGTTTAGAAAATCAACTAAGTAGGGATTGCATCACCCTTGGGCGAAAGAGGAAAACCTGATCAGGGTCCTGTACAGGTGACTCAATGGCCAAAATCCGAGGTGGTTTCTGTGACTGGTGATTAGAGCTCATATATACTGCATTGGGCACGAACCAAAGAAAGAAAGATAATATTGAAAAAGTAGTTAACACAAGGGTTACAAGTTAAATCTCTTTGTGGAACAGATTATATTGTTTTGGGAAATGACCATTTTGCTCCCCGGTGTTTTCCCAATTGGTTCACTCGTGCCCCTGATGCTTCCTTTTTTTGAATCATGTATTCATGTCCTTGTTGTTAGTTATTTGTTACAATTGAGTTGAAAATTGAAATCCCGTCAATTTTTTAAGTTAGAGAAAACATAAGATAAGGTCGAAAAACAAAACCAATAAAAAACTCAGTCAGTGACATTTGCATCTGGACAAAACTAGATAAAATTGAATTCAATCTGGTTTATCTCTCCCAATCAAGAGAAAAAAAAAAAAAAACAGTTTCTCTCTGCTTGTGTGATTTATATAATGGATTTGTGTAACAATAAGAAAAGCGATTGGAGGACCCCATCACTGTGAGAGCTGTGCTACCAAGATCATCAAATGCCTATATCAAAGATTTCTCTTATTTCCGGATTTTTACTTTGTATATATTTGAGCCAAGAGAAGAGAGGGAATTGAAGGAAGGTGGTGCTGCTTTTGTTGGTAGTTAAAGAAAAGAGGCAACTAAGAATTTTGGGAAAAAGTTGTACAAAGAACAGTTTGCAGAAATTGAAGGTTATAATCCTGAAAATTTGAGATTTTATTATGTTTGTGCTTTGAAAATATGTGATAGAAATAATAAGTTGGATTGGGTGTTGGAAATTAGACTTAATCTGTGTTAGGTTTGCAAATTTGGGTGACGGAGGAGGTTAGGCGGTGCCCCGGTGGGATGATATCCAGACTCTGCAGATTGGAGATGGAACTCCATCCATGGAGTTGAAACATTCTACATTTTCTTTATCATATATTTTTCTAATTAAATTGAATTTTCAGTATTATATCCTAAACTTTGTTCCCCTAAAATCACTAATTTATGCATGTGAGTATATATGTTAATATTTCTGCATTCTAGGTGCTTGCTATATTAGAATCTGAGTTATAATACAAAACTTTGTTATACATACTGAGTGTGTGGAGCACATGTCGTTTTATTATTTCAGGATAAGAGCCCATAGGTGGGGATAGTGATATCCTTGAGCTGTCATGAGGAGATGAGCTACCAATTCTTAATTTCTTTGCCATGCCTATGTGATATTTCATAGGCATGGCAACTCATATTTGTGAATATTGTAAATATAAAGTGCTAGCTTGTTTTGCAACTCATATATGTAGAGCCGGCTACTACTGATGTGTCAACTTAGTGAGACTTTGGTTCTCCTTTTGGTGGATGAAATTGGAATCATGAAGTTCTGTTAATGTTGATGTTGATTATTTTACAGGTTATAAATATTGGGATTATTGGAAAAACAAATAGAATCCTGCCAGATTAGAATAATAATAATATAAGTATAAATATACAAATATGGACAATGTTTTCTTTCAAACCAATTCAATTCACCCCTTAAGTCATGTCTTGAGGTGAATTGAGGTTGGCCTATGTCACACCTTGAACCCCGGGTGCGACAGAGGCACCCTCCCCGACTATCCCGAGAGATTAATATCAACAAAATCGACTTTAATCTCCCAAGACGTTCAGGAAGGGTTGAGCCTTTTTAATTGAAATGGATCGGGTTAGATCAGAGTAATCATTACGCAACATGATCTTTTAAAGAAATAATAATATCAAAATAAATACATAAGTATACAATAACCAACTTGCTAGGGTGAAATAGTTAAATTAACACCCCAGAAAGAAAGTTATCAAAATATAAGTAAAATCCACATAAGTTTACAAAATAATTAAATCAAAATATTATTATTCAAAAGGAAATATTTACAAACATGACACATACTTTGATGGTTGTTTAATTTCAGGACATTAATTTTGATTCATGTTAATGAAAGACATATTTTTATTTTATGTCAATTAAGGACCCTGTTTTATCTCAACTTTGGCCCGACATTGGACCCATCAAAACTCTACCAAACTTAGCAAACTTTTATTTGGTTTAAAACTATGCATCTCCTCTTTACAACCATATAAAGATTACTCAAATCGGACATGTACAACTCTAGATAATTGGCCCAAAAGTAAGGTATCCGAAACTGTCCAATCGGACCTCTGGAAAAAAAAATTTGGAAAATCGAACAATTTCGGGTACCCTACTTTGGGACCGATTATCTAGAGTTGTAGAGATTCAATTTGGGTAATCTTTATATGGTTGTAAAGAGAAGATGCATATCTTTAAACCTAGTATAATTTTTCTGAGTTTGGTGAAGTTTTGATGGGTTTAACGTCGAGCCAAAGTTGAGATAAAAACTGAAAAAAAAAAAAAAATATGGTCCTTAATTGACACAAAATGAAAGTATGTGTCTTTCATTAACACAAAGCAAAATTAATGTCTTAAAATAAAACAACCATTAAAGTATGTGTCATGTTTGTAAATTTCCCTTATTCAAAATGGGTTCCCAATATAAAACGTCATGGGAAAGCAAAAACGGCTACAATAGCAAAAGACATGACAACAGAGACCTTGAGATACCCGACAAGAGAATCCAAGCTGCGCACCTCTTAGTCAAGATCACCTTCAAGAGGCAAATCTGCATAAGCAATAGAGAAGAAACAAAACAAAACAAAACAAAGAAAGTAAGGAGTAAGCATCTCATACGATCATACTTCCCTTAGGGGACCCTGCTAGGTTTGAAAACCTTTAAAAATATTTCCCTACGAAAGAATGATTTCCAAAATCCCTAAACATTTCCACAAAATCGATTTAACACCTCAGCTACAGCAGTATATGGTAATTAAACATGCATAAAAAACCATAATAGTAAATCAGATGGCCGATACACATTAGGAACAACTATGATGTCAGCTATGAAAAACAGCTACCATAGCGAGAGTGTCTAGTAAACAGAGATAGGAACTCGCAATTGAGAAATCATATCAACTGTCACCGAATTAGTCATGAGCCCTGTTTCGCACAAGCACACATCACACGTCACACGTAATAACTTGGCTAGGCACCCCATAACGTAAGTGATCAATTCTTCTAGAAGGTTTAGGGACTTGAACCCAAAGTCATCGACGAGGCTATCCTTACTCTCAGACCAAACACAATAAGCATAATAGCATGTTATAACAGTTTAAAAACTACACATACACACAAAAAGTTCATAGTCAGGAATGTATGATAAATTCCCCTACTTGGAATCCAATGTTCTTCAAGTATTCTCTTCCACAAGTCTTCCACATTTGTCCACAGTCTTATCTTGACAAATCCTCCATAACTAGACAATAAAGCAACCTTAACTTCTTAATAACTCGGCAACTGGGTAACTGGATAATTCGATAGAAACAAAATCGACAAAAGAAAAAAATTCTAAGTTAGGGACGATTAACAATAAAGGAATACGATATGACATTTTCTTTAGTAACACGTCGCTAGTTTTTAGTCCTAAGTGAACTAAACTTTACTCTTTAGAGCTTACTTAAAAGGTTCACAAGTTTCAAGTTTTATCTTAAAGTTAAACCAATTGACTTGTTGCTTTAGCTCAAAGCAATTTCTCAAAATAATTTAGATTAATCCAACTTAATCTCTACAATTGAAACTTGCTAATCTTAGCATGCTAATTACCTTGAATTAAACAATTAAGTCTCCAAAAATAAAGCTAGGCATGCTTAATTAATAAATAAATCCTACTTAATTAATCTAAACAGGCATCCTAAAATTAAAGCTTAAAAATAAATAAATAAAGCAAAAATAATAAAATACTTACTCGATTGTAGACCTCCAAAGTTAGACTACACTCCTAGTGACTTCTCCTTGCACTCCCAAAACTTTAAACTATAGGAAATTTATTCCCTTTTGGTATGTCTCTTCTTAGAGAGACTCCCAAGAATCAAAGAGTGAGTAACTCTAATTTCACTTGGTGATGCAAGTGAGTGAGGGACAAGGGACTCTATTTATAGGCACTAGAAGGTTGGAAAAAGTTGTAAATTTCCAATGTGGGACAAATTGCACTATAAATGCTCAAAAGAAGGCTGAAAATCGAACTAGATCAAGAATACCCATCGAAATACCTGTTTATTCTCACAAAAGATCCGTGGGTCGACCCATAAGAAAACACGTGGGTCAGCTTGACCTGGTGTGAATAGTGACCGATTCTTAAGGAACCAACAACTAAGATCGCGTCCCTTTAATGATCTTGAATGGTGGAGATTAGTTCGCCGGTCCGGTTATGGTGCAACTCGTCTCACAGAGCTCAGCGTGAGCTCGGCGTGTCAGTGCGCCCAGCGAATCCCGTCGCGATGCATGGTGTGTTTGTCTGCCTAGTCAGCCACTTTTCCTTTTTCTATTTTTCTAATTTCTCCAAACTTCATAAAATCACCAAAAATTGCTCGAAACTTCAAATAATTCTCTGAAAATTCCTACGAACTCGTAGTAATTAATCATAATTTCCTGTAACCTCAAAATATTAAATTATTCTCTAGAAAATTAAAGAAAATTCAAATCCAATGAATTTAATTTTCAAAAATTAATTCAATTTTGATAATCACCAAAATCACACTCAAGAGTACTAGAGCTAAACTCTAAACCTTTAATGGTACAAGTTAGTAACTCAAAAGGAAAAGAAAAATCTATTTTCTTTAAGAAACCTTAAGCTTCTAAGTACAAAAGAAATTCGAAAACACGTGTCGAAACACGATAGGATTGCAAAAATCTAAGGTGTTACAACCTAGTTGACTGAGGACAAAAACTCTCCCCCTACACACTCGGGTTCGAACCCTTCCCCCTCCCTTGTAATAAAATAAAATAAAAAAGTCATGTCTTGAGGATATGGGGCGTGACATCTATATAATTGGATTTCATCTATTATAAAGATGTGGTACATATTAAAAATGTGATACATTTAGTATTATTTATAAAAGATCCACTTTAGTACATGTAGTTTTAATTATTCTAATTTTGGTCATGTAGTTTATAAATTGTTGTAAATTAAATATACATTATTATTTTGTTAATTAAATTGTCAAACTATTGTAATTTTGGTCATGTACTTTACATACCACTAACGATTCAATGACGACATTAATGAATTAATAGATGAAATGTTAACGTGTCTTTGAATTACAATGATTTGTAAATTACATAACCAAATCATAGCATAATTGAAATTATAGGACCCAAAGTGGAACTTAATTTGAGATAAAGACATTAAATGAGGAGTGAATTTTGTTTTTTTCATTTTTTTGTAGGGCTCTCCACTTCTGCAAACAGTTGCTAGAGCAACTTCTCCTTGTCTTACAAACTCACCCAAATACCTTGGGCACTCATCAACATTTCCCACTAGTTCATTAATCTCACCCAATCATGAAAATGCTCCAGTGCGGGCCTTTAAGGTTAAGCCAGGGTACTGTTTAGTTTGGTTTGGTTCTTTGCCTTGAAGTGTTGTTTGGTTGATTTGTTTTGGGGTGTGGTGATTTTTCTCATCGCTGTGCCATTGGAAATAATAGCGTTTGAGTTGGAGTCAGGGTTCTTTAATGGTGGCTAGGGGGTGGGATGTAGTAGACTCTCTATTCATGTTAACCAACTGGCTTGGCTTGACCTGCCCATTAATGGAACTTAAAAAACTTGAATATGAAGAAAAAAGAATAGGGGTGAGATGAAACTCAGCCATGGCTTGTCCTTTTCTCCATCTCAGTGATGTGGATTAGAGTTGTTTGTTTTTGTATCAAGAAATTTTAGAGATAGATGTATTCATCAATTGATCGAAGTAGTACCCACTGATTTTTGACAAATAGCTAGGGTTGGGTCGGTAGCGATTACTGAATCACCAGGTCCCAACCGACGACTACCCAACCACCGGCGGAATGGCTAACCTTGGCACCGCTCTCACTATCGTCAATGTTGGTTACGGACAACTTCAGATGCGGTTGTAGTTGGTCAGTGTGGTCGGTATACCGTGGCTTAGGTGGAAGTTGTGAAGGCTAGTGAAAATGAGGCCTTGCAGAGGAATGAAGGCTACAACTAGGGAGGCCTTAAAGAAGGCAGAAATGGCTGAAAAGTAGCCAAAAAGGCAGTGGAAGGAGAGCTTCAAAGGTGGTGTGAAAGTGAGCAAAAGAAAGCAGCTGAAGCTACATCTCGAAGGACCAGCCTCGTTGTCGAAGCTCGATGGAGCTCAAGCTCAAGCTCGTCGTCGCACCAGCCTCGCCTGAGCCTCCGCGCATGCCCAACCTCGTCATCGCAACACCACCCGCCGCCACCAGCAACCCAAGAAGAAGAAGATGGTTTCTGCAACCAGCTAGAAACCAAAAGAAAAAGAAGAAGAAGAATGTTTGAGATTTCCAAACCATAAAGGGTGTCGGTCCGTATCGGTATACCGAAGGTTTGAGATTTCCAAACCGTCGCCGCCACCGCCTACCATCGAATCGAAAGGATTACCGCCACCGACGTATCAGTCACTCGTCAAAACTATTATGCTCGAAACAATTTAGTCGGTCCCCCAGTCAGTCGTCGGTATTTCGGAATACCGACCTAGCCTTACAAATAACAGCCCACCCAAAAAAACACACAAGTTAGTATGAAAGTTTAATTTAGGTGATCTGTTCACTTAATAAACTTGATTAATTTCACTTTCAGTGATCGGACCCCAATTTTTGGTTTATGTGATCACTCAGGAACTAGTCAAACAAACACAACTCAGACGGTTCAGTAACTACAATATGAAACTCTAGATTGACTTCTAAAAACCAAAAATCATTTCTGCAAACAACACAAATCAAACACACCGAGGATCAAGTGACATCCTATACACTCAGAGGACCCATCACAGTAGGCATCCCAGTGTTATCCACAACTACAGTGGTGTGTGATTAGCTAGACAGTTATATAAGGCATATATCAATTTCAAGCATATAGCTACAGTACAGATTTGTGTTTAAAAGTTGAGTGAGTCAGTAAGCATAACAACACAAACAGGGAAGACAAATGCACACAAGATGTTCACCCAGAAAAACCACAAAGGGTAAAAAATGGGGGTCTATCCAGCTGACCAAGCAATCCACTAAATAAGAAGTTCAATACAAAGGGAGCACACAGCACACAAGCTCAATCACTAAGTCCTAGACTAAGTGGCAGCTTTCTTACCCCTTTGTGCAACTTCCATAAGCAAGGCAATTGGTCATTCATGAAGAAGGCAGCTCCACTCCAAGCTCATCAACCCATGGCACCAATTCGCACCAAGCCCAGTAGATTCATCAATGCATGAACATGATATGCCAATGTAGGATTCCAAAACAAAGATCAACCTTCTCAAGCTATAGGCATGAAAAGGTTGATATTGAATCCTTCAACTAAAATCTAAAATGAATGTGTTTGAAGAATGTATGAAAAGATTTAAGCACTCAAACCCATATAGAATTTTAGATGAACCAAAAACAAGTTCAGAAAATCTCTTTATGATTTTTCAAGAATTAAAAGACCATTTTCTGAAAATGTTAAAGATGAGCACTTAACCTCAAAAATACCCAGGCATAAAACCCGAAAAATACACACCCAAGATATTCATACGCCCCAGCAAAAAGATCTGAACAGAAATCCCCTTATGCCCGTACACACCCACGCAAGTTTCATGTTTGCCCGAGCCACGTGGAAGCCAATCAATGGCTGTCCACAAGAGACGAATGAGGGGCATATTCTCTTTGTCCTAGAGGGGTATCCTAGTATTACTAAGGATAGGAATGAGGAGCTTTAAAAAAGGAATTTTGCTTTATTTTGCAAAAATCAGAAATGGGGAAGATGATGAATAGTGCTGATGTGTGAAGGTGTGTGGCGTGAATGGCAAAGATGCAATCAGATCTGATTGCTACAGTAGGGGAACCAAGCCATGTGCAATGCACATGCATGTTTAGTAAAAAACAGAACATGGGCTTTCAATGAAATGGGCTTAAAAAGCAAAACCCGAAATGGACCCACTGTAGTGACTGTGACTTAAGTATCAACCATTGTACGTGTAAAACATTGTTCTTTATGATCAGTGAATGACTAGTCAAATAGACAAAAAACTGTTAATTTCATGAAATGAATGAAGTGCAGTATACCTTGTGTCTTTGTTCATTCTTGACTTCTTCAATGCAGCTGAACTTGTCCTTAATCTAGCCTAGAGCTTGTGAGTGATTAAATACAAATTAATACAATTGTTTTGACAAGGAGAATAGCCAATATAACAAATCCTAGAAACTAACATAGTAACACCCATGGCATTTAACCTTCCCCAAGCCCAGTCCACATTGACATTTAACCTTTGCCCAAGACCAGTTTGTATCTTGATTCTTGACTTACGAGACAAAACAACTCAAAAATGGAAATGTCCTGCTAGTTAAAGTTAAATGGCAACATCATGAAATTGAAGTAGTAACTTGGGAACTGAAGTCTAACATGAGGAAGAAGTACCCTCATCTCTTCAAGTAATTTAGGTTATATCAGGATGAGGTTACTTTTTTTAGGGTTAAAACGTGACACCCTGAGAATTTTTCCAAATTTATTTGGTACTTAATACTATTTTTGGTAATTTTTAAAATTTTTCTTGTATTATTGAATTTTTTCGTGAATTATTTCGATTTTCCAAAATTATTTTGAGTAGTTTGAAATTTTCAAAAAAATTATGGAAGTCAAAATATGTTTTGACTGCTTATTTAAATGGTAGTTAGTGAGACGAGTTAGTAGGATTTCTCAGGAAATTTTTCTGAGTCCCAAGCTATTTTTGACAGATTTTAGGAATTTGGAAAAAATAGATAAAGTTGAATCGTCACCACGTGACACACTATGATTAGACGACACGCATTGCTAAGCAAGGCACGTGAACTAAAAGTCGTTCACCACTAACCCAACAACCCGTACGCGCGAATTTGGGCCCCGCCTTAACCGTTTTTCACTCCGGTCCAACCATCGTCCCTCTTTCTCTTTGGGACGCCTAGTTCAATGTTTATGAAGCCCATTTTACATTGTTTTGAAGCCATTTTCACTCTTTTTGTAGCCTAATTATCCTCCAAACAACCAAGCTAATAGAATAATCTAAATGCTTTATTTTTTTTTGGATGAATTTAATTCAAAATTCTAATTTTTTTGGTTCTAGAATTTGTCCTAAAATCCTAGCCACTCATCCCAAATCAATCCTAACCATTCATTCCACCCTCACCCATCTATAAATATAAATACCCTTTCACTTCATAACTTTCATTCACACATTTACTTGCAATCTAGAGTCTCTCCCTAGAATTCCCTCCCCCTTTCTTTGTCTAGATTTTGGGAGTCACTCTAATTTTATAGAGACAATCCAAGGGAAGAAAAGCTCCTTTGGAGTGACTTCCCACTAGTTTTAAAATTTTTCTTTTATTTTTGATTGGGGATTTTAATTGCCCAAAAATTGGGCAATTATCTTCCAAATAAAAAATAATCCTTTTCTAAGGGGAGGTTATGTCGAAATTTAAGGTCACCCATCCAACTTAAATTTGTCTATTTCCTTAACTTATTTATAATTAAGCATGATCATTTATTTATTTATTTAGTCATGTTTAATTAATTATTTTGTTGAGGCCTAAAGTTAAATAATTAATCAACTTAATAATATATTGTGGTCATATAAGTGCTAACCAAATTACGTGATGTTTAAGGTTAGTCCATGTGTAGCAATCTGGATATTTCATCCTATCTTTTGTTGACACGTATTTGTAAAAAACTCTTGTAAACTTAGAAACTTAAGGTTTTTTAAAGGAAATTGAGTTTCGTTTGTCTTTTGTATAACTAACTTGTACCATTAGTTGCTTAGAGTTGAGCTTCAGTACTTTGTGCACAATTTTTTGTGTTTATCAACTTGGAATTAATTTTTTGTGTTTATCATTAGAGTCAAATTTTCCTTAATTTTTATGGAAGACAAATTGTTGTTTTGAGGCTATAGAAAGTTATCCGAACGGGAATTCTGACCCGGTTCGAGTTTTCTCCCTTGTTTTGCACTTTTTGTGCATTTTATCCCATATTGAAAACTTACAACTTCTTTCTTCTGCTCTCTAGTGCCTTAAATAAGGAACCTTGTTCCTCATTTTCACTTACACCACCAAGTGAACTTTGAGATACTTATTCTTTGGTTTATTTGGAAGTCTCTCAAGAAGAGACATACCAAAAGAAAAAAAAAAAATTCTCATAGTTCAAAATTTTTCTTTTGGAGAGGAAGTCCTAGGAGGAGAAATCCAAAGGTTGGAGTCTAGCTAAGGAGGTCCACAACCGAGTAAGTGTTCTTATCTTTCTTATTTATTTTTAGGTTTTAATTTTATGTTTGCATGCTTAGTTAATTAAGTAGGATTTATTTATTAATTAAGCATGCCTAGTTTTATTTTGGAGATTTAATTGCTTAATTTAAGGTTATTAGCATGCTAGGTTTAGCAAATTTCTATTGTAGAGATTATGTAACGACCCGACCCAAGTTTCACTAGGAATTCGAAATTTTATTTGTTGTGGACTTAAGAAGCACAAAGAAAAGTTGAGTTGTGGGACCCTGAGAAAATTTTCTAAATTTATTTGGAGACAAAAATAAATGTTTGGAGATTCATGAAAACTTATTTGAGGTTATAAGGATTTTTTATGAATTAATTTAAGCCATTAAAGATTTATTGGAATTTATTTGGAAACATTTAAATTAAGTTGAATATATTTTGAGGACTCAAAGTTTAAGTTGAGGCGATAGAAAAATATTACAAGTCAAGAAGAGCCCATATGTATTTTTTAAATATTTTTTGAACCCGGATCCATTATGGATGAATTTCTTAAGGACTTGGACACAAATGCCCTCGATAGGAAAGTGGGATTTATAAAGGACATATGTTTCAAATATTTTTCAGTTTTCCGTGTGTTGCTTTATGTTTCAAATTCGCGTTGAATTATGTGGTTTTTGGTTTTTTGTTGGTTGCAATAGGTGAAATGAAATAAAGGTATTAGATTTAAGTAATAACTTGACATGACACAACCATACACTGTCAATAACACAATCAAGCAAATCTTATGACTTGACTTGACGTGTCACTCAAATAATGACATCCGGGATTCGAGTATCTGTGATTCACATGCACATATATATTGATTCATACGCGGGATTCGAGTATCTGTGAATCCATAAGGGTATCCAATGGGCAAACCATGCTCTTTTTCCTTATAAATACCTAAGTTTAATTGGTAGGACAACAAACCCTCATCACTATCGTTAGAAATGACTTCCTCCTCCAGGCAAACCGTCGATGAGAACTCTTGGCGACTCTTTGATGAGAGATCCATGCAACCCGGCGATGACCCGATAGGTGACTTGAGGTGTAAGTGCAACGGGCCAAATGATTATAATCCAAATTGCGAGATTTGTACGGCCTGGTTTCTAAATGACCCAATAATGCAGTACTGTATGTGCGATTGTGAAGGAAATGGTCCATTGTGCCACTATGGTGTGAAGCGGGACTTGCGCCTCCCAATATCAAAAGACCCAAGCCCAGTTCCATGCACTTGCAGGGCATTTAACCATGTGCCGATTGTGAAGCAAAAGCGAATATCTTAACATAGTTTAATTATAAGAATGTTTACGTGAACCATGAGTCGCCCTCAACCCGTGGGAAGTCATTTCTGTTGTTTAATTTATGTCTTCATTCTAGTATTTGGTTGAGCGGCTAATGTGGGTTCGTTTATGTGTTTTTTTATTGTTAAATTATGTGTTTGTTATCATTCGTAGTGAAATGAAAGAAATTGCGTTGAGCATAACTTTTTTATGATTTTTTAATTTTATATTAATATATTAATATTAGTATCATTTTGAAGAGCTAATTAAAATATTAACAATAATATAATATTCATAATAAAAAAAGTATATAAACTTTAAATTAACGGGTACTTAATCAAATTTATACATAACTTAAATGAGTGAACAATACTGAAATCCATTTTAGGTCTCAGCATCATTGGTGTTGCTGAGACCTAAACCTAAATTTTGGACACTATTTAGTAGCAAAAATAGATCTTTGGGTTTGAGTTTAGGTTTTGTTGTTGTAGTAGAAGACGCTGTTTAGTAGCAAAAAAGGATGCTATTCTGAATCTGTAGCACCTATCATGATAGAAGGTAAAGACTTGGTTCCCTCCAGGGGTAATAAGGTCCTTCTAGAGAGAGAGAGAGACACACATGAATTGCAGAGAAAAAGAAGGGTCTTCAAGCTAAAAATGCCTTATTGACCCAAAAAAAAAAAAAGAAGCTGAAAATGCCTTTGCATGAAAACAACAAATTTCTCAAAAGTCTCAAGTGTGCGTGCTCCACTGCTCCACTGCTCCACTTGCTTGGTTGCAATTTTGTCGTTTCATCAATTTTTCTTCTCCTTTGGTGTGCCATATATTTTAAGAGTACCCAACAAATGAACAAAGTAAGAGTCCATTCAAAATTGGTGAAAACAACACCCAATGTCACACGTAGAGTGCCTACATCAATTGGGAGTTTGGGACCACAAAGACTAAAGGGACCATAAAGGCATATAACTAACTAAAGGCACAAGATTACATAAATCAAAACGAGTCAAATACTCAGATTGAACTAAGGACCCTATAATTTAAATATAGAGTTGACGGACGAAATTAAGGGATTATTGCTAAAATTAGCCCTTGAAGAAAAGTAAACGAAAAATCACATTCAACTTAGGGCCCATTTAAATAGTATAGTTGATTTTCCTATTATCAGCTGCGGACTTGTCAATGTTGAAAAATGTTGATCAGGAAGTTGCAAAGCCCAGTTGCTCTGATCTAGATCTTATATATACATGGACATCATAAATCAAATATACAACACATACACATTGATTATACACATAAACACAGAGAAGAAGGAATGAAAATGCTGCAAGAGCTGAATATTGAAGCATCCTTCTCTTTGTTGCAACCCGTTTACTTGACACTACTTCTTCTGCCCATTTTCCTCATCCTTGTATACAAATGGTCCTCCACTACTACTACTACTCCAGCATTAAACCCACCACCTTCTCCACCAAAGCTCCCCATCATTGGACACCTTCACCAATTAGGCTTGTACCTTCATCACTCACTTCAAGCCTTATCTCAACGCTATGGCCCTCTCATGCTCCTCCATTTCGGAAGCGTGCCAGTTGTTGTTGTCTCATCGGCTCAGGGTGCTCGCGAGATCATGAAAACCCATGACCTCATATTCTCCGACAGACCCAGGAACACCCTCTTTGTGAAGGTCCTCTACAATTGCAAAGACGTAGCAACGGCGCCATATGGTGAGTATTGGAGGCAGGTGAAAAGTATATGTGTGTTGAATCTTGTAAACAACAAAAGGGTTCGATCTTTTCGTGCTGTGAGAGAAGAGGAAACGAAATCTATGATCAACAAGATAACGCAGTCCTCCTCATCATCATCAGTTGTGAATTTAACCGAAATATTTATGACGCTTACTAATGATGTCGTCTGTAGAGCGGCTCTGGGGAGGAAGTACAGCGGCGAAGGTGAAGGCGGGAGGGAGTTTAAGGAGCTTTTTGAGGAGTTTATGGAGTTAATGGGATCGCTCATTATTGGGGACTATATCCCATGGCTCTCTTGGTTCACCTATGTCAATGGTTTGGACGCTAGAGTAGACAAGTTGGCTAAGAGGTTAGATGACTTTTTTGATGAAGTAGTTCAAGAACATATGGATAGTAGTATTGAGAAGGAGGATGATGAAAAGGATTTTGTGGACGTTTTACTTGATATTCAGAAAGAAAACTTGCTTGGTATTCCTATTGATAGAGTTAGCGTCAAGGCTATTATCTTGGTAAGTAACTCTCTCTCTCTCTCTCTCTCTACTTTTCTTTATCTATCTATCTAAGTATCTCTCTCTCTCTCTCTCTCTCTCTCTCTCTCTCTCTCTCTCTCTCTCTCTCTCTCTCTCTCTCTCTCTCTCTCTATTCTTGTAGGATGTGTTTTCTGGTGGGACTGATACCACGCATACTGTCCTAGACTGGGCAATGGCTGAGCTTTTAAAGAATCCGAGAGTCATGAACAAATTGCAGAATGAGGTAAGAGGGATAGTTGGAAAGAGAGCAGACATAATAACAGAGGATGATTTGGTTGGAATGCCCTACTTGAAGGCAGTGATGAAGGAGACTCTTCGCTTACATCCTCCATTTACATTACTATTACCCCACAAATCGACCAAAGATGTGACAGTAAATGGCTACGACATCAAAGCCAACACACAAGTTCTAGTGAATGCATGGGCAATTGGAAGAGATCCCAAGTCACACAACAAACCCGAGGAGTTCGAGCCAGAGAGGTTCTTGAATAGTGATATTGATTATAAAGGGAACGACTTCGAATTGATTCCATTTGGGGCTGGCAGGAGGCGCTGCCCGGCAATTCAGTTTGCCATGGCTGTTAATGAGCTTGCTGTGGCAAATGCAGTGCACAAGTTCAATTGGGCATTGCCTGATGGAGCAAGAGCAGAGGATTTAGACATGACTGAATCCGTTGGCATTGCCACACACAGAAAACTTCGTCTCAAAGCGGTTGCTACTCCGTTTCCTTTCTGAAATATAGATATATAGAGGAATAACATACCTACTTGTGTAACGAGTATGGCCTTAAATCAATTACGCTAGCATTTGTCTTTCTTACGGTTGTATTACTTGATTAAGTATTTGAGAGCTTTGGAAATAACCCCATTTTGGCAATACAATATTTGATTTAACCCAATGATTTTTGTCTTTGAATTTTAACCCATTTTTTATTTTTATACGTCCATTTTGTCTCTTACTATAAATAATGGAAATAAATTAGAAATCCATAATTTTAAGCATTTATTACTCATAATTTTGAATTTCAATGTCTTCATTTCCAAAATTTCGATGACACCTGCTTCTAATTAAAAAAAAAAATAGTTAACAAATATGAAGGTCAACATATAAAAACCTAAATATCATTAACATGTTAAACATCTTATATTTATATAACTTATCTAAGTTTGATGACACCTACATATAAACATAAATCATAATATGTGCCAAAATGTCTTATACTTCTATCATAGTTCAGAAAAAAGAAAAAAGATGTTTCCTCTGGCTTAGGTAAAGAAAAATATAAAACACAAATAAGAATAAGAAAATACCTAACTTAGAAATTGAGGTTGAAAAGAAGACACAAAGAATAAAATAATAATATGCATCTAGTTTAGGTAAAAAGGTATATAATATATAAGTAGAACAAACCTATTTGCAGTTAGGTATATAAACATAAATCAAAATATGTACCAACCCCACCTCTCTTTCTCTCCTCCCTCCCCTTCTCTCTCTGGCAGCCATTGGTTGTTATTGGTTGAGGTGATTTTATTGGGGATGCATTGACCAAAAGGCTCACTTGAAGATCAAAGTTCCAAATGTGTTGAACTTAGTTGCTGGTTTCATTATTCACATTATGTAATCCAATTTCTATTTTGGTCATTGGTTAGTAATGGCTTCTACTCCATCAAGCTTGAAAATGAAGCCTTTTGTTTTCTTGTTATTATGAGCTCTTATGAATCATTTTGTTATCTTAAGATTTAATGTCAAATCCTTTCAACCCAGCCTTACCCGACCCTCCTCTCCTCTCCCCTTCTACTCGCACCCACCCACCCACCCACACCATGCGCAACACCCAATTAAGCCCTACCCCGCACCACCATGCGCAGCACCCGAGCTCCACCCCCAACCCCACCTCTCTCTCTCCTTCTTTCTCCTCCCTCCCTTTCTCTCTGGCTTATCAACCCAGCCACCTCGCACCACCGCGCGCAGCACCCGTTCGGCACTGGTCCGCGGAAAATGTGAGTGTCGTTCGACAGGGACGTCCCCACCGAAAATCCAGGACCCGTTCGGCAAGTACCCGCGGAACCAGCTACCCGGCGCGGCTGGGCATGCAACTTGATCATGACCTGAATGGCCATATGTAAGAAAAAATATATGTATATATATATATATACATTATGACACTTCTCTTTCCATTCATTCATAATTATATCACTGCGAAAAACAATCCTCAGTTTGATCATTTTCTGGGAAGATATGAACAATATTGAAATTCTCTGCTGCCAAGGTTCCATATGTTGCCCGTCCCTGCCGCTAAAAACAGAGTGGGCATCTACAGTCCAAAACTCCCATTCTTCCTGTAGTCCAATGGCTCCCTCTTCATATCACAGTCATCATCCAAATACAAATATACAGACTCAAACAAATTCTCAAAACCATCATCATAATCATCATCATTGTCATCAGACTCAAAATCATTATTACAGTCACCAATCTCAGTGTTGTTATTGCTCTCTTTCCTCCTCTCTCTTCTTAATATCTTGCTTTCTCTGACCAACTCCATCAACTTATCTTTTATCACCAAAGTCTCTTTCTTCTTGACGCAGTGCAGGTGATGAATCACAACACACACACAACCTTAGACTTGTTGATTCTCTAAATTGAGAATACCAAGAACAAGGGGCCTATAACCTTGTTGATCCAAATGGATTCCAAGTTGATAGATTGGTTTCGAAAGAAACTTCAATTTTTCATTAATCAGATTAAAAAACCTCCATTGCATCTCACCAAAATGTCTAAATACCATATAACCTTAGATAACTTCCTAAAAGCTATAAATAGTATATTTAACAACCAAAATAAATACTGGAAATAATAAAAGACAATTAAAATGCCAAAAAACTGCAGAAAAACTTTAAACGCGATTTTGGCATAGCAAACGGTCTTATTTGACCAAAATCCACCTTCACTCACTGCCTTTAGCAAAGACTTGGATTTGCCTCATCGTTCACTTTTCGAAAATGTATGGTGCGCAAAAATCGAACACCGGGGCCCTAATGGCCAGATTTGCGCCGTGCTGCATCACTTTTCCGAAAGCTTACCCTTCTCATCAAAACCCTCCACCAAGAACACATAATCCCTCTGCCCTTTCTAGCTCACATAGAATAATTCTGGGTGCCTCACAAAAGGTGTCGCGGAGAGGAGAGAGGAGAGGAGGGTGGTGTGGTTGGGTTGGGGAGGGCTTTAGGGTATTTTTACAATGGGGCTTCAGGGTCTTTTCATTAGTTAAGTGATGGAGGTGTGCAAAAAGAAAAAAAAAAAAGTGTGCAAATAGCAGCTTTCATAAAAAAATACAACAAAAATAGAAAAGGTTCATTGATTTTAACTACTAAATTTCAATAACTTTTTAGTTTATGTACCAAAATTAAATAGTATTTTAGATTAGGTACTAGTTGAAAAGTTAAATAAAATAATAAAGTAAAAGGTATTAGAATTTACAAATATTACATTACGTGCCACTACAATAAAAAAAAAATAAAAAAAATATTACATCACAAATATTACATTAATTTATACTATATTGTATTAAAAAAAAAATTATCAATCCAGTCACAACTTAATTGTGACTATCTTGGTAAATTAAAAGAGACAACTCACACCACTATACTATGTATTATTTTGAGTAAAAGTATTGTTTTGACCTCTATTTATACTATATTGTAGTATAATTTATCTAACAAAAAATTCAATTAAGTCACAACTTAACTGTGACTGTCTCACAACTTAGATGTGACTGTCGTTCAGTCACAACTAAATTTGAAGTTGTGAGTGTCGTACAGTCACAACTAAATGTGAAGTTGAAACTACATTAGCAATTTTTCAAGATAATATAAAAACCTCAAGGGCAATTTTGTCAAAACCTTATAAATTTTAACTAACACTCATCATATGTAGGCCAAATGACAAAAATGTTAAATGGAAAAGGCTCAAATCAAAGGATCCAACAGATTTTTGACCTAATCTAAAAAATTACATTTAAATTTAGTAGTTTAATTGAAATATTATATAGTCTTCATGCTATACCAAAAAATTATTAAGATTTGGTATTTAATCCTAATTTTCTAAAATAGAAATACCATGTGTCAAGGTAAAATATGGCCTTATTTGGTAACCAAAAAACGGTGAGTTTAATCCAAAGTCAATGATCGTATTCGAGTTTTTGTCCAAAGTTTGGATCTTAGGCTTGCTTATGTATAAAGAATGTAATTTTATATTTTTCTCCCCAAAAAAAAAGTTTATATTTTGGGGACTTCTGTATACAGTCTCTAACATAAATTCGACCAACATGAATAGAAATTTGCAAATTTAAAAGAAAAAAGGAAACCTTAAAGGTGAGTATGCTTGAGTTGTTTAAAACATTTGAAGAAAAAGAGACGTACAACTTAATTCATCAAATGAAAAACCAATTGCGCTCTGCTCTCAAGTTCTATGAGAATGAGATCACTTTGAAAATGCAGGAAAAAGCATACCCCTACAGATCAATCACACGAAACAGCTCTTGGATCCGGTTTAATATTAGTGGACATCCCTAAACCGATAAATTCAGTGGATATATAACTTCTAATCTTAGCTTTGAAATATCATAAGTTCAAAGATGTGTGAGTAAAAAGGGAAAATGGAATCATTAACACTTTCTATGGGTGTGTAGGGTCACATTTATGGATTCATAATCCTCGAATTTATAATCCATTGAATTTAAAACAAGCAAAAACAAGAATGGCTTAGAATCCGAATTTGTAAGCATGTTGTAATGCTTGTGTTCACCTTTTAGCAATTCAATGACATGGCGCACTTTCAACATTAAATGAATTAGTGTTGGGAGACGGATTTTAAATCTTATACCAGAGGGAAAATGATTCTAAAATCAATCAACAAACTAGCTAACATGCATGTGGTCTATCAATCTCCTGTTGGCTCGGTGTTATTTTCAGTACTGTACCTCTCCATGCCACCGTCTATATATATATATATATATATATATAAGAATGCTCTAAAACTAACTAGTTAGTAAGTTAATACAAAACTAACCACCATGTTGAGCCCATTGCACAATGTAATTTCAAAATCCAAACCGTTTATTTTTTAGGCCATGCTTCAAAGATCATTCATGTAAAAACCTTCAAAATCGGAAGTCATTTAGTCATTTGATTATAATAACAACTATTTCTATGCTTTTATCGAAAATACTGATCGTCTATTTATTTGATCTCAATTAGATGACTATATGATTTTCGATTTAGTTGATTTTTTGCAATGATGATCTTTGAAGTATGACCTAAATAATTAATGGCCTAAATAATTAATGGTTAGTGATGTGGTGGGCCCAAAAGCATGGTTAGCTTCGTATTAACTTGCTAACTGGTTAGTGAACATGTCATATAGGGATGTGGACGATTATCAGATATATTGTCAGTTTTGAAACTTGAATGTTGAGCCCAAGAACTGATCTTGATCCTATAATTGGACCACCAAAATCACATAACACATATATACATAGAGAAAAAGAACATGTTAAATCTCCTGCATAAGTTGAATATTGAAGCATCTAGCTCAATTATAAATACTCACCAACTATATGGAGTATTCCAGATCGGTTTATGAACAAAAAAATATTTCAGATTAGTACACTAATTAATAAAAAGTTACAAAATAGCATATATGTTACAAATTCCGTCAATAAAGACCAGTGTTTTTAGACGCAAAAGCGTCACGCAAGGCGTTTACAGTCTTGCAAGGCGAGGCGTAAACCTTGATGCGTATAGCGTAAGCCTTTCGAGCATAAAAAAATATAATAATAAAACAATTATAAAAAAAAAGGCTTAATTATCAATTTACCACCCAAAACTGTAATTCATTTCTACTTTACCACCTGAAAGTTTTTTTGTCCCAAATTACCACCTGTAACTTATATCCGTATCCCACTTTACCTTGTTCCGTCAACAATTCCGTTAAAAATGATGACTTGGCCGTTAATGCTGACGTGGCGCGCTGGATATGCGCCACATGTCACATCTTTTCTTGTATTTTCTGATTTTTTTTATTTTCCTATTTTTATAAACTTTGAAAATTAATTAAAAATAGCTCCGAACTTAGAAAAATACACGAAAAATTCCTATTGACTTGTCTTGACTAGTACTAATTTAATATGGGGTCAAAATGCCAATTTTCCCTCTAAAAATTTCCAGAAAATTTGGAAAGTCCAAATTTATTTCTAAAAAATTAAAATACTCTAAACTCTTTGAAAATTCATAGGATAATCTCCCGAACTCCAACAAATATGAGGTCTGCACCATTAGTTTTATAAAAACTAACAATACCTTTCTCGTGAACACTTGCTACCCAAAAGAACTCTCGATCTTAGAGGAAAATAAATTTCCCTATAAAATAAATTCTAGAATTTCTGTAAAGTCTCGAAATAATTCTCTAAAACAGGATTTTGGTAATTTCCAAAATATTTTTGAGAATTTGTCCAAGAGTTTACGAAAATTCTAAATTTTTTTCTAGAATTTATTTAATAGAGGGAAATTTATTTTAATTTTTTAGAAATAATTTTAAACTTTCTAATTTTTTTGGAAATTTTTAGAAGGCAAATTGGTAATTTAACCTGATAGTAAATTAGTGCTCGTCAAGACGAGTCTGTAGGAATTTTCGTGTATTTTTTTGAGTTCTGAGCTATTTTTAATTAATTTTTAAAGTTTATAAAAATAGAAAAATAAAAAAATTTGAAAATAAAAGCAAAGATGTGACATGTGGCGCACATCCAGTGCGCCACATCAGCATTAACTGCCAGGTCATAAACTTAGACATTATTTCAATATAGACATTTAACTATCAGTAATTCTACACTTACCACATTTTTATACCATAATTTCATACCATCTTACATGACATTTATACATTGGACACTAAAAATTAAAAAATAAAACTTAAAAAGATAAAAGAAATACCCTTCCAGTAAAGTAAAGTAATAACACATCAGGTGAGATACAAATGTGGAAAAAAAAATGTGGGACAATTAGCATTATTGTTTAACTATATAAGCCATTTCAAATGGATCCATAAAGAAAAAAATATTTCAAATATGCACACAAATTAATATCTAAATTGAAATATAAACATCCGTCAGTTAAGTTTCTATGTACCCGTTTGCTGACTATATTTTTTAACGACGTGGATGCCAAAATTTTAACATATGGACTACAAAATGATAAAAAATTACAAAAATACTTCAAAATGTTAATAACTCACCAAAATAAAAAAAGGGATTAATACCATTTTTCTCCCCAGACTATTACACTTGTATCAGTTTGCTCCCTACACTTCTAATTTGGAAAATTAAGGACTCTGACTTTTTCAATTTTGCCAATTGAGGTTCTTCCGTCAATTTACATATTTTTTATCCAAATTTTTGAGAGCAAAATGGTCCATTCTATTTAGATCTTATCATTTTTTCTTTATGCATCATTTTTCCTCTTTTATTTCTCGCTAAATTCTAGTTCATCATCTCGACATTTTAGATAAAAAATGTATAAATTAACGAAATAATCTTAATTGACAAAATTGAAAAAAGTCAGGGTCCTTAATTTTCTAAATTAGAAGTCTGAGGAGCAAACTGATACATGTGTAATAGTCTAGGGAGTAAAATGACATTAATCCCATAAAAAAAACTCAAACCCAACTCTCCATCGTCTTCTTCTTCCAGCAAAATATCCAACAGCCCCACTATCCATTTATTCTTCTTCCTCCTCCTCTTGCGTCACCCACCCACACCTTGCTTCTTCTTCTTCTTCTTCTTCTTCTTCTTCTTCTTCTTCTTCTTTCCTGTGCAGACCACCCCCATCACCTCTTCTTCTTCATCTTATTCCTCCATATCCAAAAAGCAAAAGCAAAAATAAATCCATCACCTCCGGCCTCCTCCTTCACCCACCCAACTGAAAATTGAAGGAAACCCAATTATCAATTCAATCAATTACCAAAGCAAACCCACAAACTTAAGAAAAACAAGAACTTTGAAACAATGGGCTTGATTTCGGACCCGTGCCGCCGTTGCTGCTCGGTGGGAAATCTGTTCGTATTGGTAACTTGTGGATGTTGGAGGATCTTTGTTTAGGTGAGCCGTTTGCAAGCGGGTTGGTTGATACAAGAGAAGCCACAATTTTTGGGTAAGTGAAATTTGCCTTTGGTTGGGTTTCTGGAGTGCATTCTGAGCATAAGCCATAGATTTCCATAGTTGCCCCAAGCCTTAAAAACAATTGGGCGCAAATTTGACAGTCCATTTTGTGGCTGCAATTGCAATGGATAAGATCATAGACCACTCGATGACATCAAAGGGGGTTACTTTAAAAAGGGTAGCTTTCAACGAATCAAAGGAGAGGTTTTTGAGGTGTTTTAGAAATGGGGTTTAAGATTCTGGGCTTGAGGTGTTGGAGTATGAGCATTTGAGCGGAGGTAACAAAATGATGGTGAGATTGGGCTCTGTGAAAGACAAGAACTTGATGGGGTTTTCAGGGGTATAAGGCTTTGGTGGAAGTAAGAGCTATGGTTTATTGGTTGGACCTGTAGGTATTTACTGAAAGGTCTGACAGAGAGGTTGGGTCTAAAGTCTAAATGTGAGGCTTCCATGGTTGGGTGAAGCAACAAACTAGCATCTTGGACAATATGGATAAGTAAAGATGCCAGCGATCGTTCTTAGGCATCATTTTACAAGTGCCCGTTGGATCTGCACAGGGTGGTGGGTGAAGGAGGAGGAGGATGAAGAAAAGTGGGTTGGGGCTGCTGGGAATATGGAAATGTGATAATTTTTTAGTTTTTAAAAAGAATAATGCTATACTTACCACATTTTTATACCATCTCATATGTTATTACTTTATTGGACATAATTTTTCTTTTCCTTTTTGAGTTTTTATTTTTATTTTTTAGTATCCAATATATGAATGCCATGTAAGTTGCCACATAAGATGGTATAAAATTATAGTATAAAAATGTGGTATATCTAACACTACTGTTTTAAAAATTTGTTTAATTTGTTTATTTTTCTGTTTTAATATTTTAAATATTTATTTATAATTTTTTAATGATTTTATTATCCACATGGCAATATTAATATATGTGTTGAAATTTTGGCATCCATGTCATTAAAAAAATACAGTCAGCAAAGGGAATGTAGAAACTTAACTGCCGGATGTGTACATTTCAATTTAGTTATTAATTTGTGTTCACATTTGAAATATTTTTTTGTTTATGGATCTACTTGAAATGACCTATATAGTTAAAGGTCTATATTGAACTTATGCCAAAATATTATATAGCTAAAAAATAACATTAATTGTCATTCATAAATAAAAATCATCCATATTACATATCAATACTCACACAATCAAAATCTCAATATTCATTATTCACAAAAATTTCCAATATTCACATAATCACATAGGTGCACTGTGCATAAACAAACATATTCAGAAACTCATATATTCACATATTCACATAATTACATATGAGAAGAAACTCAGAAAATTAGAAACAAACATATAGAGGAGAGATGAATGGGCTTTTGCTGCCGAGAATGAGAGATCGAGACTTGACTCTCCAGAGAGGAATGGGCTCCTAGCTACGCAGAGAGAGATGAGACCCAGAGATGACAGAACGAGAGATCGATTCGAGAGTCCACCCAGCCGCGCGCCCAGACCACCTAGCCGCCGTGATGAGATAATACCCAGTCGCCGAGAATGAGAGAACACTCACAAAGATGAGGGTTGAGGGTTGAGAGTTGAGAGAAGTCAGAGAACACGTGATTCTGAAAGGGGAAGCAGTACTGAAGGTGTTAATTAAACTCTCAGCCCAAACGACGTCGTTTTGGGACTTAGAGTTTTTGAAAAAACATTCTTGCATAGCTTCGTCATTAACGCTATCCTCGCCTTGCCGTCGCAAGGTGTACGCTTTCTGCCCTTTGCAGTCACCTTTCAGTCCTTTTATACAGTCCATCGACGTCGTGTGCAATTGGCCACCTCCTCGCCATAACTCGCACCTTGAAGAGCGCCTGAAGCGTGCTATTGAAAACACTCATAAGGGCGTTAAATGCCAGTGTAGATAGTGCTGATGTGGATTTTTTGATTGATGTGGACACCAAATTTAAATCATATGGATTAATGATGTCATATTTAATTTTATTTTTACAGGTTTACAAGTTTTGTTAGTTTTTTTTTTAAATTTTTTTATCAATGTGACATTATTAATCCATGTGGAGCAAATTTGGTGTCCACATCATTCAAAAAATCCACGTGATCGTTGTTCAAAGTGACATTTAATTATCTTTTTTGACATAATTTATAACAAATGTGCTATTTTGTAGCTCTCTATTAGTTAGTGAACTAATCTGAAACACTTTTTTGTTCATGGTCCCATATGAAATACCCATTATAGTTTGTGGGTGCATTTTGTAATTGAACCAAGAAAAATTGATGGAAGGACAAAATTTCAATTAAGCAAGTGGAGCACCCAAGAGATATTGTTGTTTTCTTGTTCTTAGAGATATTGTTTTTTTTTTTTGGCCACTCTTAGAGATAGTTTTGTTTCCAATTTTCATGCAAAGGCATTTTCAGCTTTGATGACCTCTCTCTCTCTCTCTCTCTCTCTCTCTCTCTCTCTCTCTCTCTCTCTTGAATGGGGTCAGATCGAACAAGAAAGTTGGTACCAGAGAAGGACCTTATTACCCCTAGAGAGAATCAAGTCTAGACGGTATCTTGGTAGTTAATTGGTACCAAAGATCTTGAGAAATTTTATTCAATAACCCTTTTAAATACTCCTTAACTTTTTTGACCCCCTAGCCCCAAAAATAACAATAATGACCCTTTTACATTAGAAATCCCAAAATACCCCTTTATATAAAATGTCGCCACAGTCCATCATCGACCAAAAATTCGACAAGTTGCTGCACCTTCTTCCTGCACTTTTTTTGGTCGAATTTGTGGTCGCCACATGGTTGCCACAAGTTGATTTGTGTCGACCACAAATTTCACCAAGTGTCGACCACATGCAAATTCTACCATGTGCTATAGCACCATCATGTTTCTGGTTCTTCTTCAAAGGAAGACATAGAAATTAGGAAACCGAAAAGTAAATCAACTTTCATCCAACACAACACTACCAACCAAACACATAAGAAATAAATTTCTATCTTTCTTGGATCCTCCTGTCATTCCCTTTAACAAAAGTTCTCACAATAAAATACCCAAACCCACAAAAACCTAATTATACAGATCCATTCCTTTGCAAAAGGGATTTGCTTTTTTGGTCTAAAACAACTTGTTCCAAATCCTTTGTGGCATTAGATTTGATGTTTGAGTTTTGATTTTAATCATCCCCCAATTTCCCAACAAACTCGAGAGAGAACGGAGAAGAAAGAGAGAAAATGGTGGGAGGCGAGAGAAACGAGAAGAAAAAAAAAAGATATGGAAGTGAGGAGGGAGAAAAGAGAAGAAAAAGGGTTATGTATTTTGATCATGGACTGGGAAATTTGTGTTCATAAACAGAAGGAATGCCCATTACATGAAAAATCAGCTGGTCTGGGATGAAAATATTTTGGACAAACACTTTAGTTGGGATTTAAATCACAAATAGAGAAGATCATTGCGGCAACGAACTGCAGTTATGGGATTTACATATCTTTTATATTCGTGGCTTGCTCCTACTCTGCTGTAGATCAGGATATTAGATAAAAGAGGATCTCCATTGAGAGATTCTAGTTTTTCTATTTTGATCATTTTTTGTATATCTATTAATTTATAATGTTGCAAAAGGAGAGAAGGATAAAAAGTGAGAAAAAAATATATGAATTTTGGTATGTATATGAAAATATAATTGTCCTTTCACACTAAAAAAGGTCATAAAAGTAGGAGTGGGCATTAATACCGGAAATACCGAAACCATCCTATTTCGTCCCGTTCAATCCCGTCCCAAAATTTTGTTCCTTCATCTCGTCCCGATCCTGTCCCGTCCCGTCCCGTTCCTAAATGGGACAGAAACGGTTCTGATGTTTGAAAACCATCTCGTCACGTACTGTCCCGAATTATATTTTATTTATTATTTTGAATTTCAAAACCTTTTTTTTTTTCTCTCCAACCATTTAATTATTATTTAAAATTTTAAAACTTTCTCTCTCTCTCCCTAACCCATGGCTTCCTTTTTCTTTCCTTCTCTCTTTCTTTTTCTTCCTTCTCTCTTCCTTCTTCTCCTTTCTCCCTTCCTTCTCCCTTCTTTTTCTCTCCAACTCGTGCCCTCACTTTCTTTTCTTCTCTCATGTCCCCTCACTTTCTTCCCAGCCCTCACTTTATTTTCTTCTATCTTCTTTCTCACTTCCTCCATCTCTTTCTCGTGACCAGCACCTAGCCAGCCACCTTAAACTCGAGCCACACAACCACTTCCAGCCCACGTGCGACCCAGCCCAGTCACCCACCTCGCCGTTCGGCCACTTTCCCAGCCACCCAGCCACCTATTTTTCTTCTTTTCTTTTTTTTATCTGGGATCGGGTTGGTACCAAACCCGTAGCGAATTGGTTTGGTCCGGGACGAGATGGTACCAGAGGTCCAAAACGCCCACCCCCGTCCCGTACGGATCTCGAATCAAAAGCATGAGATGGGAACGGGACGAGGTTAGTCCCGTCCCCCCCTAGCCCGTCCGGTGGCCACCCCTACATAAAAGTAAGTTTTGGAGAGAAGGGCCGAATCAAAAAAGTTTAGTTGGTATTTAAAAGGAGGTTATTAAATAAAAGTTCTCAAAGATCTTTACCTTTGATATATAGGTGCTGCATATTCAAAATAACATCCACTGTAGCATTGAACCATTGGAGCAAAAGTGGTTTTGCAATAGTAGTATAGTGGTACTATGATGTAGCTATAGCGTATAACTATATACCAAACCAATGGTGAATAAAATGGCACAAGTAGTAGTGTGAAGGAAAAAGGTTGAAACAAAGAGAAGAATGTTTGGCTCAATTACAAAATGCACCCACTAACTATAAGGGGTATTTCAGATTGGTCAATGAACAAAAACAAGTTTCAGATTGGTTCACTAACTAATAGAAAGCTACAAAATAGCTCATCTGTTATGAATTCTGTCAAAGATAATTAAAAGCCACATTGAACAACGATAACGTAGATTTTTGAATGATTTATAATGTGGATTTTTAAAATTATAGTAATTCATAGCGCCCTAGATTCAAATTGAGTAGTCAAAGTGTTGACGCAAAAATCCGCTTGATGATGCAACAACTTAAAATGGATTAAATGAAGAGAAAAATTTACAAACAGGACACATACTTTAATGGTTGTTTCATTTTAAAACATTAATTTTGATTTGTGTTAATGAAGGACACATACTTTTATTTTGTGTCAATTAAGGACCATGTTTTTTTTTAATTTTTATCTCAACTTTGGCCCGATGGTGGACCTATCAAAACTCCACCAAATTCAGAAAAATTATATTGGGTTTAAAGATATGCATCTTCTCTTTACAACCATAAAAAGATCACTTATATCGGATCTCTACAACTCCAGATAATCGACCCCAAAGTAGGGTACCCAAAACTGTCCGATTTTTCAAATATTTTCCCAAAGGTCCGATTGGACATTTTCGGGTACTTGACTTTTGAGTCAATTATCTGGAGTTGTACATGTCCGATTTGAGTGATCTTTATACGGTTGTAAAGAGAAGATGCATAGCTTTAAACCAAGTATAAGTTTGCTAGATTTGGTGGAGTTTTGATGGGTTCAATGTTGGGCTAAAGTTGAGATAAAACAGGGTCCTTAATTGCCACAAAATAAAAGTATGTGTCCTTCATTAACACGAATCAAAATTAATGTCTTGAAATGAAACAACCATCAAAGTATGTGTCTTGTTTGTAAATTTTTCCCTTAAATGAATGTAACTTGTGATGAATAAAACTTGATGAGCTGCTAATAGGCTTTGATAGGATCTTCCTACATGAACAAAGATCAAAGGAAGTAACACCGATATGATGCTAGCCAACTACTCTCCAATGATTAAGTCAGTGGGGTATAGTTGAAGGTGTTCGAGCAAGAACAAGGTTAAATAAACAAGAACAAATGATGAACTTTTGGAGAATATGGAAGAACAAGGCAAGATCTTATAGGTTATTCTCCAGTGTTTGTGTGTAGTGTTTAAGGTTTTTGTCATCCCCTTTTTTGTGCATATAAGGTGGCTTAGATACGTAAAGAAGAGGTAAGGACTAAGTTATCTGCATGATAATGAGCGTTGGAGAAGAGGCCACGTCACTAGTTCGGAACAGTAGCATGCACAGGTACTAAACACCTTTGCATTAAATGCAAGCATGACTTGGTAGAGTGAAATGCCCTAATATTCAGGGCTGGGACTAGGTTGTCAAGCTTTATGACATGTCACATCAAGCACACTTGAGTGTGGCGGTTCATACTAGCCAGAGTTTCTAGAACAGAGGTGGAGTAATTAAACCGAGCTGAACTAAACATACAAGTACTGACATCTAATCGCAAGTACGTAACATCAGAGTGGTCGGATCATTGGTTCGATCAACGATCCGATTCGAGCTGATCATGTGATTTTGTAAATCCTCTCAAGTGTGAAGTGGTCACCCTTGGGAGATCAAGTCATAGAAACGACACGTGGGTCCGAGCCAAGCAGATCATCCTCAAAATATGATCCTTCGAGTCAATGATGAATTTTGATGATGATCGAGATCGGTTCGGTTTGGATGGTATGAACCAAACAATGGTGCTGAATTGGCATGGTGATGTGGATGTTTGGTTTGATCAAGTCAACTGTTGAAAGGTCAATGTGCCATGTGGGATCCGTCAGGCCATGTGTTAGCTTGTAACTAGTGCTGAATCCATGTGGATTTATCCACAAACATAAAGCATGAAAAAAGGGGCCCCTTCAGGTGTATTATTGTGACCGGAATCTAGTAAATCTATTATTTCCACAGTTAAATTTTGTGGGTGGTAGTTGACATTTCATGTTGTTTTTTACTTTTATTCTGGTAGGCAGACGCAAATTTGGAATATTTTCCAACAACATAACAACAAACACCACTAAATAAATATTTACAAAAGTGCTACTAAAACTTAATGAAACTTTATTCATGTAGCAACTTTTCAAGTAAGACGCAAGTTTAGTGAGCTCAGATTCGAATAAATGAGACACTACAATCAAAATCTTGATTTAGTATTTGCACGTACACCACTACTCACACTACTACAATAATGTAAATAGACAACGGTCAATAGATAACGGTTTGTATTTTTTCCGTTATCTTAATTTATCACACAACGGTTTTTAAAAAACCGTTATATTAAGGTATAATATCCAATTGTATTTGGTCTTATGAATTTTTCTAAATTATTAAATACAATAGTATTAGACAAAAACCGTTGTGTTGGACAAGTTACACAAAAATAAAGAATTTGCGGGTGTTCGTATTTGGGAAAAACTAGAGGCGCGCGCGTTAATGAATTAATGAAACATTCATATCGCGCCTTAAGTCAGAGAAGGTCAAAGCCCTTTAGACACACACATCCCTCTGACTTCACCGAGCTGCCATGGTTCTTCTCACCAGCTCCATCTCACCTCAACTCCTTCTCTCTCTCTCTCTCTCTCTCTCTCTCTCTCTCTCTCTCTCTCTCTTTTTCTCTCTCCAGTTTTAGATCTCATAGAAGGATCTATACAAGATCTGGATGAGATCTTATCAGATCTGGAAGACCAAAATAGCTCTCATCGCACCTTTCTATCTCTCTCTCGATCTCATCAAAACCCAAAATCAGTTCTCCCCTTTTCTCTCCACCGCTGGCGACATCATCAGCATTACTCGAATCGTGGTCGAGGTTGGGTCGAACGACGGCCGCCACTTTGGGTCGCTCAAACCCAGATCCAGAAATATCACGCCCAACGACGAGAAGAGCCAAGCTCGTTGTTGGAGAAGATAAATTCAAGGATCATTGTGGACGTTGTCGGTCGAGTTCCAGTTGGAGAAGAGCCAAGCTCGTTGTTGGTTGAAGGTATATTCTCTCTCTCTCTCTCTCTCTCTCTCTCTCTCCCTCTCCTTCTCCCCCTTTCTCTCTATATGTATTTCCTCAGATTTATTGAAAATTAGTGTTAGGGTTTGTAATTTGGGGTTTTCTTTAATTATTATGTTTTTTCTTTTTGCTTTTTGTTTCTATTTCTTCAATTAGAACTTCTCTCTAGAAAAAAACATGTTTGCATATCTTCACAAGGTTATTGAACAATATTCGACACTTCAAGGAAATAAAGAAGACCATATTGGTACATGTTGTTAGTTTAGCTCTCTAAATAGCTGCTTTGATGATATAATAAAAGAAATACTACAAGTGCACATCCCTCATCATGTTTATTGTGAACAGGTATAAATAATGTCTGCAATGACCTTTTGTCCAACCCATATTGGAATGCTAGCTATAGTTTCTTACAGCAAGACTACTGCAATATATAGAGAATACAATATGAAATTCTTATATGTATTACATGGACATGAATGTGGGATTACACATGTAAGTCAGCATTCCTTTTTCCTTCATTTGACCGGCCTTGATCATAACTCCATATATGACCTAAAGAATTTTTCTCTCAAGTCCAGTTCTCAAAGGATGAAATATATTATTTATATACTGGAGGCTGGAAGGTAAAATGCTTTACATGTTCTATCTTTTTTGGCATTGGTTTGATTTTTGGAAATGCAGTAAACAAGTTGTATGTAACAACTGTTAGTTTATGATCTATATATATATATATGTGTGTGTGTGTGTGTGTGTGTGTGGAATATTTTTGACGTATTCTATTAGATTAGCATATATATGACTTTTTCTTTCTACTCTAAACATGTTTGATATTGGCTTACTAAATTTATATATATATATAGCTCAAGATATTATGTTTTTCTATCTTTTTTTGTTTCCTTTGTTTCAGGTTGTTGGCTTTGAGGGGGATGTTCCGAAGAAAGATGCAAAAAGAGTGGTGAAATCAACTTTCCAGGATTTTGGTAGGCTGACATACTTGTGAATGCTGCAGCTAGAAATTTTCTTGCGTCAGCAAATAATCTATCCTCTAGTGGATTTCAGACAGGTTCAATGTTATAACAGTCTTTATAATATGTTTGCACATATGAAATTGTTGTACATGATAAGATTTTGATCCAAAACATGATTGATTTTATTTCTTCCCTGCAGTTATATATGGATATTGATATGTCTATATGATATGTTTGATCTATCCTTTAATGGATTTCAGACAGGTCCACTATCCTTATGTTTGCATGTATATATGCCTATATGATATGTCTAACTGCTTTACTCATTTTACCATGGTTGCTTTATAGGATGAGGTTGATGCTAAAGTTATTGTAGCTGGTCTTTCAACAACCTGTAGTCAAAAAATTCACAATCAATTGGTATGTGTTTATTGTACCAAATGATGCATGCTTTGATAGGACAACGACCAAGGTCTAATAAAATTTGTGTTTTATCTTCTCCTGTCATAATGTATTTATAATTCTCATTTATGTTGAAGGTGCTTTTCTTTTGGAATAGATTATACATGAATATAAATTTGTTTGTCACTCTTAATTGTGTAGGCTTATAGGTTTATATGTTTAGACTAGGTATTGGATCAAATTAATAATTATTGTAGCGTTTCCTTTGAGGATTCATGTAGAAGGAAAATGAAAACTTATGAACTTACAATTAGATAGAAGGAAAAATTGAACTCCAGTTACAATAATTTGTTCCATATATGCTTTAAACTCTAGTAGGTGATTGTCATTTTTTCACAACTTCTTCATTTACATCTCTTGCATTTTTTAATCAGTAAAAATTTTGAAAGGTGATAAGATTATATAATTTTTTTTAGGTCCAGTATATATAGTTATTTTAGTTCACTTGCACATATATAGATTTGGATAAATAGACCAAACATGATTTGTGCACAGACTTTGTAGTAATGATCATTTACAGAAATTTCAAAAAGATAAAAATATTCACTTATCTACAAATGAGAAACCCAACAATGAAAAAAATCCATAGACCCAATAATATTTGGTCAAGATACAAAAAGTTAGTGGATTTTCCTTCTTCCAAAACTCTCTTACTTGACCAAATAAGTGAATATTTGTATCTTTTTGAAATTTCTCTGAAGTTTATTTAAATGTAACTTTGTGTGTGTTTGTGCTCTTTTACACGGACTTTGTTAGTTTTCTTAGAGCTTTGGAGTTGGGGCAGCTACTTTAAAAGGTATGGGGAGGAGGAAGGACAACACTTATACCCAAGAAGATATCGATGTGTAAATATACAAAATTATCAAGGATTATAATAGTGTTTTCAATTCTTCTATTTAGAGCTTGCATATGACTTGCCTAATATTGCTTTGCATTGCATTGGTATCTTATTAGTTTTGTTTTGATTGTAGTTGGCAATAAGAAGCTGGCAGATATGGATGCATATGCTTATGACTTAGGGGGGTCAAGTTGGAAGGAAGTAAATGTGTTATGTTAAACTAGGTTTTTTTTTTTGTGTCTCTTCTTTTAAGCTAGTTTGACTGAATGTATTTTTTGTACAACTGATCACACTTATGGAACCTATCATGTAATGTAATCTTACTTATATTTATGAAAAGTCTTTTGGTTTAATTCTGAGCATGAGCGTGTATTAGTGTACTATAACTAAGTGTTGTATTGCATTGGTTTTCAATAAAGACCAATGTATCAAAGCATTATATATATCAAAATCAAATTGAAATATTATCTTACACAATGGTTATATGGTTAAAACCAGTTGTACTAAGTGTCGTCCTACAATGGTTTTCAACAGAAATCGTTGTACCAAAGCATTATATACATCAAAATCAAATTGAAATTATTATCTTGCACAATGTTTATATGGTTAAAACCGTTGTTTAAAGTGTCATCCTACAACGGTTTTCAATAAAAACCGATGTACCAAAGCATTATATACATCAAAAGCAAATTGAAATTGTTATTTTACACAACGGTTATTATACATAAACCGTTGTCTTAATGACTATTTCACCTCATGTTTATACTTAAAACAGTTGTAAAATACATCCATTAGGGTATAGAAAACGTTGTCTCGACTATTAGTACACATCGGTCTTTTAATAAAAATCGATGTCTAGATAAGTACGCAACAACGGTATCTCCTAAATCATTGGTTTTTGAGGGTGTATATACAACGGTTTTAAATTAAAACCATTGTATTAATGATTAAAAGACAATGGATATTACCCATTGTCTATTGGTACCCCAATAGACGTCGGTCGATTAAACGACGGTATTTTGACAACTTATATAACGGATAAAATCCGTTGTATATTACGTTTTTTGTAGTAGTGTCATCACCATCTATTTTCTCTCTAGAAAAAATGATAGAAGAGAAGAAGAAACTAGATTCTTACAAATATTAATCATCTAAGTAGCTTAAGCAATAAATTATATATTGCCAAATAAAGGAATGTTTGTTTTATTCTTCCATGCAAATTATGGAGTAAATTTGATAGCTTAATTTCTTATGGCAACTTGCTTCTTGAAACAAGGTCTTAACTCTTAAGTACTGTACGTATATTGGTTGTCATCTCTACTTACTCATTTGTGTCTCTAAATGATTGAGTTATATATTTATTCATGCTATACACCAATATTAATTAATAAATTAATGACAATGAAGATGTGTTATATATAAATTCACGATTTCTGTCATTTTTCTATGAAATTTATTGTGTGAACTGTCTTGTCCAAATTCATGGATTAATTATTTCTTGGTCATAAGTTTAAATGTGAAATTAATATACTGTTTTGATAACCTTGCATATTACTTGTATATATATCCTCAATGATTGATTTACTTAATGATATTCTACATAATTGTCTGAATTGGAATGATAATTCTAATGAGTTTGAAGTGTTTGGACCTTCCTAGTTTGAGACGAGAGGTCACGTTTTGTCTACTTTGGGGGTATATTTTCCTTTTGGATTGAAGGTTAATTCTAATCTATTAGAAATTTTCTAGATGCACTAACATTGAAAAAAATGGGTAAATTATATAATGATGATCTTATTTGTTGTAGTTGGCTATGTGCTAATGTATCACTGTTTGTATATGAATTTGTTTGCTTGATTTCCTGTTATTTGTCTCCCCTTTAGATCTTTTGGTTTTAACTTATATTTGTGATACTTTTGAATTTATTGCTAACAAATTTGATTATTTCTCTCTCTCTCTTTTGGGGGGGTGGGGGTTTGTGGGTATAGTTTTTAACACACCACCGTGTCTGTTAGTTTTGACAAAATTGAAGTAGGATACTAGCTTAATTTATTTTAAACAGTACAAAGTACAAACCACAACTACCATCCGGGTCTTTTTTTTATGTTTGTCATAAAGAGTGAAATACAAACTGTACTCTTCCTTTTTCTTTCCCCTTGTTCTTGCATATTAATTAGATCAAAATATGATATGAGAGATGGTGCGCGCTAAATTATATAACAGTACAGAGATGTAGAGTAGATGTTAGCTGCAGAAAGTGCATGGTCCACCATTCTCAGAGCTTATCCTCAAGCTTACCGATATAATTATACACTACTACAGAAAGTTAAATAGATGACACCCGTTTTTTTTATACATCTCTCTTTTCTCTCTCTCCCCGAGTTTTCTCTTCGATCTGCCACCGCCTGACGGCGGCTAGCGACGGGACCGGCACCGGGCTGCTCGCTTCCTCCTCCCCCTTCTCCCTTTGGTCTCCGTCTCCTCAAACACCCAGCCAAGAAATCGATTCGAACCCAAACAGCGTCTAACCCATTTCCGGCGATCCACCGTTTCTAGCGACGGCAAGGTGTCGCACCACCACCAACCTTCTCTCCTCGGTGCGCTGCACCTCCTAGTACCTTTCTTTTGTTTCGACGACAATGCACGGCGGCGTATCGAAACAGAGAATCTCGCGGCTTTCCGGCGAGTTTACAGCGACTCCGGCGGTTGTTAGCCTCAACCCAGGTATCAATCTTGGCCCCATCTTTATGCACTACGTCTCTGTGTACTGGATTGATATGAAATTGAAAGGAACGAAAAACCCTAAATCCGAACACATGACCGTGTGGTGGCTATTTTGGTTTCTTTGAAGTGTGAAAGCTTATTTGTAGGTTTCTTTGTTGATCAGTTTCTACAACACATGAGGTTTCTTTTTTTGCTTCAGGCACCGATTTGCAACTTCTACTGTAAAATGTTTTCAATTCTTAATTTTTTTGTTCTTGTTATTTTCTCAGTGGATTTAATAATGTGGAAAAGATATATCAAGATCGGTTTTTGTGTTTGGAATTGGAACATTTATAATACTATCATCCTCCTTCACAAAGGATATAATTAATATTAGGCCAGGTTTCAAATCCTCAATAAAAGAGATCAATATTGACACAGCTTGAATTCTGCATTTTTCTCAGTGTATGGCCTTCTGTCTCAGAAATTAAAGGTCTATCATCTAAAATCTAAATTTGTTTGATTCTTGCTCCTACAGCTTTATTACTATCATATCCTATCTGGGTCTTGTTTATCTCGTTGCCATCTTCCTCTTTAAGTCCATTATCTGCAGGTAATGCTTTGTAGCTATTATGTATGAACATGTTTAATATTAGTATATATGTTACCAAATTGATCTCCTTCTGATTTTCTTTCGTTTTTCTAGAAATCTGATGTCAGGGGCTCTATTGAAATAGATAATGTAAACTCTGTGGTGGGTGAAGAAGAAGCAATATGGTTGCTAAAACTGGTCCTCCCTTACTTGAGTTAGTGAATTAGTGTGGGTGCATTCATTTTTTTATTTTTTTATTTTTGTAAATATTCCAGTTAGTATTATGGGTGCTAATTTTGAACAAGGAACTGGCAAGTGTGGGTTGTGAAACTCCACAATATTCAATCTGGAGCATAGAGAAATCATGGTGACCCATCGTCACAAACAGAAAATTCTGAAACTTTTTGTATGTTCACCCACTTTTCTAGAGTTTCAACTTTTATTAATTTTTCTATTGCTTAACTTGTCAGTGAACTATGTGCATCTTATTTCCTCCTGATCAATTTTATACGTCTTATTTGATTTGTAACAGTGTGATTGTTACATTTTACATGTTTTTGACTTGCACCGTCTCTCACGAAATTGACTCTTTTACAAGGTGTCATTAAATGTCAAAGATGACATTGTTTAGATGTCATCTATGACGATTTTTGTAGTAGTGATAGAACCCCCCCAAGAGAAATAGAAAGTAAAAACCTTTGGGGATTACTTTTGAAAGTTGGTTAGGGTAGACATGAAAACATTAAGCACCGCTACCTAGTTTTATATATTTAATTAAGTACTTTAAAAGCTTAAAGAATTAATTTAAAGAACCAACGAATAATAATGATATACCGTGGAGGAACCTAGTTTTATCTAATTTCTATATAATATACATACAGGTGATCTATTAGTATAGTTGGTATTTACATAATATTGAAAAGTTTCTAATTGTATAAATTTATTATTGTTCAGTCTAGTTACTATAGTCTGTTTAATTGTCTCGCTATATATGTCCACCAGAACTTAGAATGGTTTGATTATGATGAAATGCAGGAAAACAACAGGAGTGAAGTTGAAAGCTTGAAAGTGAGAAAATTAAACCAACAAGAATTATATTGTAAGTTTCTCCAGCTAAATATAGCCTTTCTTGCATATTTTCAATATCCAGTTTGTTTCTGAAACCTCTCTTTAACACCAATCAAGGTCTAGTTCTATGCAACACTGCTGGGCCTTGCTAATAAGAAAGACCTTCCAAATGCCATGTGTGCTTCTGAGGTTGCTGATAAACTTGGACTACACCTGATTCGTCATCCGTACTGGTATACATTTGGTTTCATTATTCTATATATATAGGTAGCTAAAAGAAAATGGGGTGTTTAATCTTGTTGAATTGGTTTTCTAGATGTTTCAGGCGATTGTTTATTTCTTTGGATTTATTTATTTTCTTGTTACAATATGAATCATCAAAGTGAAGCCCTATGTGCTATTTTAAAAATGTAGAAGAACTTGTTCTTGAAACTAATTAAAAGCAAAAGCAAAAGCAAAAGCAAAGCTATTGAATGTATTACAATCTGACCATTTCTATCAAAACGAAACTGTCTATGGGCAGAGCCAGTTTGTTTTGATTTGGAATATGATTTCTTAATGTCTTGGTTCTTTTTCTCTTGTTCTTTTTCTTTTTATTTATTTATTGATATTAGATCCTCTGAGTATGATGTAATGTTAATTATTTGTTGAGGTGTGGATTTCCTGGTAGAACTTCCAACAGATTTTTAAGGATAGATTTCCTTTTGCTAAAAAGTTAAATTTCAACATTTTCAGGTTCTAGACATATATATTAAAAGGATACTCATGATATTCTTTGGCCCCAAAAAAAGAAGATACTGATCGATATTCATGTTTTAGATATATTGTATTGATTTTCTATTTTGTATTTGCAAGATCTGTCTTCATATTGACTGAGTTTCATATTTTTGCTATGTTCCAGCCAAGTCCATTTTTCACTGAGCAATTGACTGCTTTTGAGGTATGGCTTGACCACGGGTCTGACCTGGTTATGCTATATTTATGTTATATTATATATATTTAGTGTTGTTCTCATTGTTTATCTTATCTTTTTTATCTTTTTCTTTTTTGGGTGGACGCATTTTTTATCTTTGAATTGAACTGAATACGTCGAATTTCTCTCTGACCATAGGAATTGAGTAGCTAGCAGGATTATTTAATTTTCTTTTTAAAGGCCAAAGAAGGAATTGATGTTAACTTTGTGAACATGAATTATGTGCATGTTGGTATTTGGTCCCTTGATATTTTGTTTAGATCAATATAGTTAGCTAGTGCTGCAATGCCATTATTTTGTTAAGGAGGAATATTGCATATTTGTAGATAAAGGGTTGCTACTTATGGAATTTTGATGAGGTGCTGCTGCCATGCCATTTTTTTGTAAAGGAACAATTGGTTTAGATCAAGTGTTGCTGCCATGCCTATATTTTTGTAAATTGTGGCAGATTTTTGAATACCAAGTGCTTGAAAAGAAGAAATAAGAAATAAGATAGCTTAAGTAGATGTGCTAGCTAGTTTAAGTTGTGTAATCTCTTTTGGCTAAATTTGACCAAGTACTTTCATCATTTTGATATTGTATGGATGATACATTTATGAGAGGAAGGCATTTTTAACTTGCAAGCACTTGTGTATTGTGAAATTGCAAGCAATCATGGGTATTTTGAAATTGTCAGCAGGTTTTATCTTGGGTACTCAAGTACCATTATCAATTATATCACTTGTCCACATATTAAACTGATATATACCACACTTTACATATCACTATTTTTTGTGGGAAAAAAATTAAAGATATCAGTTAATGCAAAAAACTGTAATTTTAGAGATATTACATATCATATTTTAAAACAATACTGATACCATACACAACTTTCGTATCAATGTTTTATTAAAACTAATGTCTAATCATATTAATTATGATGTAAATACTTGGAAATACTTGACTTACTATATCTAAACAAATTCAAAAACTGATGTATAATATAGGAATTTATATCAGTTCCAAAATAATTTATGATGACCTATATATCTAACATGTGTTTCACTTAATTTACTCATCGAAAATGACATAAACTGATGTATTTGGTCCATCATTAATATCAAATTAAAAATAATGCGATATTAAAACATATATTAAACATCAGTTATAAGTTGATGTTTAAAAACTGATGTCTAAAAGGGTACATTAGATATCGCCTCTGGAAACATCGGTTGAAATGAAGATTATTCATCAGTTTTGCACTAATGTATATCGGTGTTTTTCTAATAGTGTAATTATTTCTCATCGGCCAGTAAATTCAAACAAGCACTCATCTTGTCTTCCACGATCTGACTTTGTCCAACTTTTCTTTCCCATCATTTTCTATCCATATCTTATAGGTTCCTGCAAACTTTAAAAATTTAAATGCAGAAACTCTTTCTCACATTCTTTGTTTCTTCACTTCAAGTTGGCTTCTCTTCAATTCAGCCTTCAAAGTTCAAACTCAATTGATTTGTTCATACTGCATTGAGATTTGAGGTATGCTTTCTTTCAATTTTGTCTGCATTTTTCGCTCTCTGCTCTCACTCTCTCTTTCACAAACTCACATTGCATGTTGTATTTTGAAGAAGAGTGTGGGTGGGCTTTTGTGCTTGAGAACTTGGGAAAAGTGGGTGGGTAGGTTAATTAATAGGTTTACTTTCTTAAATTTGTGGGTGGGGTGTGGGGCTGGTGGCCTACTTTTTTGTTTTTTGTGGTCAAAAGGGCTTTTGGGCTACTTAGTTGGGCTTTTTATTTTATTATTATTATTTTTCAAAATAAGTAAGAACAAGGGAATAATTAATATACTAGTGGTATATGTAGGGCTGGGTTGGTTTGACCGAAAAACCGAGACCGTACCCGAAACCGCTTCAACCGATACCGAAAATAACCGTACCGGAGAGAAACCGTACCGAGATCTCGGTTTGCCAACCGAACCGGTATGTTCGGTTCCGGTTCCGGTTTTCAGATCTTAAAACCGTTGGTTTACCGAACCGAACCGAGTATATATAACATTTAATTTAAATATTACATTTTTATACATTTCTATACCCTAAAATACCTTTCTATAATACATTTATATAAATTTCTATAATTTATATAAAAAATATATAAATTTATAAACCCTAAACCCTTTCTATACCCTAAACCCCATAATTAATAATTTATATGTTTTTTAATTTATATAATACATTTCTATATAAAAACTAATTACAAATACCCTAAACTAATATTATACCATATTCTAAACAATTTATATCATATAACTATAAACTAAATACTAAACTCTATATCCTATTCCTATATCTCATACCCTAAATCCTAAACCCTATTATGTATTTTAAAATTTTTAAATCATATACATTATAAGGCTTATTATATCCTATATACCATATACCCTAAGACTATAATTGATAATAATTCAATAATTTATAGTTGGTATATAACTAATAACTATAGTCTATAAAAATGTTTAGTATGGTATAAGATGATAATAGTCTATAACTAATAACTATAGTCTATATAAATGTTTAGGGTTTAGAAATGCATTATATAAAATGTTTTATATAAATTATAAAACATATGTAATACAAAGTAAAAACTCTAAACCCCAAAGTCCAAACCCTAAACCCCACCCAAACCCCAAAATACCCTAAACCCTAAACCCAAAATATCCTATTGTCTAAATTTTTAAAACATTTTATTTTTAGTTTTTAATCATCTCTTCTCTCTCCTGCCAACTCCCCCTTTCTCTCTCATTTCTGACTTTCACTTTCTCTCTCCCCGACGTCACGCTCTCTCTCTCTCGTCGTGCCTTTGATCGGCGATACACTGTCGTCCGGCGGCTAATGGAGGCGAGACCACCTCCGAAATGCTCGCCTCTCCCTCCTCTCTTTGCCCATGTGTTTTGATTTTCCAGAAAGGCAAGGATCGCGGCAACCTGAGCTGGGGCAGAGCCGAGCCCTTTGCCGGCGATCTTTGTGCTCCGACGGCTTCGCGACTTCCCACCACCCAGAACTCATTCCTCTCATCGAGCCGGTCATTTTGGTACCTTTCCCTCACGCCGACGACTCCCCAAGGCGGCGAATCGAAGCCACCCAGTTCGACCTCCGATGGCATCTCTCTGTTCCCTTGCTCTTCTCCTCTCTCTCTCTCTCTCTCTCTCTCTCTCTCTCTCTCTCTCTCTCTCTTAACTCAAGCCGGTCAATGGCCATACCGAGCCGAGCCGACCCGAAATGCCGGTCCGACCGAGTGCCGGTTTACCGGCATTTCGGTTCCGGTCTCGGTAACCAAAAGGGGCAACCGAGGGGGGTCCGGTCGGTTGCCGGTTTGGGGTTCTCGGTTCGGTAACCGGACCGAACCCACCCCTAGGTATATGTAACTTTTAATTAAATAATAATAGGTTTACTTAAATTTGTGGGTAGGGGCGTGGGGCTGGTGGGCTACTTTTTTTTTTTTTTTTTTGTGGTCAAAAGGGCTGGTGGGCTACTTAGTTGGGCTTTTTATTTATTTATTTATTTTTCAAAATAAGTAAGAACAATAGAATAATTAATATGGTAGTGGTATATGTAACTTTTAATTAAATAATAATAGGTTTACTTAAATTTGTGGGTGGGGGCGTGGGGCTGGTGGGCTACTTTTTTTTTTTTTTTTTTTTTTTGTGGTCAAAAGGGCTGGTGGGCTACTTAGTTGGGCTTTTTATTTTATTGTTTTTTTTTTTTTCAAAATAAGTAAGAACAAGAGAATAATTAATATGCTAGTGGTATATGTAACTTTTAATTAAATAATAATAGGTTTACTTAAATTTGTGGGTGGGGGCGTGGGGCTGGTGGGCTTTTGTTTTTGGTCAAAAGGGCTGGTGGGCTACTTAGTTGGGCTTTTATTTTATTGTTTTTTTTTTTTTTCCAAAATAAGTAAGAACAAGAGAATAATTAATATGCTAGAGGTATATGTAAGTTTTAATTAAATAATAATAGGTTTACTAAAATTTGTGGGTGCGGGCGTGGGAATGGTGGGCTACTTTTTTTTTTTTTGTGGTCAAAAGGGCTGGTGGGCTACTTAGTTGGGCTTTTTATTTTATTGTTTTTTTTTTTTCAAAATAAGTAAGAACAAGAGAATAATTAATATGCTAGTGGTATATGTAACTTTTAATTAAATAATAATAGGTTTACTTAAATTTGTGTGTGGGGGCGTGGGGCTGGTGGGCAACTTTTTTTTTTTTTTCTTTTTTTTTTTTTTTTTTTTTGTGGTCAAAAGGGCTGGTGGGCTACTTAGTTGGGCTTTTTATTTTATTGTTTTTTTTTTCAAAATAAGTAAGAACAAGAGAATAATTAATATGCTAGTGGTATATGTAACTTTTAATTAAATAATTAATATGGTTGTTTAATTTAGTGTAATATGTTCAATAAAAAAAATTAGTGAAATATGTTTAATTTACTATCACTACAAGAAAAAAGAGTTTGGGTGACGAACCTAGTTCCTCTCCCAAAGTCGAATTTCGTCGCCCAAACTTTTGGACGACGAACTGTCTTCGTCAACAGTTTGGTCGCCCAAAGTCTTGGGCGACGAACAAATAAATTCCGTCGCCCAAGGATACCTGGGGCGACGAATTTGGTTCGTCTCCTGAAGAGACTTTGGGCGACAGACATATTATTCGTCGCCCAAAGTATGTTTAGGTGGCGGAATTGTTCGTCGCCTAAACATACTTTGGGCGATGAAATTCTTATTCTTCTCCCAAAGAATGTATAGGCGGCGGAATTGTTTGTCGCCTAAACATATTTTGGGCGATGAAATTCTTATTCCTCCCCCAAAGAATGTTTAGGCAGTGAAATTATTCGTCGCTTAAATATACTTTGGGCGACGAAATCCTTATTTCTCTTCCTAAGCATGTTTAGGCAACAGAATTGTTCGTCGCTTAAACATACTTTGGGCGACGAAATTCTTATTCCTCTCCCAAAGCATGTTTAGGCGATGAACAATTTTGTCGCCTAAACATACTTTGGCCGACAAAATTAATTATTCCTCTCCCAAAGCATGTTTAGGCGACAAAATTGTTCGTCACCTAAACATGCTTTGGGTGACGAAATTAATTATTCCTCGCCCAAAGAGTGTTTGTTCGTTGCCTAAACATATTTATTTTTTTAAAATTTTTTTTTTATTTAGATTATATATTTGAATTTAATATTTTAAAAAAAATCTTTATTCAAAAACTATATAAGACAAAATTAATAAATTTATATATCTAAATATCCATACAAAGTAGTAACAATTTAATATTATATACAAATATAATCGGTACATACAATCACTAATGGCCCCCTAGGTCAGTATCATCATCGGCACCGGTGGAGGAGCCTGACATGCACTGGTCAATGTTCGGTAGCAGCACAAACCCAGGTACAATCCTGGCCAATTGGCCAAACATCTGCTCCATCTGATGCACCTTACTCGTATGCTGTGCATATGCCGCTCTCGATTCTTCTAGCTGACCCCTCAACAGCTGCACTTCAGTGGACAGGTTGACGAATTCTGCAGATGGCTGAGACAAAGACCCGGCGCTGAGATGACGAACTCGACCCGCTCCCATTCCACGTATCTCCCTACCACACCTAACACCCAGTGTCTCTGTCATAATATGAAGACCGGCATCACGATTGGGGACTGTGATCGACTCCAACGGAGTGTCCGGAAGGTACTGGCTGGCCACCTCCTCCAAATAACTCGCCTTCTTGGCGAGCATCTCAGCCTTCAAAATGTTATACACAAGTTAGAAATTAGGAAATTAAATACAAATATAAAAAATTGTGAAATAAAACTAAAATATAAAAAACTAACATGCTTCGCCATGCCCTTGTGGTTGCCGAGTCGGCCATAAACATCCCTGTAGTTGTTGAGCTCCGGAAATTGCGAACCAGCCTGAAAAAGAATGTAATGTTGACAAAAACTCAAACAATACTAAGGAATATATATATTAAATTAAATAATGGCGCACCTGACGATACGACTCCACCCGGTATGAGAAGGGCATCGAACCACCATGATGATCAATCCTTGCTGGCGCTTTTCGATTCTTGAGATTGGCATTTGACTTCTTCTGTTAAATATTAAGCAAATTGTAAATGCATTAGTGCATATACGATAAAGGAATAATATAAGAAAAAAGATTTTTAAAGTCTTAAAATGATATAACATACCAAAAATTCTGGACTCTGAAAATGAGTGCACAACTACTGTCACTGATCAAGCCGAGATGCCATCTCCGGAGAAGGGCTGGCCAATGCCTCATCTGCCAATCCAAACATGTTATATTCCCTGTGCAGCTCGTGCTTCCATTGTGTATAAACTTTTCTTAATAACTTCTCCATATACCTAGCTACATCCGGATCCTCCATCCGAATGTCATAGTTTACTTGAAAAAAATTAATATTAAATTGTTAGGAATGATCAAATTCATCATTTTGTATTAATCGAAATATACTCACTGAAATAGAGCCCATAATGCTCCTCTTGATGGCGTCATCAACCTTTCCCAACTGGGAAAAAGCATGGGGCAATCGGCACGGATAATCGCCTCGACAAAGGAAGCGAAAGTACTATGGATCTCCTTGCTCGGTCGTAGGAGATCTTTCTCAAGAACGATTCGAATCATCTCGTTCGTCGTGCGCATGATTTGGGACGCCTTCAACCCTCTACTTATCCCCCTCGTGTTTTTGGTACCTAGAAAAACAAATATAACATATTAATTTCACAGTAATTTTATAACATCTAAATAAATTTAACCTAAACACAAGTGTTGTGAAAACATTTTTCTTACTCTATGATGATGAGGCAGTACGAGTGGATGACGCAACATTATCATATCCACCATAACGGTGACCACGTCGGGCCTTCCGTGTCGACAAAATCGTAGACCCAGTACTCGATGAGAGATCTGGGGCTATCGCCGGGGTCGATTCGCCCTGGACTATGAGGCCGGCCTGTACTGCAACGGCGGGCTGGGCTGTAGGGGCGGACATGGATGCTAAATTGGACCTCCGAGATCCACCTCTATTCGAGATCAAACTCATCTACACAATTCAATAAATATTTATGTTAGTAAAAAAAAAAACTAAAGTAATGACTTACTAATCTGAATCACCACTAGAAATACTCATTTCATCATCATCATCATCATCGATGAAATCATTAACATCAATTCGGGGAAGTGGCCCAAGATCAATTGATAAGGCATCGATCTCAATTGGAAGAACGTCATGTATCTCGACTTGTTGTATGAATTGGGTATGGTCGAAGATGAATCCTCTTGATAGGCCACGTCATCCTGATTTTCCTTTTCTGGAATATCCTATATATTTCGATTCTGAATCATCTGAGCTACTTTCCAACCCACACCCGCCTTAGGATCATCTAGATAATATACTGGTTTCGCCATAGTGGCAAGAATAAATGGATCATTCTCATACCATCGAGTGTTTGTGTTCACAGATATTAAGTCATAATCGAGTTTAATACTGTTGTTCCTATTCGGATCTGTATTAAACCAATGACACTTAAATAACACAACTTGAAAGCGATGCGAGTACAATACTTGATGTACACTCGTCAGCTTGCCGTAGAAATCTGCCCTGCCAGTCTCCAAGTTCTCTACACAAACCCGCTATTTTAAGTGCTCAAGATGTCATCTCGTTGTACAGTTAAAAACTTAACTCCATTCACATTACATCCGGAAAACGTTTCAACCCATTGAATGACACTCGCCAAACTCATTAACTCCTTATATAATGACGAATTATCATTAGTCAGCTTTTCCATTTGTTAAAAGACAATGTAATTAATATATTACAAAAAACATACAAACACATGAACGAATTTATCATTATTGTCAGTAATCACTTACATGTTCCTTAAACCATTTAGGAAACAATTCCCGATGCTTTTTCTGTACACGTTCCTTGTCCCATCCTAGATAGTCGTGATTCATTAGTTCCTCATGCTCAATGCGTAAGGAGTCAACTTCTTTGAAATTATTGAGTATGAATCAATGAGCCACCTCCATATTGTGTTTCGAGAATTCAACAGCTGGTTTAGGGGCTTCGCCAAATGGTCGTGTAATTTGAGAAAAGACAGAAAGTGTCTCATATTTTTACCACCGTCGTCGTTGCGTTGGGGCCGATTAAATGACATCTCAACACTACTGAGATACATTGCACAGTAGGTGATAGATTCATTTGCAATGTATGCCTCCGCTATGAAGCCTTCGGGGTGTGCTATGTTTCGGACGTACCTTTTATAATTACCCAACATTCTGCAAATATAATTACATAGTGAGAAAACTTTTATGAGTAACATAGAGTTAAACTTGGAGAATAGTAACAAAAAATTTTAGGAATTGTTACCTTTCTATTGGGTAAATCCACCGATAACTGACCGGCCCAGCAAGAATTGCCTCTTGCGGTAAATGTATCATCAAGTGAATCATTATATCGAAAAAGGCCGGTGGAAATATTTGTTCAAATTTGCATAAGATGTATACAATCTCATCTTTCAATTTTGACACGTCCGACACACGCAACGTCTTAGCGCATATATGCTGAAAGAACCTCGACAACCCAACAATCGGTTCAACCACATCTTCGGGCAAAAATTTTCGAATACCCACCGGAAGCAGCTGTTGCAATAAAACATGACAATCATGACTCTTCAAACCCAAAATTTTTCTAGAGTCGATTTTCACCTTTCGGGAGATATTGGCCGCGTATCCATTTGAAAATTTGACCTATGCAAAAAACTTTAAGAATTCTTTCTTATCCCCAGGCTTCACTGTATAAAATGGATGCTTCTTTATTATTTGGCATAAATTCAATTTAGACACATAACTATATATGCTATTTCAACGGGGTCCACGAACTTTCAAATATTTCAAATATACAACTGATTTATTATGTAAATTGAAAAATGAAATTCTGTCCATCAATTTATTGAGAGATCAGTTAAATGTCAGCTTGGCTTTTGCTAACGGGGATTAATTGGCAACGTGGCACCAACTCAGCATACATTTCCTGCCAAATGAGCAACACATGTCGACTTGACAAGAGCCCACACACCCATCACCTTTTTACCGCTCGTTGAACGCTCTCATGATCATTTAGTCTCCCAAAAACATCACGTTTTCCACCAAATTCGAATATAAATCTCTCACTTGTGTTCAACGAGCGAGAAAGAGATGATGAGTTTGTGGACCCGTGTCAGGGGGTTAGATGGACTCGTGTCGCTCATTTGGCGGGAAATGAGAGACACGGGTCCACCTAACCCCTTACACGGGCCCACAAACTCTCTCTTTCTCTCTCTATTATTATTAAATTGTGGGCATGTGTCGCTCATTTGGCGGGAAATGTTTGCTAAGATAGCGTCACATCACCAAGTAATCCCGGTTAGCAAAAGTCAAACTGTCATTTAACTGATCTCTCAACGAATCAATGGACATAAATTCATTTTTCAATTTAGATAATAAATCGGGTGTATATTTGAAATATTTTAAAGTTCATGGACCCCGTTGAAATAGCTTATATAGTTGTGTCTAAATTGAATTTATGCCTTATTATTTTTTCACCTTTCTTCGTTAACTACAAATGTTTCTTGATGCCCATTTCATGCAAATCTTGTCGAGCCTTAATTGTGTCCTTTGATTTTCCCTCAATGCCCAAAATTGTTTCCACCAAACTTTCGCACACGTTCTTCTCAATATGCATTACATCGAGATTGTGCCTGATTTTCTACTTGGACCAGTACTCCAACTCGAAGAATATCGACTTGTTTGTCCAATTTAGATGTGCAGGTGACCTTGACATATTTCGTTCTTTGTTAAAGGGATGTTTACCAATCCGACCAAATTCTAAGTTATTCAACGACCTCAAGGTGTCATCACCAGATAATTCTTTAGGTTTCACGCCCATCTCCTTTTTTCCGTTAAAGGCCTCCTTATTGTCACGCCATTTATGATCCCCCGGCAACCATTTTCGGTAGCCCATATAACATACTTTACCATTGTGCCAAGCGGAAGTTATATCATTATTACAAGTAGGACATGCCATATAACCCTTGGTGCTCCAGCCTGATAGATTCTCATAAGCTGGGAAATCATTTATTGTCTACATGATTGCTGCATGCAAGGAAAACATTGTTCCGGTGGACTTATCATATGTCGGCACACCATTTTGCCACAATTTTTTCAGCTCATTAATCAACGGCCGCAAATATATATCGATATCCTTGTCAGGAGATTGCGGTCTCGGAATTTAGCGTCATAATTGTGAATTCTTTTTTCATGCATTTCCAAGGAGGCAAATTATAAGGAACCACGACCACTGACCAAGTGCTGTGAGATGTGCTCATATTCCCGAATGGATTAAATCCATTAGTAGCAAGTCCTAATCTGACGTTTCGTGGATCCGTTGCAAAATCCGAATATATCTTGTCAAATTATTTCCATGCGCTTCCGTCTGCAGGATGTCTCATCACATCGTCTTCAACCCGTTTATCTTTGTGCCATCTCATGTCACTTGCAGTATGTGTCGACATGTACAATCGTTGCAATCTTGGCTTAAGTGGGAAATAACGCAACACCTTTTGCGGAATCTATTTCTTTCTCTACAGACTTGTTCTTATATCTCGGCTCATTGCACACAGAGCATTTATCATTCCTTTGGTGTTCTTTGTAAAACAATACACAATCATTCTTGCATGCATGAATTTTTTCATATCCCAAACCGAGATCTTTCAACACCTTATTCGCCTAATAATGGGTTTCAGGTATATGATTGTTCTTTGGAAGCATTCATTTCAAAATCTCCATCAACTGATCATAACTTCGATTCGAATGTTAATTAAGTACTTTCCAATGCATTAACTCCACAACAGCAGTTAGCACTGAGAACTCTTCACAACCAGAGTACAATTCCCGCTGAGCTTGATTCAACAATCTCCCATACTTATCAAACTTTTCTTTTTGGACTTCAGGCAACCCATCATCTTCATCCATATTATCGCTCTCTGTATCATCCTAATTGACTTCGTGATCAAGCGATGCATATAGATAAGCATCGTTTATTATGCTCATCACTTGGTCATTATCATCACCAACAGATTCAGTAAGCTGCAGAATTGTTCGAGCATCCGAGGAGGTCGAAGCATAAACTCTCGGTTCACCATGATAATACCATGTCGTATAGTTGTGTGACATTCCATATTTCACCAAATGAATTCTGACATCACGGACTGTCTTCCATAAAGTGTTGTTACAATTCTGGCACGGACACTTTATATTATTCTGAGCATTGACATGTTCCTGTGCAACTTGGATAATTGACTCGATCCCATATAAATATTTATCACTAACACGATTCGTATTACGTATCCATTGTCGGTCCATGATGCATATTTCCATATTACACGACAATTAGAAAAGATTCGTCACCCTTCTTCGTCTCCTTATGCCTCCGGTAAGGGCCCTATCTCATTCGAGAATGCACATATGTGTCATGGTTGTTGGCTCTCACGACGTAGTTTCGATCTGAGAAAATTTCGGCAGCATCTCCCTATGGTTCTCCAAGTGCTCGACGTAGATATTTAAAACAAATATCTAGTATACACTCGAAGAACACATAGGGAGATGTTGCCGAAATTTTCTCAGATCGAAACCACATCACATGAACCGCTAACCACAACACATAATTGTGCACTCTCAAACTGTCCATGGGTAATTTGGACAATTCAAGAATCATATTGGAGCGCAGTCATGCCCAGCGTCCATGCGCGCATCCAACAGACTCTTGAACGGGTCTAAGGTGAATTTAAGTTGAGTGTACAAGGTTATCCACTAATAACTTCGCACGACTAGTTGAATGTATAAAGTTATCAACTGATAACTTTGCACAGGCACTTCGTGCCACATGACCTAACCCAGTACTCGAGGAGTGCTGGACTACGTCATCGGGAATTTTGCAATTACAACTAAATTAAATGTAACATACAAATTAAACTATAATTAATATAACAATATACATACAAGCATACAAACAAACTAATAAATTTTAGCATTTAAAAACATACAAACTAACTAATCAATTTTATAATTAATTTTAACATACAAACTAATTCACTAAAAAAGTTTAATACAATTATATATGAAACATTAAATACTAAATCATACAAAAGCTTAACTAAAAGATAGATTAAACACATACCTCACCAAAAATGCAATTATCCTTCACAAAAATGCAACACTATCCTTCCTTCACAAAAAAAAAAAAAAAATCTTTGTCAAATATTAGCCCAAACTCAATCTAAATTCAGATTTCACAACCAAACCACTAAATTAAAAAAATCCACAACATAAATTAATTACCACAAAAAATTAGAAATTCCACAACAAATTTATTCAAAATCCACAACAAGTGCAAATTGCCCAATCCTACAAATGCAAAATCCACAATATTAGGAAAAAAAACAGAAAATAACAATCAATAATTAAAATAACAGAAATTGACAAAAATTGAAAAAAAAACAAAAACTTTACCGTGGGGGGGGGGGGGTTTTCGGTGAGCTGGGAGGGTGGGGGGGATGAGTTTCGGTGTACTGGGGGGTGGGTTTCGGTGGAGGGTGTGTTTTCGGTGGGGGGGGGTGGGTTTTCGATGCAGGGGATGAGTTTCGGTGGGGGGGTGGGTTTTTAGTGGAGGGGGTGGGTTTCGGGGGGGTGGGTGGAGGTGGAGGTGGAGGGGGAGGGGGTGGGGGTGGTTAGAGGTGGGGGTGGGTTTTCGGGATGAGGAAGGAGGGATGAGGGAGGAAGGAGGAGGGAGGAGGAGCGCGCAGTCGAGAGGAGGAAGGAGCGAGAGTTGAGAGAGTTGAGAGAGATGAGTGACAGTGAAACCCAGCAATCTGAGTATACAAATTAAAAGACTTTGGGCGACAAACAGGATTCCGTCGCCCAAAGAACCTTTAGGCGAGAAATACATGATTTCGTCGCCCAAATGGCATTTGGGCGACGGAATCATGTTTGTCACTCAAAGTCGTTGACTTTAGGGTGCCGTTTCATCCCGCCAAAATTGTAGACTTTTGGCGACGATTAGTTCATCGCCCAAAGGTATATTTCGTCGCCTAAACACAATTTTATATATGAACCATGGTCGTTCATACGTTCGAGCTCCGATACCAAACTTCTACATCTCCAATTAACCTAATTTTTTGAAGGAATGATCTTTGAGTGGGAAACTAATAAATGAACGGTTCAGATCGTTGAAAACACGATCGAGATATGAGGTTCTACATATAAATGAATGGATTTTACACTTAAATAATAAAATTCTATTAACTATTTCGTTCAAACCTTGTCGATTCAATAATTGTGAAGACCATAACGTGATTACATCAATCACAGTCGTTCATCATCTATGTTCATACTCATAGATCATTCCTGCAAAAAATCGGCTCAATCAGAGTTCATCTAGCCATTCGATTATCATTATAAAAACCATGATCCTTCATACACACTAAATGCTAAACCTAACTTCTACTTCTCCGATTGAGATAATTTTTTGTATGAATGATCTTTGAGTGGGGGACTAGCCAATGATCGGTTCGGATCATTAAAAACATAATAGAAATATGAGCTTCTACATATAAATACACTTGAAGAGTATAATTCTATTAACTTTTTCGTTGAAACTTTGGCGATTCAACAATTTGTGAAGACTACAATGTGATTTCAACGATCGGAACCGTTCATTTTATTCGTTTATACTGGAAGATCATCCTTGCAAAAAATCGGCCAAATTGGAATTCATCTCCTCCCTCGATTGGTATTAGAAAATTCACGATCGTTCATAAGTTCAAGCACCGTTACCTAACTTCTACATCTCCGATTGAGCTAATTTTTTGCAGGGATGATTCTTGAGTGGGGAATTAAAAATTGAATGGTTCGGATCTTTGGAAATACGATCGTATCGTATGCTATTACATATATAAAATTGTAAACAAAAAAGTATTGGAACTTTGGACGAGGAACTTAAAATTTTGTCGCCCAAATTGACCTTTGGCGAAGAAACGTTAAATTCGTCGCCAAAGTCACTTTGGGCGATGAAATGTTAAGTTCCTCGCCCAAATCATTATTACAAAACGATCATTCCTACATTCGAGCTTCGATACCAAACTTTTGCATCTCCAATTGACCTAATTTTCTGTAAAAATAATCTTTGAGTGAGAAACTAATAAATGAACTATAGACATATGAGGTTGTACATATAAATGAACGGTTTTTACACTTGAAGAATAAAATTCTATTAACTCTTTCATTAAAACCTTGTAGCTTCAATAATTGTGAAGACCACAACGTGATTATCACGATCAGAGCCATTCATCATATACGTTCATACTCAAAGATCAACCCTGGAAAAAATCGGCTCAATCGGAGTTCATCTACTCGTTCTATTATTATTATTATAAGAATCATAATCGTTTATACACCCTAAACGCCAAACCTAACTTCTACATCTCCAATTGAGATAATTTTTTGCATGGATGATTTTTGAGTGAGGCACTAAGAAATGATCAGTTCAAATCGTTAAAAACACAATAGAATAGTGATCTTCTACATACAAATACACTTGAAGAGTATAATTCTATAGCTTTTTCGTTGAAACTTTGTCGATTCAACAATTGTGAAGACTACAATGTGATTTCAACCATCTGAGCCGTTCATTTTATTCGTTTATACTCAAAGATCATCCTTGCAAAAAATCGGCTAAATCGGAATTCATCTACTCGATCGATTAGTATTAGCAAATTCTTGATCGTTCATACATTCGAGCACCGTTACGTAACTTTTACATCTACAATTGAGCTAATTTTTTGCAATGCTGATCTTTGAATGAGGAATTTAAAATTGAACGGTTCGGATCGTTACAAACACGATCGCATTGTATGAATAACCTACATATAATTGTACAAAAAAAAAAAAAAAAGGCAATTAGACTTTGGGCGAGGAACATACAAAATCCTCGCCCACAGCCATTTTGGGCGACGAAACATGTTGTCGCCCAAAGTAATTTACTTTGGGCGAGGAATATGCATATTCTTCGCCCAAAATACTTTAGGCGAGGAACATACAAATTCCTCGCCCAAAGCCATTTTGGGCGACGAAACATGCTGTCACCCAAAGTCACTTGGGGCGAGGACCATGTATATTCCTCGCCCAAAGTACTTTGGATGAGGAACATGTATATTCCTCGCCCAAAGTGACTTTGGGCGACAAAATATGTTGTCGCCCAAAGTTACTTTGGGCGAGGAACACCCACATTCCTCGCCCAATTTATTTGTCAACCACCATTTTGGCGCGTGAGTTTAGGCGACGAAATGATGTCGTCGCCCAAACCTGTATGAAATTAGGCGACAAATAGAGGTTAGTCTCCCAAAGTTTCATCGCCCAAATATGTTTTTTTTGTAGTGTGTGGCATAAGATTTATTGAAATATATTTAATTTACTATGGCATAAGATTTAGTGAAATACATTTGATTTACTATGGCATAAGATTTAGTGAAATTTGTTAGTGAAATATGTTTAATTTACAATGACATGCGTCGTAGCTTGGGAATGTAGAATTTAGGTTAATTAATTGGGTAATGTAGGGAGCTCAAGAGAGATGTATGTGTTCCATGTCTAAACATACATGATGAGCTATTCAGTTGTCATGACTTGGCACAACTATTGTATGGGGTAGATGAAAGCTCATATAATTAATTATGAACTTGCTAGGTCCTCTTTCTGGATGTAGATGGACTCTCATCTAATTATCACCGATGTTTATTATATATTTTTGCATATCATATACTCATTATGAAAGAAATAGTTTATGCATTTTACTTGTTTAATATATGAATTGATGATTGATTCTATATTTCTTAGAGTTTTACTAAAAAATTATGTATTTTTATTGACTTACACCGATATTTTCCTATATCGATATATCCGTAAATTTGAGTACTGATATCTAAGATATCTCCGATATTTTCAACCTTGCTTATACTTAATTGATGTCAATAAACATCCAATACCACGTTCAAGGTAGGCAGAGGCAGTCATATGAAAGACTAAAATGAGGCAACCTGGCCATAAGTATCTACTTTTCTAGCCAAAAAGTGAAAAATATATACTTCAATTAAGTCCAGCTCTATAACCCAAACATAAAAAATTCCAGCTCTATATGTTGGTGTGAGTCAACCCATGTGATTATTGTGTAATTATTAGAATCAATTAGGTGATTTATTAATTCCTGTATTTTAGTTATAGGCCCTTGTATATAAACCACACTTTGTGGTCTTAATCAATTAAGCAAGAATATATTTGAAAACCCTAAAACATTCTTTGTTCATGGTATCAGAGCCGACCTTAGCCACCTCTCTTCTTCCATAGGTACTAAGGGTTGGTCATGGTGTTTTTGAATGGTTTAAGGGTCTAACTTGATTAGTGTCTTGCCGAAATCAATTACTCACCATTCTTCGAACGTGGATTGATCAAGACAGAAACGAAACGCGTTCTCTTTCTGCTGCAACGTACGTGTCTCTTCCTTGATCGATTGTGTTGAGTTCTCTGTGGTGTGCAACCGGCTGAGGGGTTCTGTTCAGATTGGGCGTGACTGGTCGACTGGCGGCGGCGGTGCATGCGACTCGTTTGACTGGGTGACGGGCGTGTGTCTTGCTCTGTGATACGCAACTGGCAGCAACGACCAGAGGAGATCTCTGACCGTGCGACGACTGGCGGTGCGCAGTGCGACGCCCCTGGCAGCGCCCTCTGTGCGAAACGACTGACTGCGACGATCGGCGGTGCGCAATGCACGCCCCTGGCAGCGCCCTCTGTGCGAAGCAACTGATCGCGACGCTCCTGGAAGCGCCCACTCGGCTCTATGCGAAGTGACTGACCGCGACGGCTGTAGCTGTTGTTGCTGGCGACGATCGAAGCGACGACCGGCGGCGAGCGCGGCGGCTCTGTGCGACAGTCTTGGCAGCGCCCAATCACTTGTGTGACATCCTGTGAGACAACAGCGTGTGCCCCTGCTGTGTGTGCAAATTGCTGTGCACATCTACTGTGCACATCTTGGTTTCCTGCTGTGACAACAGCGTGTGCCCCTACTGCGTGTGCAAATTGCTGTGTACATCTACTGTGCACATCTTGGTTTCCTGCTGTGTTGTTGCTTCCTACTATTCGAATATGACCAACAACATGATTAATCCGAAGGTTGATAACTCCGGTTCCAGGGTGAACTCTGTTAGTTCCTTCAACTTTGTTGCCAAGTCAGGTATCTCTAACTCTGCTTTGAGTACTTCTGCTTGTACTGGTAATGGTGCATGGATAATTGATACAGGTGCTACGGATCATATGACTTCTGATCGTTATGTTTTTAGTCATTTTTCATCTGTCTGTCCTAAACCATTTATTGTTAATGCCAATGGTGTGTCATCTCCTGTTCTAGGGGGCGGCACGGTATCCTTTTCGTCTGATTTGTCTTTACATAATGTGCTGTTTGTTCCTTCCTTAAATTGTAACTTTATTTCTGTTAGTCAACTAACCAAAACTCATAATTGTGTGGCCACATTCTTTCCTACTCATTGTGTTTTCCAGGATATTCATACCAAGGAGAAGATTGGCAGTGGTAGAAAGAGTGGTGGATTGTACTATCTGGATAGTGGGGTTTCCGCTTCGGATGGTCGTGGCATTGTGAGTCTAGTTAGTAATGGTTCCTCCGAAAATAAGAAGAAGATTTGGTTGTGGCATCGCCGACTTGGTCATTCGTCCTTTAGTTATCTCCGGCGCTTATTTCCCTCTTTATTTCTTGGATTGAACATTTCCAATTTTAATTGTGAAGTTTGTGTGTTGGCCAAAAGCCATCGTTCAGTGTTTCCTTCTAGTGCTACACGTATGGATGTTCCTTTTGCTTTTGTCCACTCTTATGTTTGGGGTCCGGCCCCGTGTGGTACACATAAAGGAATGAAATGGTTTGTGACATTTATTGATGATTGTACTAGAATGACTTGGGTTTATCTTCTGAAACATAAAAGTGATGTGTGTGCTGTTTTTCGCCTTTTTCATCATATGGTCCTCACCCAGTTTGCCTGTCCTATTAAAGTTTTGCGCTCTGATAATGGCGGGGAGTTTGTTAATACAGAGTTGACTCAGTATTTTGCTTCTGCGGGGATCCTTCATCAGACTTCTTGCGCTCATTCTCCAAAACAGAATGGGGTTGCTGAACGTAAAAATCGACATTTATTGGAAGTCACTCGGTCCCTTCTTCTGGGGGGTCACGTGCCATCTCTGTTCTGAGGTGATGCCATGAGTTCTGCCGTTTATCTGATTAATCGAACCCCATCTAGTGTCCTTGACTTTCGGCGACCTCTGGATGTTCTCTCGGATTTTGTCTCTCTTCCAGGTATCCTTCATTTGGAACCCAGGGTTTTTGGGTGTGTTGTTTTTGTGCATTTACATTCTCATCAGCGATCCAAGCTCGCATCTCAGGCCTTAGAGTGTGTATTTGTTGGTTATGGTCCATCTCAGAAGGGGTATCGGTGCTATCATCCCTCTACTCAGCGCTTCTATGTTTCTATGGATGTCACTTTTCATGAACATCAACTTTTTTATTCTCCACGTCCACTGGATTCTACCCTTCAGGGGGAGGTTTCTAGTGAAGTGCAGAACAGTGAAGTGCAGAATCGAGATGATATGTTGTTCTTTGATCAGTTTGGTTATGAGAGTAGTAGTGAGGAAGGGTCAGAACAGACTACTGATCACCCATTGTCTGAGTCTGTGGATGAGACTGAGACTGCGGGAATTACTGCGGATGATACTGAAGATGCGGAAATTACTGAAGATGATACTGAGGATATGGTAGGACAAGAACCCACTAATTCTGAGCCTGAGGAATCACCACTCCATGATAGTACCGCCATCTCTCCTACTCCATTGAATCAATCTTCTTCGTCCATTGAGGTAACCGACAATACTCTTGATTCACATTCTGGTTCAGATCTTATTTCTAATGCTTCTAAATTTACACTTCCTCCTCGGTCTAACCGAGGACAACCACCAGCCAAATATGAGCCAGATCCAAATGGCAAAGTTAGGTACTCAATTAATAATCATGTGTCGTCTGTTAGGCTTTCAAAGTCATATGAATCGTATGTTCTGCAATTATCTTCTGTTTTTATTCCTAATAGATTGCAGGATGCTCTTACAGATTCTAGATGGACCAATGCTATGGCTGAAGAAATGGCGGCATTACAGAAGAATTCAACCTGAGAGTTGGTTTCTCTACCTAAGGGGAAGAAGACAGTTGGATGCAGATGGGTGTTTGCAGTCAAACACAAAGCTGATGGGTAAGTTGAAAGGTATAAGGCAAGGTTGGTAGCGAAGGGTTATACACAGTCCTATGGCATAGACTACTTGGAGACGTTTGCTCAAGTGGCCAAGTTAAACACAGTACGAGTTCTGTTGTCGTTGGCTGCTAACAAAGATTGGCCACTCCTTCAGTTTGATGTAAAGAATGCTTTTCTCCATGGTGATTTGACTGAAGAAGTATACATGGATCCTCCTCCGGGTATACCAGAGTTTGATAATACAAGATTAGTATGTAGACTGAGAAAGTCTTTATATGGTCTTAAACAATCTCCGAGAGCCTGGTTTGGGAGATTCACCCGTGCAATGAAGAACTATGGTTATCGGCAGAGTAATTTTGATCATACGTTGTTCCTAGAGAAAAGAGGGAAGAAGATTACTGCTCTTATCATTTACGTTGATGATATGGTTCTGACCGGAGATGATTACGAGGAAATTTCTAATTTGCAGAGGTATTTGTTTAGAGAGTTTGAAATGAAATAGCTGGGGGACTTGAAGTTCTTTCTTGGGATAGAAGTTGCTCGGTCTAAACATGGCATATTCCTATCTCAAAGGAAATATGTTTTAGACTTGTTGTCTGAAACTGGTATGCTTGGGTGTAAGCCAGCTGTCACTCCTATGGAACAAAACCATAGACTTTTTGAGTGTTTGGGGGCCTTACCTGCAGATAAGGGGCGATATCAGAGACTTGTTGGAAGATTGATATATTTGTCTCACACTAGACCCGACATTGCTTATGCGGTTAGTGTAGTAAGCCAGTTTATGCATGCCCTGTGTAAACCCCATATGGATGCTGTGAAGCGAATTTTGCAGTATTTAAAATCTGCACCTGGTAAAGGATTTTTGTTTGCTAATCATGGTCATGTGAATGTTGAAGGTTTTTCTGATGCAGACTGGGGTGGTTCAGCAGATGATAGAAGGTCTACCTCGGGCTACTTTACCTTTGTAGGAGGAAATTTGGTGACCTGGAGGAGTAAGAAGCAATCGGTTGTATCTAGATCAAGTGCAGAGGCTGAATACAGAGGTATGGCACTTGGAGTAGTCGAACTTTTATGGTTGAGGCATTTATTGACTGATTTAGGGTGTCCACCTACCAAACCTATGGATTTGTTTTGTGATAACAAATCTGCTATTGATATAGCACATAATCCTATTCAGCATGACAGAACAAAACACATTGAGATTGATCGACACTTCATTAAGGAGAAACTTGAAGCTAAGATTATTAACTTTCCATTTGTGAAGTCAGAAGATCAGCTTGCAGATGTGTTGACCAAGGCCGTAGCAAATAGGGTATTTTTGGACTCACTAGACAAGTTGGGCATGTGCGATATATATGCACCAACTTGAGGGGAAGTGTTGGTGTGAGTCAACCCATGTGATTATTGTGTAATTATTAGAATCAATTAGGTGATTTATTAATTCCTGTATTTTAGTTATGGGCCCTTGTATATAAACCACACTTTGTGGTCTTAATCAATTAAGCAAGAATATATTTGAAAACCCTAAAACATTCTTTGTTCACTATATTTCGATCAAAAGTCCAACTCTATATTTATATGAGACATGAAAAGTAAAATTATGTTTACTTAATTGATATCCTAAATAAAATTCCCCAACCCAATTGGTCAAAAGGGCTAAATTTGTAGGATTAAGGGGTCTACACTCTACAGAGTCATTCTCTCTTGACATGCATTAATTGTGAATCGAAACTCTCTTTTACAACCATGATTGAGAATTGCACAGAAAGCCAGCCAATAATGTGATGTTCTTTCATAAATTTGATCTAAATAAAATGTGATTTTGAACTGAATTTCAAATAAATTATAATTAACAACTATTAACCTGAAATTGAGTTAAAAATCGTAAATATTATTACAAAGTAGAATCGGATCCAAATTACATGACCATAAACTATAGTAGAACGAGAATGATATGTACCTACCATATAAAAAATTTTATTCTTTATTGATAGAATGAAAAGAAGACTGACAAACAATAATTCCAAATATTAATTACTTCATGGAGACATGGTTTCAACTGCAATTAAGCTCCCACTGTCCTTGAAATAGTTTTAAAGGACGTACTAGCTATAGGACTTGGGAGACCTTATTTAATTTATATGAAATACGACAAGTTGAAATTTTAGGGTCATATAGGCACAGGTTCGACAAGTACAGAAGCCATAGAATCCTTGAGCACATTTATGTTGGTAGTGTAGCCATCTCCATGCTTGTATACAACATCACTGGCACGCACAAGATTGAGAATTCGTATTAGCAGGGGCATGGGGACAGCAGTAGGTTGGAGGCACGCTTCGTTTATGTCCTTCCATGCATTATTCACTTGTTTACGAAGTTCGATTATTGCTTCTTCTTCTGAGGCACCATATTGTTTCATGTAGCAGTCCACAACTGAGGCAACATGTCCCCTCTCTTTCTCATGCTACATGAACGTACATCATAATTAATGTCATCATAAATTAATTACTAGTGCTATATATATATATATATATATATACAATCCTTCTCTAGAGAGGATGTCCGCATTTTTCAAAATTTGCGGAAATCGACATAGTGCCGACATGGGGTAGACAGTGTATCAACACGAAATTTCAAAACTTGCTGTAGCACATCAGAACTTGCTACAGCATATCATATGTGTTGACACACTATCTACCCCATGTCAATAATGTGTCGACATCCGTAAATTTTGAAAAATGCAGACATTTTCTCTAGAGAAAAATTCTATATATGTATATACACTTGTTATTATTATAAGTAGCTAGGTACATACCTTGCGGGACACTATGTCATTCTCGAGTCTGGCAATTGTTGCTGCAGCCTTTACAGCCTGGGGGTAACTTAACAACCATTCAAAGGAGTCTTTTGTAACAACATCTCCCATTCCAACAAAGGATATGGATGTTAGCAATTCGTAGCCAGAGGTCCGAAGCGATATGGGCATATATTCATCTAGTGTTGGTATGTGTTTCTTGTGGAACCATTTTGCTTCATGGAAGTAACCTCTAACTTGTTCTTTCATCTATTTGAGACCCCAACCCAAATTAATAATATATTTTGATCAGTAATTAATTTTAGGCTTAAATATTGATGACAAATTAAGAATGGAAGTAGATTCTGAATTTGGGGCTTACTTCTTCTATGGCATAATGGTTGCGATATAATTTTCCTTCATTGGAAAGCTTTTCTTCGATTTCATTATACACATCCAACAGTGTCAGATAACATACTTTCATATACTCTGGCAGTTGATCCATGGCAGAGATGTCCCACCTAGATCATCAAAATTAATAAGCTAGACTATATATATAATCTCAAATGAGTCAAATCAGTTAACTAAACCTACCGTCTGTTGCAATAAGCTAGCTGACTTCAATTAAAAATTAAGGATTATTAATGATCAATATATATATATATATGAATTGTTGCCACCTAAGTTGGGAATCAAAATTTGAGAAAAGTAATTGAGGCAATAAACGTATTCCTATATATATAGAATATAAGAGGCCGGCCAAGTGTTTAAACCTCTCCACAGCATCAGTAAAGAGCTCTAGATCCTCAGGTGTGCCATAAACATCATAAATGTCATCAATAATGGATGCCAGAGCACAAACTTTGCTTAATATAATCCTGCCGAAGGAGTATTCGGGCTGAAAGTAGACTGCCAAAGGCCAACAGAAGTAGAGCTCAACCACTCTGTCTCTTACAAAAGGTAGCTTGTTTCCAACGTCCAAGTCATTCCACCACCTGATCAATTGGATAATTATTTAGTGGAATTAGGATTTGCTTCAGTTTTCAGTAGCACGGTAAGAACTTGATCAGAGATCTAATTACAAATTTGAGTGTGATAGGGTTTAGTAAGTCACCTTGTAATAGTAACTAGTTCCTTTTTATGGAGTTGCTGGAGCAGGTTGAAATCTAACTTTGCAAATGTTAGGAGAGTTTCGTCATGTGAATCGCGCTCCTGGTAGAGAGACAAGTAGTACCTTGCTTCAATCCTTGGCATGCCCTTTCGTAATGACTGATATAAGGCATGACTCACTTGTTTCGAAAGTGGGGGGCTTAAACGGTTTGATGCCGACTCAAGATGAGTGGTGGTGAAGGTTAGTGCCTCTTCTAGTATATCCTCTCCGTGGATCATAAAATGTGTTGCTTCATACAAGCTTAACAATCCAACCACATCATTTATAAGTGATTCCTTAAATTTTTCATCATTGTCCTTGAAGTTGTTGAATATGTCTGCAAGATCCGCCAATGCATTAATTACAGCATCATATATGATCATGAGCAAAATTACCGTACTGAAAGAAAGCAGTTATAAAAGATATTATGAATGTCGAGGAGAGGAGGACTTACCGCATGGAATGTTATAACCTTGTTGTCTAAGCAATCGAAAACGAAGAGCGACAGTGTAAAGGTCACCATCATCACAGACTTCATAATAATTCTTGTGAATTTGCTGCAAAATTTCATCTATCTCATTTGGAAAATGATAAGACACCCCTAAACGCTGAATGTCATCAATCAAGTCCAACTTTTGTGAAACATTTTGAACTGGAGCCATTATCTTCCTCTTCACTTCTTTCTTCAGTTCTTGGACTCGTTGCTCCATTTTAGTATTTGTTTCCTGTTAAGACAAATTGGTAAAAAGACAATAAAATTAGTAAAAAAATGACCAAATTTGCTCCCCTAACTGAACAATCTTTAAGAGCCTAGCTTGGATGCCTTAAAAAGAAAAAATGAAAAAGAGTGACTTCTTTATATGGTGCAAATTTAAACAATTCAAAATTAATCTATTATGAATGACTAATTAACTTTAAGAAATTAATTAGTATGACTTACCACGGAAGCATTTGACAGAAAATGGTCAGCCCAAATGCTGGAAGGAAAATTAGCTGAAAGTCGATTAACATCAGGAGTAGTATTGGCAATATTTGTGGTTTGAGCTTGAGATGCTGAAACTTGATCATGAGAAGACATTTTGTTACAAAGATTGAAATGAAACTTGAGGTTTGAGGCTTTCAGAATAATTGATATGCTGAAACTTGGGGCACTTGAAAGTTAGGCTAGCTGGAGTGAGTGAGTCGAATAGCAATGCTTGCTAGCTATTTATAGAAAAATATGTAGCTACGTACTGTAGTGAAAGCAACTTGTACCTAAATGTGTAGAGCGGACCGAATGATGAGTACTACGAAGTAGCAGCTACGTACACCGAACAAAAAACGTTTCTTTCTAGACAAAAAATAAAAGGCTCAATGATATTTTTGGTCCTATTTTTTTAAAGTAATAATTTCAGTCATTAATTTTCAAATTGATTGCAATTGGAGTCAAATTGTTAGTCTCCTTTGAAAAATTCAAAGAACGAAATTTTGGGCCTACGCGCGTAAGACGGTAGGTGTCAAAATATATTCAACATAGGGCTGCCCTTTGGTTTGGTTTTTACCGAACCGATCGACTACTGACCGAATTTTTTTGGTTTGGTATACCGATTTTCACAATTCGAAATTCGGAAATCCAAAACCGAAAATATCCGAAACAAGTTGGTTTGGTTTTGGTAAAAACCAAAAAAAGTTGGTAAACCGACCGATTACCGAAAATTATTAGCGAAAACAACGGAATCGATTATTACCAAAAAAACTAAAATATATACCAAAAACTGAAACAATTACGGAAATTTAGTTATATATGCTTATATAATACTATTATGTTAGTGGTACAATAAATATTAAACTACTAATATCTTAAACAACTATAAAAAAATATAATTGTATAATATTATCATATTAATATTATCAAAAGTGTGAGTTAAGATATAGAGTCATTCTCTAATAAAGTAAATGTTATTATTTTTTATAGAAAATTAGGATTAAATACCAAATATCAATAGTTTTTTAATAAAGCAGAATGACACTAATTTTTTTTAGTTTAGGTACTAACCTAGAGTAAAACATTTTGGATTAGGTCACAAATTAGTTTGTTATACAGTTGTGACTGTCGAACAGTTACAGTTATAATTGTCAAACAGTCACAGTTGTGACTATTTAAAATTTATAAAAAATCAAAATTTTTAAAGGTTTCATACTTTTGATTTAGGTTTGGGGGATGAAGTTCTATAACCCAAAGACTAAATATTAAAGTTTAAGCCTTGCAAATATTGAAAAAAAATAAATCAATAAAAAAGTTATGACTATTAGACAATCACAGTTTAATATAACCATATTTTTTAAAGTTGGTACCTAAACTGAAATTTAGTACCTAAAGTAAAATGACATAAATGTTTTAGTAGTTGAAATGAAAAAACATTATAATTTGGTAACTAAAGTCAATGGACCTTTATTTTTAGGAAAATAAAAATCTCATCTTTAGGTAAGTAATGCATATATATATATACACTCATATTTATCGGTATATATACATACAAAATTAATAGGATATGTACTAATACATATTATTAAACTAATTATACTAGTATATATTATTACTAGGGTAAAATACTAGTACTATACTAAACTACCAATAATACTCGTGCAAATATATATTCATCAAACGTTATATTTTATACATCATATTTGATTAAATTTTAATTTATATTGGTATATAATAATTAATATTATTATAATTAAACTGAAAATAAACCGAAGATATACCGAAGTAAATCGAAAATGAACCGAAAATATCCGATACCAAAATTACCGAAATCGAACCGAAAACTGAAATTTACCAAAAATTACCGAACCAAAAAATATTGAAACCGAAAAATACCGAAATCGAAAAATACCGAATTTTTTGGTTTTGGTTTGGTAAGCCCCAATACCAATCTGAACCGACCGATTGGCAACCCTAATATTTCAACATGCAAACATTCCACCCTATACAGCACATAGGTGTCAAAATTTCCATGGAATAGTCTCTCCCAAACTTTTATTTGTTTTGTCTCGACTCCCAAAATATATAAAACATGCAAACATTCCACCGGCCGACAGTAGGTGTCAAAAGGTTCCAAATTTTAATTCACTACTAGGCTATATTTCGATAGTTTCGTCAATTTTTTCCAATTTTTCGATAATTTCTCTTCAATTTCACAATATCAGAAAAAGTATTAGACAAATTGGAAGCAATGAGAGTCGAACCGCTTCCTTCCCAGCAAGCTGCAAGCTGTTTTTGTTATATTTCTCATGTATTATATATTTATAACATCCTGATGTGATTTTCACATTTTTCACATTTAACTAAGGCCCCGTTTGATATTGTTGTGGAAGGTCTTAAAAGTGCTTTCATTGAAAATTTTCTTGATAAAAGTGTTTGGTAAAGTAAATTGTAACCGCTTATTTTAAAAGTGAGGGTGAAAAAGGGAAGTGGAATTTCACCACGAAAGGTAAGGAAGAACTGTGGTTCAACTCCACAACGTGGTTACAGCAGCACCACAAGCCAATCAACCAACAAATTAATAGATACGCTTCACAGAAAGAAAAGATAGAATCCAGCTTTTGTTATCAGGAGTGCAGGTTCCCAATATCGCTCCGGTTGGAATTAGAGAAACTAAGTTCGGCAGCAATAGTTTTCGAAAGTTGTTTTCCAAGGTAGGTTCTATTTTAATGGCTCAATTAAGTCCAAAGGTCCCCGCGGATAGACTGAAGAAAGTCTTTCTAGCCAACAGAAGCAGCCATTGGAACGGAAGTTACTAGGAGGGGACCCTATGCATCTGCCAACCTCTATCAAGAAAGAAGGGAAAACACCTTTTGTTGCAATAGAGTTGCATGAGCTTATGAGTCAAATTGAAATTACGTCCAATAAAGTAGGAATAATTTCTAAGTGAAACCATGCTCTTTATTAGGGGTGGGCGTTTAATCAGGGAACCGGGTGCACCGAACCAAACCGGGGGGAAAAAAATCGTAGAAAACCGCTTTGACCAAAACTGGTCAACACCGGGACCAAACTGGACCGGACCGGACCGGTCCAATCCAATTCCGGTTCCAGTTTTGCACTTCACAGAACTAGACTGGACTGGACCGGATAATTAATATATATTTTTAATTTTTATACATATGTAATATTTATACAATTTTTATACACTTTTTAAACATTTTTACACACATTTTACACAATAAAATTAATATTAACCTATCTATATTTTAGACCCTAAAATATATTTTATATAACCCTATGGCCTATATTATATATATAATAATGTTTTAGTATATAATTTTAGTTGTATCTTTTATAATAAAATTAGTATATTCTTTATACTCTATAATCTATACACTAAATCCTATATCCTTAAATTTCACCACGAAAGGTAATTAAGGAAGAACTGTGGTTCAACTCCGCAACGTGGTTAAAGCAGCACCACAAGCCAATCAACCAACAAATAGATACGCTTCATAGAAAGAAGAGATAGAATCTAGCTTTTGTTATCAGGAGTGCAAGTTCCCAACATCTCTCCGGTTGGAATTAGAGAAACTAAGTTCGGCAGCAATAGTTTTCGAAAGTTGTTTTCCGAGGTACGTTTTATTTTAATGGCTCAATTAAGTCCAAAGGTCCCCGCGGATAGACTAAAGAAAGTCTTTCTAGCCAACAGAAGCAGCCAATAATTAAAATGGTTCCCCATTTTGAAAAACAATGTTTGTTTTGCTCTACATTGTGCCCGTTTTCTATGAGAAGTTTGAAAACAAGATCGATCCACTTCCAGAGAAGGCAGCTATTGAGATAAAAAAGATCTCTCCTCCTCTCACAAAGCTCGTTAGAGCTATAAATTAAACTTGGCTTTTCCTTTGCAATCAAAACCCAATCTTGGGGACTTGCCTCAGCCGGTCACCAACCTAGTTTCTAAAAAATTTCGCCGCCGCTTCACAGCGCCAGACTTTACATAACTAGCACCTCCCAATTTCAATTCTTGAATCCGTCCCTGCCTACATCAACTAGGACCACAAAGAATAAACACCTAAATTTGCAGACTAAAGGGACCATAGTACTCAAATTGAACTAAGGACCCTATAATTTAAATATAGAGTTGACGGACAAAATTAAGGAACTATTGCTAAAATTAGCCCTTGAAGAAAAGTAAACGAAAAATCACATTCAACTTAGGGCCCTTCAAATAATATAGTTGGTTTTCCTATTATTAGCTGCAGACTTGTCAATGTTATCAGGAGTGCAAGTTCCCAACATCGCTTCGGTTGGAATTAGAGAAACTAAGTTCGGCAGCAATAGTTTTCGAAAGTTGTTTTCCAAGGTAGGTTCTATTTTAATGGCTCAATTAAGTCCAAAGGTCCCCGCGGATAGACTGAAGAAAGTCTTTCTAGCCAACTGAAGAAGCCAATAATTAAAATGGTTCCCCATTTTGAAAAACAATGTTTGTTTTGCTCTACATTGTGCCCGTTTTCTATGAGAAGTTTGAAAACAAAATCGATCCACTTGCAAAGAAGGCAGCTATTGAGATAAAAAAGATCTCTCCTCCTCTCACAAAGCTCGTTAGAGCTGCGAATTAAACTTGGCTTTGCCTTTGCAATCAAAACCCAGTCTTGGGGACTTGCCTCAGCTGGTCACCAACCTAGTTTCTAAAAAATTTCTCCGCCGCTTCACAGCGCTAGACTTTACCTAACTAGCACCTCCCAATTTCAATTCTTGGATCCGTTCCTGCCTACATCAACTAGGACCACAAAGAATAAACACCTAAATTTGCAGACTAAAGGGACCAAAGTACTCAAATTGAACTAAGGACCCTAATACCCTATAATTTAAATATAGAGTTGACGGACGAAATTAAGGAACTATTGCTAAAATTAGCCCTTGAAGAAAAGTAAACGAAAAATCACATTGAACTTGGGGCCCATTTAAATAATATAGTTGATTTTCCTATTATCAGCTGCGGACTTGTCAATGTTGAAAAATGTTGATCAGGAAGTTGCAAAGCCCAGTTGCTCTGATCTAGATCTTATATATACATGGACACCATAAATCAAATATATAACACATACACATTGATTATACACAAAAACACAGAGAAGAAGGAATGAAAATGCTGCAAGAGCTGAATATTGAAGCATCCTTCTCTTTGTTGCAACCCGTTTACTTGACACTACTTCTTCTGCCCATTTTCCTCATCCTTGTATACAAATGGTCCTCCACTACTACTACTCCAGCATTAAACCCACCACCTTCTCCACCAAAGCTCCCCATCATTGGAGACCTTCACCAATTAGGCTTGTACCTTCATCACTCACTTCAAGCCTTATCTCAACGCTATGGCCCTCTCATGCTCCTATTTCGGAAGCGTGCCAGTTGTTGTTGTCTCATCGGCTCAGGGTGCTCGCGAGATCATGAAAACCCATGACCTCATATTCTCCGACAGACCCAGGAACACCCTCTTTGTGAAGGTCCTCTACAATTGCAAAGACGTAGCAACGGCGCCATATGGTGAGTATTGGAGGCAGGTGAAAAGTATATGTGTGTTGAATCTTGTAAACAACAAAAGAGTCGATCTTTTCGTGCTGTGAGAGAAGAGGAAACGAAATCTATGATCAACAAGATAATGCAGTCCTCCTCATCATCATCAGTTGTGAATTTAACCGAAATATTTCTGAAATATAGATAGAGGAATAACATACCTACTTGTGTAACGAGTATGGCCTTAAATCAATTACGCTAGCATTTGTCTTTCTTACGGTTGTATTACTTGATTAAGTATTTGAGAGCTTTGGAAATAACCCCATTTTGGCAATACAATATTTGATTTAACCCAATGATTTTTGTCTTTGAATTTTAACCCATTTTTTATTTTTATACATTCATTTTGTTCCTTAATATAAATAATGGAAATAAATTAGAAAACCATAATTTTAAGCATTTATTACTCATAATTTTGAATTTCAATGTCTTTATTTCCAAAATTTCGATGACACCTGCATCTAATTATAAAAAAAAAAAAAAAAAAAAAAAAAAAAAAAAAAAAAAAAATCGTTAACAAATATGAAGGTCAACATATAAAAACCTAAATATCATTAACATGTTAAACATCTTATATTTATATAACTTATCTAAGTTTGATGACACCTACATATAAACATAAATCATAATATGTGCCAAAATGTCTTATACTTCTATCATAGTTCAGAAAAAAGAAAAAAGATGTTTCCTCTGGCTTAGGTAAAGAAAAATATAAAACACAAATAAGAATAAGAAAATACCTAACTTAGAAATTGAGGTTGAAAAGAAGACACAAAGAATAAAATAATAATATGCATCTAGTTTAGGTAAAAAGGTATATAATATATAAGTAGAACAAACCTATTTGCAGTTAGGTATATAAACATAAATCAAAATCTGTACCAACCCCACCTCACTCTCTCTCCTCCCTCCCCTTCTCTGGCAGCCATTGGTTGTTATTGGTTGAGGTGATTTTATTGGGGATGCATTGACCAAAAGGCTCACTTGAAGATCACAGTTCCAAATGTGTTGAACTTAGTTTCATTATTCACATTATGTAATCCAATTTCTATTTTGGTCATTGGTTAGTAATGGCTTCTACTCCATCAAGATTGAAAATGAAGCCTTTTGTTTTCTTGTTATTATGAGCTCTTATGAATCATTTTGTTATCTTAAGATTTAATGTCAAATCCTTTCAACCCAGCCTTACCCGACCCTCCTCTCCTCTCCCCTTCTACTCGCACCCACCCACCCACACCATGCGCAACACCCAATTAAGCCCACCTCGCACCACCATGCGCAGCACCCGAGCTCCACCCCCAACCCCAACCCCACCTCTCTCTCTCTCTCTCTCTCTCTCTCTCTCTCTCTCTCTCTCTCTCTCTTTCTCCTCCCTCCCTTTCTCTCTGGCTTATCAACCCAGCCACCTCGCACCACCGCGCGCAGCACCCGTTCGGCACTGGTCTGCTGAAAATGTGAGTGTCGTTCCACAGGTACGTACCCACCGAACATCCAGGACCCGTTCGGCAAGTACCCGCGGAACCAGCTACTCGGCGATGTCCGCGCCTGGGCATGCAACTTGATCATGACCTGAATGGCCATATGTAAGAAAAAATATATGTATATATATACATTATGACACTTCTCTTTCCATTCATTCATAATTATATCACTGCGAAAAACAATCCTCAGTTTGATCATTTTCTGGGAAGATATGTACAATATTGAAATTCTCTGCTGCCAAGGTTCCATATGTTGCCCGTCCCTGCCGCTAAAAACAGAGTGGGCATCTACTGTTGGCGTGTGCGTGAGTTCAGGAAAGAGATTTCCTAATTAGTGTAGTTGACTAATTCTTGTACAATTAGGACTTTGTTTCCTAGTTTATTTTTAGGGAAAAATTTTCAAACAGGACACCTAGTTTGGGGTCAATCTTAGTTTAGGACACCAGTTTGGGTTTGTGCTAGTTTAGGACACATATTTAGGATTTGTATTAATGTGGGACAATCCGTCAACTCCGTTAAACTCAGTTAAAATCTCCGTTAAAATGAGGGATAATTTGGATATTTTATATTTTAAAACAAAAAAAAAATAAAAAAAAACAAATTTTACCACTAAAAAGATCAATACTTTTTTTTTTTTTAGGAAAAAAAATCATTAAAAAGTTTAAAACTAAAAAAAGTCAACATTTCAAAAAGATTAAAACTAAAAACCCACAAATACATAAAATTACATAACAACAAAAAAACAGAAAATGAAAAAAAAAAATTACCCAAAGCCAAATCTGGCTGGGCTTGCTGCTGGAAGGGGATCGGGGTGGGGAGGAAGGGGGGAAGAGAGGAGAGTGGGTTTTGGGTGGGCTTTGTGGGTTCTGAGTGTTTGAGCGTAGATGATTTGAAGCTAAATCCAACATCAAAACCATGAACAGGTGGTGGGCTGGAGCTATCGACACTGCCAAGGAAATAATCACAACAACTCCATAATTTTACTCAAAAAATTTATGCATACTCATTTATTAGTGATCTGTACGTGCCTTTTGTGTTTCTTTCCCAGCTAACATTTTAATTAAGGATGAATATATAATTTTGCAGAAAAAATCAGAAGAAGAAGAAGCAACTCGAAGTCCTTAGAGCATAGGACTGGGCTGGGCCTGTTGCTGGGAGAGGATTGGGTGGGGAGGAAGGGGGGAAGAGAGGAGAGTGAGTTTTGGGTTCTGGGTTTCGGGTGGGTATGTTGGTTCTGGGTTTCGGGGGTTTTGGGTTATGAGTTTCAGTGGTGCTGGTGGCAGAGGGTGAGTGGAGAGGGGATCGGGGTGGGGAGGAAATGGGGAAGAGAGGAGAGTGGGTTTTGGATTCTGGGTTTCGGGTGGGTTTGTGGGTTCTGGGTTTCAAGGGTTTTGGGTTATGGGTTTCAATGGTGCTGGTGGAAGAGGTTGAATGGAGAGGGGAGGGGAGAGAGAGTGAGGCAGAGAAAGAAAGTGAGGGGTGGGTTTCGGTGGGAAGCATGGGGAGGGTCGGCGACGGGGAAAAGATGGGAAAGGGGCACCTGCTGGAGAGAAAGGGAGGGAGAAGAGAAGGAAAGAGAAATGGGCTCGGGGTGGGGGGAAGAAGAAGAAGAAGAAAAAGAAGGGAAAAGGTGAGGGTGCGGGAAGAATCAGAAGAAAAAGAAGAGAGGAGGGGGTGTGTGTACAGGGATGGGGATGGAGCTGGGAGAGAGATCGAGAGAGAGACGGTGAGTTCTGGGTTGGGTGGAGATGAGATTGAGAGATCGAGAGAGGTGAGAGATGAGAATTTTCACAAATCATAAAATTAGTTTTAAATATTTTAATTTATTTTTAGTATTAATGGTTTTAGTTTTTTAGTGGTAACCTTTTTGTTTTTTTTCTATTTTTAAAATATAAAATGTCCAAATTATCCCTCATTTTAACGGAAATTTTAACGGAGTTTAACGGAGTTGACGGATTGTCCCACATTAATACAATCCTAAATATGTGTCCTAAACTAGCACAAACCCAAACTGGTGTCATAAACTAAGATTGACCCCAAACTAGATGTCCTGTTTGAAAATTTTTCCCTTATTTTTATTTCCTTGTAAAACCTGTAAAACCCTATGTAAACATATAAATAGCTCCTTATGGAGATGAATAGAATTGAATCAGTTTTACCCAAACATATATTTCTACTTGGTATCAGAGCCACCGATCTGGTGGTGTCTTGTTTCTCCCAAACCCTCTAATTGAATTCAAACCTATATTGAGTTCATTAGTTTTTTTATCCATCCCCCACATATATATTGATTTCATACGTCCACACCATTAATTTCCGCTGCGATGACAACACCTGAGTCTTCCCTTATTCTCCCCCTTGCACAACCTCCATGACAGGACCGCCCCCGGATTTCCACCCTGAAAATCCGGAGAGGTCCTGCGGGAATCCAAATTCAAGGAAAATCCTACCGAAAATTCGGCAGAACCTCCCCTGAAAATGGACTAACCCAGAAATTTCAAACCTGTTAAAAAGCACTTCTAACATATCAACCACCTCTACCACAACCAAATAGGGTCTCAGACCCAACAATTTTAAAGAAAAACCATCTAGGAATTTTAAGTGTGATCATCAGAGCCACTATCCTAATACCAAGAATTTTTACAAGAATATTAACTGGCGCCTGCACAGTCCGACTTGAGAGATGGATGTAACTGCCTCGACGTGTTTGGCTCGACCTCCACCAAAGCTACTACCTGGGGGGGGGAACAATTTAAAACAAAACAAGATAAACCGTGAGACAAACTCAGTGAGTGGACAGTTTAATAGAAACGAAAATAAAAATAAACTTTATGTTTCAGAAAATCCTTTTACAACCACATGTAGCTCAAAAACTTCACGTCACTCTTTGAAATCCCCCAATTTTTTAAAATACATTTGAAACTTTTTCCAATAATCAAAAGAAAGAAATATATCAAATATTCTTGTAATGAACTCTTTCACGTCTTAACAAAAACCTTACATCATCAACATAATTCAAATAGGAAGGTCTTATATAACAACTTCAACCTTGAAATTCCTTTTAAACATAGAAAATAATGGTAAGTAATAGAAATGCTGTATCTTATAAAATTTCCGGCTAAAACCTCTTTTAAGTCTTGAACTGATAGAAATAACTAAAAATATTTTTATCTAATAAAGTTTTTAGTAAAAACGTTGGCCATAAAGCACCCAATTGACAGGCTCCACATTGGTACCGTACAAGACCGTCGCACCAAGTGGACCGTCTACCTAACCTTCCACTCGCACCGTCGCAACGCCGTCATGCGAGTGGACTTACGGTGTCCCTTGTACCGTCGAATCGCCGTCATACAAGTGGACATACGGTGGCCCTTGTACCGTCGAATCGCCGTCGTACAATAAGCCAAAGTGTCATACGTGCGCATAGATTACCCTTCCACCCACACCGTCGCAACGCCGTCATGCGAGTGGATTTAGGGTGTCCCTTGTACCGTCGAATCGCCGTCATACAAGTGGACTTACAGTGGCTCGTGTACCGTCGAATCGCCGTCGTACAACAAGCCAAAGTGTCGTACGTGCACTTAGATTGCCCTTCCACCCACACCGTCGCAACGCCGTCATGCGAGTGGATTTAGGGTGTCCCTTGTACCGTCGAATCGCCGTCATACAAGTGGACTTATAATGGCCCGTGTACCGTCGAATCGCCGTCGTACAACAAGCCAAAGTGCCGTACGTGCACGTAGACTACCCCCAAAGGGCGAGGCATCCCGGCACACGGCCCAAAGCCTATGTGTGTGCCGTGATGGGTCCCAAAGACCTACTTAATAATCGGTGGGTACTTAGACGGTCTATTAAATAATTTGTTTAATTATTTAATAACCCTTAGATCAACATGGCATATAATTCAATCCATTTAAAATATTTATTAATGCAAAACAGACTTCACTCAAATCAATATTTCATTATTTAACTCAAAATTTCAAAAGTAATATAAAAACCACAAAACCCATAAACTTTGCAAGCAAAAGAAAATCCACTCACAGAGATAGTCTTAGGTCCGATCCTCCACCGGATTGTCTCGACCCACGGTCGTCTCACCAATAAATAGAACCATAAAGTATATCATTAGTCTCGACTCAACCACAAAAAGAGTGTGTGTATGAACGAACCTAACGTCGCGCCCCATACTTGTACAAACCAACGATTAAAATTACTTACTCACATAAATCCTAAAACACTCCCTCCTTTTTCAGAACTCCTTGGCTCAAACCAACTTCAACCACAACTCCCAAACACTGTCTAAACTTAAGAAAACCTACGTAAAGCATACCTTGATCGGGAAATTCGTCCTAAGGTGTGAGTTTGGTATCGGTAAAGTCTCAATCTTCTGTCCAAACACCTCTCGGCTTCTCCAACTACTTCGGACCTAACTAAGTTCAGCCACCAACTTAGAAATCACTCTAAAACATATTTTATTTTCAAGGATTGATCGTGGGGGATCGAGACCGCCACTGGTGCCGCCCAAAGTGGTTGTTTTCAACACCGAATTTGCCAAATAAAAATCAATTTCCTCAAAACCACCCTATCCTTAAATCTTATACATAAATTGGAATTCCTAGGATTGAAATTTGTCCAAAAAAAATACATCAAAAACAACCTTTAAATTCGAAAACCCAAGGGAATCCAAAATAGCTAAAAATATTAGATTTTCAATTTCCTAATTACTGAAATAAATCAACATAAGTCTAGGGGAAGGAAGGCCTATCAAGAGTGGAGAAAAACCCACCTGAAAACACGTTTAATTGAGGCCGAAGGTGGCCGGAACCGACGAAGTGAAGGGGCGGCGCGAGGTGGTTTTCCTGGCTGGTTTTCGCGTGCAGGGGGGGGGGGGGGCAGCTCGGCAAGGAGAAGGGCTGGGCTGTGTTGGTCGGCCAATGAGGAGGTCGCCGGTGAGCCTAGGTGGCCAGAGATTTGGCGAGATCGAGGGAGAGGCAGCAGCTGGGTTTCTGGCTGATTTCTGTGCACGCGGGGCTGGGCGACCAAGGGTCGCTGCTGGGTGGTTTCTGCGCCGGCAAGGGAAGGTCGCGCAGTGGACTGATCGACAGTGGGTGGCCGGTGGCGAGGCTTGCAGTGGCAGCTACTGTATGTGCAGGGGTGGGTGCAGGAAAGAGAGAGAGAGTGAGAGAGAAGTGGGGAGATCTAGAGGGGGTGTCGGCGACGAGGAGAGGGACCCATCGCCGGCCTCTGGTTGCCGTGAAGATGGCCGGAGCTGGCCACGCCGGTGAGTGAAAAAGAGAAGGGGAGAGTGGCTCGGGGGAAAAAGAGAAAAGGAGTGAGAGTGAGTGTGGGGTGCAGACGCGGGGGAGAAAATAAGGAGGGAGAGGGAGTGTTCCCGAAAATTCCAGAGAAATCCACTTAAAAATCTGATTTTTAAATTTAAAAACCCAATTTGTCAATTATGAAATTGCCCCTAACTTCAAACGTCCATATCTCTCAAACCGTAACTCGGATCGACGCGTGCTACGTGTCTATGAAATCGTGGGCTCGAAACCTATCTAACGGATTCGAAGTTAAAATCGAAAGCCCCTTTATTTTAAAAGTCAACTTTGGAGTCAAGTCTAATTTAAAACGAAACTCTAAAATAAATCCAAAACATTTTATTTCTCAATAAACTCCCAAAGTAATTAAAAAAAATTTCCAAGGTCGCGAAAACTAAACTTCCTTGAAACCTTCTTGAAAGAAAAGTCAAATAAAAATTTTAACTTCCAGTGAAATTTGGATCGGGTCGTTACAACCTTCCCCCCTTACAAAAATTTCGTCCTCGAAATTTAGTACAAGTATGGGAATCCAAAACTCGTAACCCCTAATTAAGTTCTTCATTTTGTCCCTCCAAGTACATTCCATCCGTGAAACTTGGCTGAGGAAAAAAAATATATCCTTATGTAATACCTAACTTCTTTGATCCCCACAAATTCGAAGTGAGTTGTCACTATGTCGATATCCAAAGGAAACCTGAATTCTTGCTCTAAGCTGTCCCAAGTCCTATCGGTCTTGCTAACCCCTCTGCTGCCCACGTGTTAACGTGACCACTCTAAGTCTCATAACGCTTCCGCTGCGCCACTCTGATTAACTCTTTGAGCTCTAACCATAGCCTATAATATTCATAATAAAACCTGCTCACACCCTCAAGAATCGTTAATGACCACATCTTCCACACCGTTCTTTATTTATTCATGGAAATGAAAAATAAGTTCTAATCGTGAATTAAGGAGTCACCCTTAAGCTCCTATCATTTCCTTAAAAATGAGCGATGTATTTAGATCTATTTCGATTCCAATTACCCAGACTTCCATCGCATGATACTTAAGTCTCCAAAATTGTCTAATTTCTCATTACCATCCATAAGTCATCTTCAACCCAACTTTGGAAAGGTTAGAGTCACAAAGCTCAATTCACTTTTAATTTAAACATTGCTCCGTATGATATAGACGTGAGATGCTCTTTATTCTTCTGTTATCAATACTTACTTGAATTTATTACTCTAGGGTAGTCACTTTCCATATGCTTACTACTTCCTAATTTCTCTTGATATTCCTTATCTAAGGTCATATCACCTTATTCGGTTTCCTTAGTTTTTCATCCATGAACTTCCGAAATAAAATCAAACCATAAAACTCTCAACTTTTTTTTTTTTTTTTTGGTATCCTTAATCCAATACATAAACACATATCCTTTGCTATCCTTATTCTAACCCATCAAATATCAACTCTAATTTATAAGTATTACTCCCCATCAACACTTAGCATTTATCCAAATGTACACTTCAAAACTCAAGTCATAAGGCTTTCCTTTCACTCACATAAAAACCAACAAGGATATTATTTACCACTTTAGTTTTACTTATCTACCTCATCCGAACAAATTCACAAATTTTACTTATCCATTATCTACATAACAAATTAAGCTGAGGTCTCACTCTTATCACAATCATTACATAGAGACAGTTTTTTTTTTTTTTTTTTTTTTTTTTTTTTTTTACTTCATCCAAATTTCAACTGAGTTCCACTGTGTTGCCACCCTAATAATTAATCCCTCTAAGACGAATCCAAACTACTCAACCAATCACTATCCATAAAACTCAAACCTGCTTACTCGAATCGACTTCATGGTGTCTTGCTGAAATTTTTTTTTATAGTTCACACTCGATAAGTACGATTTACCAACTTTTCCAAACTTGAAATCAAAGAAGTTTCCACCATCTCAGTACCTCATGTACTAATTATCGAAGGATCATCACATGTACAAGTCAAGACTAAAATACGAGCAAGCTGCTAAACGCGTAAACGTAGCATTAAACAAATAACTATAACCCCCAAAACTTACCACAACTTCCATGAGGTCGGCCACATCGAAGAGGCAAGTCCACACCTTGTCACCAATGAAAACCGTTTTCGTACACTAAAAGTTAACCCTAGATGCGCAGTCTACAGGGATTCAAAACCTAATGCTCTGATACCAAGTTGACAGGACCGCCCCCGGATTTCCACCCTGAAAATCCGGAGAGGTCCTGCGGGAATCCAAATTCAAGGAAAATCCTACCGAAAATTCGGCAGAACCTCCCCTGAAAATGGACTAACCCAGAAATTTCAAACCTGTTAAAAAGCACTTCTAACATATCAACCACCTCTACCACAACCAAATAGGGTCTCAGACCCAACAATTTTAAAGAAAAACCATCTAGGAATTTTAAGTGTGATCATCAGAGCCACTATCCTAATACCAAGAATTTTTACAAGAATATTAACTGGCGCCTGCACAGTCCGACTTGAGAGATGGATGTAACTGCCTCGACGTGTTTGGCTCGACCTCCACCAAAGCTACTACCTGGGGGGGGGAACAATTTAAAACAAAACAAGATAAACCGTGAGACAAACTCAGTGAGTGGACAGTTTAATAGAAACGAAAATAAAAATAAACTTTATGTTTCAGAAAATCCTTTTACAACCACATGTAGCTCAAAAACTTCACGTCACTCTTTGAAATCCCCCAATTTTTTAAAATACATTTGAAACTTTTTCCAATAATCAAAAGAAAGAAATATATCAAATATTCTTGTAATGAACTCTTTCACGTCTTAACAAAAACCTTACATCATCAACATAATTCAAATAGGAAGGTCTTATATAACAACTTCAACCTTGAAATTCCTTTTAAACATAGAAAATAATGGTAAGTAATAGAAATGCTGTATCTTATAAAATTTCCGGCTAAAACCTCTTTTAAGTCTTGAACTGATAGAAATAACTAAAAATATTTTTATCTAATAAAGTTTTTAGTAAAAACGTTGGCCATAAAGCACCCAATTGACAGGCTCCACATTGGTACCGTACAAGACCGTCGCACCAAGTGGACCGTCTACCTAACCTTCCACTCGCACCGTCGCAACGCCGTCATGCGAGTGGACTTACGGTGTCCCTTGTACCGTCGAATCGCCGTCATACAAGTGGACATACGGTGGCCCTTGTACCGTCGAATCGCCGTCGTACAATAAGCCAAAGTGTCATACGTGCGCATAGATTACCCTTCCACCCACACCGTCGCAACGCCGTCATGCGAGTGGATTTAGGGTGTCCCTTGTACCGTCGAATCGCCGTCATACAAGTGGACTTACAGTGGCTCGTGTACCGTCGAATCGCCGTCGTACAACAAGCCAAAGTGTCGTACGTGCACTTAGATTGCCCTTCCACCCACACCGTCGCAACGCCGTCATGCGAGTGGATTTAGGGTGTCCCTTGTACCGTCGAATCGCCGTCATACAAGTGGACTTATAATGGCCCGTGTACCGTCGAATCGCCGTCGTACAACAAGCCAAAGTGCCGTACGTGCACGTAGACTACCCCCAAAGGGCGAGGCATCCCGGCACACGGCCCAAAGCCTATGTGTGTGCCGTGATGGGTCCCAAAGACCTACTTAATAATCGGTGGGTACTTAGACGGTCTATTAAATAATTTGTTTAATTATTTAATAACCCTTAGATCAACATGGCATATAATTCAATCCATTTAAAATATTTATTAATGCAAAACAGACTTCACTCAAATCAATATTTCATTATTTAACTCAAAATTTCAAAAGTAATATAAAAACCACAAAACCCATAAACTTTGCAAGCAAAAGAAAATCCACTCACAGAGATAGTCTTAGGTCCGATCCTCCACCGGATTGTCTCGACCCACGGTCGTCTCACCAATAAATAGAACCATAAAGTATATCATTAGTCTCGACTCAACCACAAAAAGAGTGTGTGTATGAACGAACCTAACGTCGCGCCCCATACTTGTACAAACCAACGATTAAAATTACTTACTCACATAAATCCTAAAACACTCCCTCCTTTTTCAGAACTCCTTGGCTCAAACCAACTTCAACCACAACTCCCAAACACTGTCTAAACTTAAGAAAACCTACGTAAAGCATACCTCGATCGGGAAATTCGTCCTAAGGTGTGAGTTTGGTATCGGTAAAGTCTCAATCTTCTGTCCAAACACCTCTCGGCTTCTCCAACTACTTCGGACCTAACTAAGTTCAGCCACCAACTTAGAAATCACTCTAAAACATATTTTATTTTCAAGGATTGATCGTGGGGGATCGAGACCGCCACTGGTGCCGCCCAAAGTGGTTGTTTTCAACACCGAATTTGCCAAATAAAAATCAATTTCCTCAAAACCACCCTATCCTTAAATCTTATACATAAATTGGAATTCCTAGGATTGAAATTTGTCCAAAAAAAATACATCAAAAACAACCTTTAAATTCGAAAACCCAAGGGAATCCAAAATAGCTAAAAATATTAGATTTTCAATTTCCTAATTACTGAAATAAATCAACATAAGTCTAGGGGAAGGAAGGCCTATCAAGAGTGGAGAAAAACCCACCTGAAAACACGTTTAATTGAGGCCGAAGGTGGCCGGAACCGACGAAGTGAAGGGGCGGCGCGAGGTGGTTTTCCTGGCTGGTTTTCGCGTGCAGGGGGGGGGGGGGCGGCGGCAGCTCGGCAAGGAGAAGGGCTGGGCTGTGTTGGTCGGCCAATGAGGAGGTCGCCGGTGAGCCTAGGTGGCCAGAGATTTGGCGAGATCGAGGGAGAGGCAGCAGCTGGGTTTCTGGCTGATTTCTGTGCACGCGGGGCTGGGCGACCAAGGGTCGCTGCTGGGTGGTTTCTGCGCCGGCAAGGGAAGGTCGCGCAGTGGACTGATCGACAGTGGGTGGCCGGTGGCGAGGCTTGCAGTGGCAGCTACTGTATGTGCAGGGGTGGGTGCAGGAAAGAGAGAGAGAGAGTGAGAGAGAAGTGGGGAGATCTAGAGGGGGTGTCGGCGACGAGGAGAGGGACCCATCGCCGGCCTCTGGTTGCCGTGAAGATGGCCGGAGCTGGCCACGCCGGTGAGTGAAAAAGAGAAGGGGAGAGTGGCTCGGGGGAAAAAGAGAAAAGGAGTGAGAGTGAGTGTGGGGTGCAGACGCGGGGGAGAAAATAAGGAGGGAGAGGGAGTGTTCCCGAAAATTCCAGAGAAATCCACTTAAAAATCTGATTTTTAAATTTAAAAACCCAATTTGTCAATTATGAAATTGCCCCTAACTTCAAACGTCCATATCTCTCAAACCGTAACTCGGATCGACGCGTGCTTCGTGTCTATGAAATCGTGGGCTCGAAACCTATCTAACAGATTCGAAGTTAAAATCGAAAGCCCCTTTATTTTAAAAGTCAACTTTGGAGTCAAGTCTAATTTAAAACGAAACTCTAAAATAAATCCAAAACATTTTATTTCTCAATAAACTCCCAAAGTAATTAAAAAAAATTTCCAAGGTCGCGAAAACTAAACTTCCTTGAAACCTTCTTGAAAGGAAAGTCAAATAAAAATTTTAACTTCCAGTGAAATTTGGGTCGGGTCGTTACACTCCAACTCCGTCGGTTCCATAGATTGTCACCATCCAGAATGATAATTCTGCGTTGCCTACAGGAGTTATTCTCAATGAGACCAACTATGCACTTTGGTCTTAACTCATGGAAATTCGAATTGCTACCCGTGGAAAGTTGGGCTATCTTACTGGCTCTATTGCTATGCTAGCCGAATCTACTCCTACTTTTGATGCGTGGACCACTGAAAATCTACGGGTCAAAGGTTGGTTAATTGACTCTATGTCCCCGGAGTTGATGGGCCGCTTTATTCGTCTTCGCACTGCCAGGGAGATTTGGGCTGCTGTCAAGAAAGTATTTTATGATGGATCCGAAGAATCTCAAGTTTATGAATTGAACAGGAAGGCATTCACCCTCAAACAGAATGTCCAACCTGTTTCCAAATATTATAGCATGCTTCAGAGTCTTTCAGGAACTGGATCATCGTGACCCCCCATCTATGGTGTGCGCTGCTGACACTGATGCATACCAGAAAAAACTCGACCGTCTTCGAGTTCATATTTTTCTTTCTGGATTGGATCCCGAATTTGATCAAGTCCGTAGTGAAATCCTCCGCAAGGATCCTAAGCTGGATCTCGACCAAAGTTTTGCTTATGTTCGTCGTGATGCACAACAACGCGCCAATTTTACTGGTGCTACCGCCTCTCTTAATGCTACTGTCATGGTGGCTCAACGTTCTAAGGGACCACCTTCATCTCACGGGAGTTCCTCAACCCAAGGGGTGAAACCAGTTTTCAAGCGCACTCATTGTGGTGGTTCGAAGCATACTCGTGAACATTGTTATGAATTAGTTGGCTTTCCATCTTGGTGGGATCACTCTAAGAATAAAAGAAGTGGTCATAAGGCACTCCAAGCCTCTGCTACTCCAGAGATCCCCCCTGTAAGTGGCAACAAATCGAATGAACATGCTTCTGCATCTGCATCTGTGGCTACATCATGTACAACTGGTTATGCACTGAATGTTTCTTCCACCTCACCCACCAGTGATGTTTGGATTATTGATTCAGGCGCCTCTGATCATATGACATGTGATTCGAATAAAATCACATCTTTGTCTCCATCTTCACAGTCAGTAGTATCCAATGCAAACGGTAGTTCCTCTCATGTTGTTGGAGAGGGTTCTTTATCCCTTACAGATTCGTTACACTTGGATTCAGTACTTGTTGTGCCATCCTTGGATTTTATTTTGCTATCTGTTGCGCAAATTACTGATGCTCTTTCTTGTACTATAACGTTTTGGCCAAATTGTTGTATTTTTCAGGACATCCTCACAAGGAAGATAATTGGTTATGGTACTTGGAGGGGCAAGCTGTATTATCTGGATTTGGCACCAAGTGGTGAGACCCGGATTTCTCAAGCCTTCAAGACTAGTGGGTCATGCCTCCTTTGGATATCTTAAAAAGTTGTTTCCTTCATGGTTTAGTAAACTTTCAGATTTTAATTTTAAGTGTGATGTTTGTGAACTGGCAAAAAGCCATCGAGTTTCCTTCCCTTTGAGTATGAATAAAAGTACGGTGCCATTTGCATTGTTCATTCTGATGTTTGGGGTCCTGCCCCAATTTCTACTCCTTCTGGTGCTCGTTGGTTTGTTACATTTATTGATGATTGCACACGTATGACTTGTATTTCTCTCTTAAAAACCAAAGGGGAGGTGTGTACCACATTTCAACAGTTTTACAAGATGGTAGACACTCAATTTCATGCAAAAATTAAGATCCTTCGTTCTGATAATGGGGGTGAATTTGTGAATCATGATCTTTGTCAGTTTTTAGAAGCTCATGGAATTGAAGATCAGCGAACATGTCCATATACCCCTCAGCAAAATGGGGTAGCAGAGCGCAAAAATCGTCATTTGTTAGAAGTGGTTCGAGCTTCATTGTTTGATGCTCAAATGCCTCGTTCTTTTTGGGGAGAAGCAGTCTGTTCTGTTGCGTATCTTATTAATCGGGTTCCCTCCAGTGTCTTGAACTTCCAAACGCCATTACAAGCCCTTCGTCAGTTTTGTGCTCTTCATTCCACTCCCAATTTGGAGCCACGAGTCTTTGGATGTGTAACTTTTGTTCACCTTTATACACATCAGCGCAACAAGTTGGAGCCTCGAGCACTTAAGTGTGTGTTTATTGGCTATGCCCAACATCAAAAAGGGTATCGTTGCTATCATCCACCTACTCAGAAGCTCTACATCACTATGGATGTGGTTTTTCGAGAAGAAGAAATGTATTTTTCTGGGGGAGTTCAGGCACAGGCGAGTTCGGATACTATTGATGATCAATTCGACTCGGAAGGATTTGTTACTTTGGAGTCGTTATGTCATTCGACAGTTTAGGATGCACTAATCGGCTCGTCAGGTACCACTTCAGAAACTGCGCATGAAAGTCTTAATGACCGGTCGTCGTTGGTCTCCTCACCAACAACCCCGTCACCCGGTCAGGGGGAGAAGAATGATGCATTGATGCCCGTTTCTGAAGCTTCTGTACCATTTAACCAATTATCCTTCGAGGTGTCTTCTGAAACTACAACCCAGGTAACATCCCAGACCATTGATGTTGAAGATTTATATTTAACTGATTTGTTTTCAGACGATCCATCTAATGAGGTACATCTACAACCATACCAATTACCTATTCGTAAGAATCGTGATGTCCCGAAGATTCAATACGAAGCAGATCCCAAAGCTAAAATAAAGTACCCGATTAGCAACCATGTTTCCACTCACAGATTATTAGCACCACATGCCATGTTGATCAAACAACTAGATTCTTTGTCTACACCAAGCAGTGTAGAAGAGGCTCTGATGGATCCAAACTGGAAACAAGTGATGAATGATGAGATGCAAGCTCTTCAAAAGAATTCCACATGGAAACTTGTTCCTCTCCCAAGTGGCAAATGAACTGTGGGTTGTAGATGGATTTATACAATTAAGTTAAAGGCAGATGGATCAATCGAACGGTACAAAGCTCGATTGGTGGCAAAAGGGTATACTCAGAGATATGGAGTGGATTATCAAGAGACGTTTGCGCCAGTAGCAAAAATCAATACTGTACGAATCCTGATATCACTTGCTGCAAACTTGGATTGGCCATTACATCAATTCGATGTCAAAAATGCTTTTTTACATGGTGACTTGGAAGAAGAAGTTTATATGGATCCTCCACCTGGATGTAACATGAGTTCTGAATCGAAACACTATGTGTGCAAATTAAAGAAGTCTTTGTACGGTCTGAAGCAATCACCTAGAGCATGGTTTGGGCGATTGACAAAGTCTATGAGGGCATTCGGATATAAACAAAGTAATTTTGATCATACTTTGTTCTTGAAGCATAGGGAAAATAAAATTACAGCTCTGATAGTATATGTTAATGATATGATCGTAACAGGTGATGATCCTGACGAAAGAAAAGCACTGCAAGAGTACTTATCTAAGGAGTTTGAGATGAAAGATCTTGGTACACTTAAGTATTTTCTTGGGATAGAAGTATCTAGATCACAGCAAGGTATCTTCTTGTCTCAACGAAAATATGTTATGGATTTATTAACTGAAACAGGGATGCTGGGGTGTAAACCTGTTAATACACCTATGCAGGAAAATCACAAGCTTGGTGAGTGTACTAATCATAAACCAACTAACAAGGAGCAATACCAGCGCCTAGTTGGGAGGTTAATTTATTTGGAACATACGAGACCGGACATTGCATATGCTGTGAGTGTTGTAAGCCAATTTATGCACTCCCCAAGCGAAATTCATAGAGATGCAGTGAATCGCATCTTGAGATATTTGAAATCAACTCCTGGTAAAGGGTTAATGTATTCGAAGCAAGGACATCTGGATGTAATTGGGTATACAGATGCAGATTGGGCTGGGTCCCAAACAGACAAGCGATCCACTTCAGGTTACTTTACTTTTGTAGGAGGTAACCTTGTTACTTGGCGTAGTAAGAAACAAAATGTTGTTTCAAGATCGAGTGCGGAGGCAGAATATAGAGGTATGGCACATGGTGTTTGTGAGTTGTTATGGATTAAGCATGTTCTAACAGAGTTAGGTTTTAAGCCTTAAAAACCCATGAAATTATATTGCGATAATATTGCGGCCATTAATATTGCTCATAATCCAGTTCAACATGATCGAACTAAACATGTTGAAGTGGATAGGCATTTCATCAAAGAGAAATTAGAAAACAAGACACTTCAGTGTCCGTTTGTAAAGTCAGAAGATCAGTTGGCAGATATCTTGACGAAAGCAGTTTCAAGCCGAGTATTTCAGCACACACTGAGCAAGTTGGACCTTGGTGACATTTATGCTCCAGCTTGAGGGGGAGTGTTGGTGTGTGCGTGAGTTCAGGAAAGAGATTTCCTAATTAGTGTAGTTGACTAATTCTTGTACAATTAGGACTTTGTTTCCTAGTTTTTTTTTATTTCCTTGTAAAACCTGTAAAACCCTATGTAAACATATAAATAGCTCCTTATGGAGATGAATAGAATTGAATCAGTTTTACCCAAACATATATTTCTTCTTCTACAGTCCAAAACTGCCCATTCTTCCTGTAGTCCAATGGCTCCCTCTTCTTATCACAATCATCATCCAAATACAAATATACAGACTCAAACAAATTCTCAAAACCATCATCATAATCATCATCATTGTCATCAGACTCAAAATCATTATTACAGTCACCAATCTCAGTGTTGTTATTGCTCTCTTTCCTCCTCTCTCTTCTTAATATCTTGCTTTCTCTGACCAACTCCATCAACTTATCTTTTATCACCAAAGTCTCTTTCTTCTTGACGCAGTGCAGGTGATGAATCACAACACACACACAACCTTAGACTTGTTGACTCTCTAAAATGAGAATACCAAGAACAAGGGGCCTATAACCTTGTTGATCCAAATGGATTCCAAGTTGATAGATTGGTTTCGAAAGAAACTTCAATTTTTCATTAATCAGATTAAAAAACCTCCATTGCATCTCACCAAAACGTCTAAATACCATATAACGTACTTTAGATAACTTCCTAAAAGCTATAAATAGTATATTTAACAACCAAAATAAATACTGAAAATAATAAAAGACAATTAAAATGCCAAAAAACTGCAGAAAAACTTTAAACGCGATTTTGGCATAGCAAACGGCCTTATTTGACCAAAATTCACCTTTACTCACTGCCTTTAGCAAAGACTTGGATTTGCCTCATCGTTCACTTTTCAAAAATGTATGGTGCGCAAAAATCAGACACCGGGGCCCTAATGGCCAGATTTGCTCCTATCACCCCGGAGCCAATAGTCATGTGTCATGCGTGCTGCATCACTTTTCCAAAAGCTTACCCTTCTCATCAAAACCCTCCACCAAGAACACATAATCCCTCTGCCCTTTCTAGCTCACATAGAATAATTCTGGGTGCCTCACAAAAGGTGTCGCGGAGAGGAGAGAGGAGAGGAGGGTGATGTGGTTGGGTTGGGGAGGGCTTTAGGGTATTTTTACAATGGGGCTTTAGGGTCTTTTCATTAGTTAAGTGATGGGGCTGTGCAAAAAGAAAAAAAAAAAAAAAGTGTGCAAATAGCAGCCCTCATAAAAAAATACGGCAAAAATAGAAAAGGTTCATTGATTTTAACTACTAAATTTCAATAACTTTTTAGTTTATGTACCAAAATTAAATAGTATTTTAGATTAGGTATTAGTTGAAAAGTCAAACAAAATAATAAAGTAAAAAGTATTAGAATTTACAAATATTACATTACATGCCACTACAATAAAAAAAAATAAAAATAATATTACATCACAAATATTACATTAATTTATACTATATTGTATTAAAAATATTATCAATCCAGTCACAACTTAATTGTGACTATCTTGGTAAATTAAAAGAGACAACTTACACCACTATACTATGTATTATTTTGAGTAAAAGTATTGTTTTGATCTCTATTTATACTATATTTTTCACGCCCCAATCCTGAATAAAAAATAAAATCTAATATCTAGGAGTAAAGCGTGACTTACGTCCTAATCGCAGATTAATAAAATTTTTTCTACAATTAAGACGTGAGAAGAAAATAAAATAAAATAAAATAAAATAATATAAAATAATTGAAGAGACTAAGTACAGTGAAAATGAAAACTAGACTTTATTTAGCAAATTACTATTCCAAGAGTACCATACTAGATGTTCATCTTCTTATATATTACAATGTATTGATAAACAAACAAAACATAGTACTCCAGCAAATTCTCTAAATTTCCCTTGGGTATTCCACATCATTGGTCATATTTCCGTCACCTGCATGATTTATTAGGGTGTGAGCTTTTAAGGCTCAGTAGGGTATATTGATCTCTTATGGCCAGTTATCACATTTAATCAATGTCTTAGTAAAAGAAAATAAATACAGATAATGATTTCAATTATATGCAATGAGAATGTGTGTACTCACTCCTTAACCATTCCCGTTGACACATACCCAAGACAAACAGGCCTACACGTCCCATACCGTGCATCCTTCCACTGTGGCCCCGAATGTCCCAAGTATGAGCCAACACCCGTCCGTCCCTTAAGCTCAAATATTTTGAATATAATTAATTTCACTTTTTCTTCAATCATTCTTCCACAAATCATGAGATCACCAGGTACATCTCCCTTTCCCCATGGTATCTCTAATAAATCACGAGACCACCAAGTTCATCTCCCTCTCTTATTGGTGTCTCAATTAATCATTTTCTTAACCTTGTTCACAATCACACTTTCCTTATGCACTTATGATTATGCATGTAAAGATAAACATTAATGCATGTATAGAGAAATTAAATAGTACATGCATAATAATTTAACCTTACGCAATTTGAGTGTATCACAAACTTAGGAATTTCACAATGCACACACAAGATTAATAATAAAAGCTTATTCACAAATATAATGCACTTGATACATTTAATGAAGAAATAACATCACAAATAATAAAGATAAATTATCACAAGAAAATCAATCACACAACATGACACAAGGATTAATTGTAATATAGCCCAATCATTGGGGAAATAGAGACCCTAGCTTAATTTCTTGAGCACGAGTTCCTTCTTAGTCCGTTCCTATGTGTTCGGGTCTAAAAAGTTAAAAAAAAAATAGTTTAGATATAACTTAATTAAATTTAAATTTATTTCACTCTCTTTTTAAGGAGAGTGTAACTCACACTCTAACTTAGAGATGTCGGATTGACGCGAAACTTGTACCATTGGACTCGTATCAAAAAATAGAGTTAGGAGGGTGAAAAATTGGGCGAAAACGGTTGCCGGAAACAGCCGCACGCGCCACCACGCGCCGGCGGTGCGAGTGGGGTGGCTGGCCGGTCACTGTTCATCGTCTTCTTTAAACAGCCTGTTTTCCAGATTTTCCAGTTTTTTTATCTCATTTTTGACTCGACTTTTGACCTATCAAACCTTCACTAAATTGAGCAAACTTATACGTGTTTTAAAGCTTTGCATCACCTCTTTACAACCATATAAAGAACATGAAAAACGGACAGTTAAAACTCAAGTTATAAGGCTCGAAAGGAGGCCATACGAACATGCGAATTTTCTGGAAAAATTTCCAGATTTTTCATATTTCTTTGTTTTTCATTTTTCTTCAATCCCAAACCGCAAAACGTGTTTCTAAGGCTATAATAAGGCTATCTACAACCTAATTTTTAGTTTTACAACATAAAAGAAAGGTGTGTAAATAAAATTATAAAACAACAAGTTTTAGGAAAAAAAAATTTGTTAAGGACACCCATGTTTCCATGGGTTCCTTAAACTCACCTTTCTTTATTCCCCCCTTGAGTTTTATAGAGGCTAAAAGCTGTGAGTTCCTACAGTAAAGAAAAACCATAGATGACAAAAAGAGGTTAGTTTTTTTTTTGAGAATAAGGCAAATCATTGTATTAAAACAGCCAAAAAGGCAGAGAGAATACAAAATATGAGCCTAAAGGCTTACAAGAAAACAAAAACCCACAAAAGTGGAGCAGAAAAGCCCACAGAAATTCGAAGATCTCATAACATCGGCATCGAGCAGATACTATAGTCATCAAACGGAGCCAGAGAGGCACCGTAGGAATTAGCGAACTAGTCGCGTTTGGGTTCACGATCCTACCAACATCTCTAAGTCGAGGCTGACAATAGCGCAAAGTGGCGGATGTGGCAATAGTAACCGGTGGAAATATGACCGGTACCGGCGAAAATAGTGACTCCCTAACACCTTGTGATGAGCGCCAGAGAAAACCTGAAAGCATCAAAACACAAAACAAACCAAAACAAACAAAATCTGAAAAACTCTCACGAAGAGAGGTGGAAAAACTCTCACAATGAGAGATGAAAACACTCTCACTTATTGGGATGAGAGTATCCCAAAGGACAAAAATAAAAACACAGAAAAAGGAAAAGAAAAACAAAAGAGAGAGGGGCGAGGGGAGGAGCAGTCTGTGAGAACACAAGGGCCGCCCCTCCCCCATGGAGAGGTTAAGGAGAGGAGAGAGTTTTTCTTTTGGGATGGCGGCTAGGGTTAGGAAAGTGCTTTCTAGCACTCCAAAAAAAAAAAAAAAAAAGAGGTTAGTTTAAGGAAAGTTTAAAGAAAAACTTCTAATGTAAATAATTATAAACCCCCTAGTTAGAGAAAAAATCTTTCATAACCCCCACCCAAAATCTACCTCTCCCATAACCCCCAATCTTACACTTAATATTTTCCTAAACCCCCTAGTCAACTAATATCCAGCTAAGTTTGACTCCTTATCTTTTAATTTTCCAGTTTTACCCCTTTTATTTACTTTTAATTTTTATAAAATTTTAATTATGTTTTTTTTGGTACCCGCTTCCTTCCCTTGCCCTCCACTTTCCACGAAACCCAACAACAGCAACGGATCAACCCAGGCAGACCCAAGCTCCTCTGTCGGCGATCTCCATTTTCTGGTAGCGTCGCGGTCTAACTCTGGCACCAATAGCTTCCTCTCCTCACGACGAACACGGTGGTGCCCACCGATCATCCAACCGACCCTCGACGGCGATGGAACGACGCCAAACAGCAGCGAAGCCTCCGCCGGCGATCTCTCTTTTCCGGCAGCGTCGCAACCTAGCTCTGGCACCAATATCTTCCTCTCTTCACGCTGAGTCTCTCCATGCCATTTCCTCACTCCGATTCCGGTGGTGTTTTCTGTCGATCCAGGTATCAATCTTTGTCCTCTCGACCTGCTCTTGCTATTGGTTGGGTTGTTTTAACTCAAATCTTGGTTTTCAGGTTGGTTTGCCGTTGCAACCGCTAGATCCGCCACTTGTGGCGGCGGGTTGGGTGTTTTTTTTTGCTGTTCAGCCTCCCCCGAATCCTAAAAGCTCAATTCGAGGTCCGAGAATATTTTTGGGTGAGTTCTGTAATTTTCTGTGTGTTGATTGGGGCTGGGCAGCCACCGTGTGTGGTGGTCACCGCCCCACTCGGCCGTTGAACGATCAATTTTATGAACCCTGTTTGATTTGTTGAACTGTCTGGTCTTAAACAGGTATCTCGGCGATTAAAAAGTGCAACTGAATTCAACAAATTCAGTTTCAGTTTCTAGCTTAATTAGTGTAACTGTGTAAATTCAGTTTCACCCCAAATTCAGTTCTAGCTTAATTATGTTAATCGGATAGAAATGTGGGTTTTTTAATTGATTTATAAGTACATACAAATTTACTTAATTTATTGATTAAACAGTTTCAGTTCGTGAAACAGTTTCAGTTCTTGAAACAGTTTCAGTTCTTGAAACAGTTTCAGTTCGTGAAACATGAGTTTTAAATGAACTTTGAATGAAATTATGGTTCTGAAATATGATGAATCAAATTTGCAGGTAGAAACAGATCGAGGCAGTGGCGACTGTCGTATACTCGTCGCGCGTGAGGTGATCGGACAACGTTGTATTGTTGGCTACTCCTCTCATCTCAATGACTTGTTGTATTGTTGGTTTTTTTTTTTTTTTGATAAGGTTGCTGTGTTCTTTTTAGTGAAACGGAATTCAGTAAAGGTGTAACTGTTTTAGTGAAGTGTAATTGTTTTAGTAAAGGTGTAATTGTTTTTTAATTAAGGTGTAATTGCATTTTAGTCGAGGTGTAATTGTTTTATCACTTAATTCAGTTTCAGTAAGTGAATTCATAACTGAATTCTTCAATTTAGTGTAACTGAATTTTTGAAATTCAGTTTTAGTGTAATGAAATTCAATTTCAGTGTTTGATTTTAGTTTTAGTGAAATATTGAGTTTTAGCAAAAACTTCAATTCCAAAAAAAAAAAAAAAAAACAGTTTCACCAAAATACAGTTACAGTGACATCAGCATGCGTCAGAAGGGTAATTTAGGATTATAAGTTTTAGGGGGTTTTGAAAGAGTTTATAGATGGGTGGGGGTTTAGACAAATTTTTTTGGTGAGTAGGGTGTTTAAAATTAGGCACTAAAACTTCTAAGATAAAATTTCAATTTCTAACCTTACTAGAGTTTCCAACCTCTCCTTCTCTAACTTTTTCTAGTTCAATCACTCACTCTCTCTCTCTCTCTTTCTCTTTATCTTCCTCTCTCTTTTCTTTTTCTCTTGGGTTTCTTCTTTGGTCTCCTCTGTTCAGTTTTCTTTTTGCTGCTCAAGACTATTCTTAAGCATACCTTATAGTCTAATTGGCATGCATTTTCAATTAAGAAGGGATGTATCTAATGATTATTTAGATAAGGACTTATCCCCTAAAGGAATCACCACCCTTGATCAAAGCTTAGGTGTTCTAGTTTTGAGAAAGCTAATGGCGTTGGTGATTATCTTCAAATCCATTTAGATTCTTTTTTTTTTTTTTTTTGGTTGGGCTTTTCATCTCTTGTAAAACAATTGGGCTAAAGCCCAAACTTAAAAATTTAACCAAATTTTAAAGCCCATAAATATTATTATTATTATTATATATATATATTTTTTAGGACATTACAATATTGTAGTATAATTTATCTTTCAAAAAATTCAATTAAGTCACAACTTAACTGTGACTATCTCACAATTTAGATGTGACTGTCGTTCAGTCACAACTAAATTTGAAGTTGTGAGTGTCGTACAGTCACAACTAAATGTGAAGTTGAAACTACATTAGCAATTTTTCAAGATAATATAAAAACCTCAAGGGCAATTTTGTCAAAATCTTATAAATTTTAACTAACACCCATTATATGTAGGCCAAATGACAAAAATGTCAAATGGAAAAGGCTCAAATCAAAGAAGCCAACATGTTTTTGACCTAATCTAAAAAACTACATTTAAATTTAATAGTTTAATTGAAATATTATATGGTCTTTATGCTATACCAAAAAATTATTAAGATTTGGTATTTAATCCTAATTTTTTAAAATAGAAATACCATGTGTCAAGGTAAAATATGGCCTTATTTGGTAACCAAAAAACGGTGAGTTTAATCCAAAGTCAATGATAGTATTTGGGTTTTTGTCCAAAGTTTGGATCTTAGGCTTGCTTATGTATAAAGAATGTAATTTTATATTTTTCTCACCAAAAAAAAAGTTTATATTTTGGGGACTTCTGTATACACAAGGGTTTAAATTTTGTAATTTCGATTTTAGGGGGGTTCGAAATCGAAACGCATAATCGTCAATTTTTCGGGATAATTTCGCCGAAATTTTTGAACTTTCGCCGAAATCCTCGAAATTTCGGCAAAATTTTCGACGACCTCAGATCTATGGAGCAAGAGAGGCCGGGCGGCGGTCAGGGGCGGCAGCATGGAGGAGATGAGGGAGAAAAGGATAGAGGGAGGAAGAGATGAGCGGCTGAAGCTTGGAAGCAGTTGCTTTTTAGTGGGTTTCGGCAGCAGTGAGCGGCGGCAGGGGGAGATGTGGGAGAAAGAGATGAGGGTGAGTTGGTGATGGTGATGCAGAGAGAGAGAGAGATAGAGGAATAAAAGTGAGAGAGAGAGAGAGATAGAGAGAGAGAGAGAGAGAGAGAGAGAGAGAGAGAGAGAGAGAAGCTGCTGCACAGGCGGAAGGAAGAAGAAGAAATGAGAAGAAAAAGGAGGAAGGAAAGAAAAGGAGAAAAGGAGAGTCACGGGGAAAGAAAAGGAAGGAAAGGAAAAAAAAAAAAGAAAAAAAAAAGAGAAAAAAAAAAGAAAAAAAAAGAAAAAAAAAAAAGAGAAAAGGTTTTCTTTGATTGGGGTTTAGGACTTTTGGGCAATTGAAAAGAAAAAAAATGGTTTGGGATTTCGTTTGGCCGTTTTGTTTAATGGTTTTTAAACCCTAAACTAATAAACTCAAATATATTTTTATATACAAAATAATTAAAAATATCCTAAAGGGCTAAACTCTAATATCATATACGATATCTTAAACAATATAGAATATAGATTATAAAGTATATAGGATTTAGACTGTTTAGTGTGTAGATTATAAAGTATAAAAAGTATTAGGGTATATAGAGTTTAGTATTAGAATTTAGTGTATAGATTATAAAATATAAAGAATATACTAATTTCATTTAACAGTATTTGCCTTTAGCGCACATTATATTCATCTTATATCACATGAAACTTACTATATAATTTGGTTTTTTCAATGTTTTTTATTAATGTAGTAGATAATATGTTAAATAAACATATGGTAAAGTTTCATTCAAAATTTCCGTATTTTGATAGCAATTTCCGTCGTTCCCGTCTAATTTCTGTCGAAATTTAAAAATCTTTGAAATTTCCGTCGAAATTTCCATCGAAATTTCCTCGAAACCCGAAATTTTATTCCTTGTGTATACAGTCTCTAACATAAATTCGACCAACATGAATAGAAATTTGCAAATTTAAAAGAAAAAAGGAAAACCTTAAAGATGAGTATGCTTGAGTTGTTTAAAACATTTGAAGAAAAAGAGACGTACAACTTAATTCATCAAATGAAAAACCAGTTGCGCTC